>NC_088103.1:46223331-46548688 GCF_036370855.1 Dromaius novaehollandiae | reverse complement strand
CAGTTTGGTAATCAGCAAGAAAGATGTCATTATGCAGCAATCATATGATTAGTAGTTTTATCATTTACATATTTAACAGTGTATAAAAATAAATCAGGCACAAAGGAATAAAATATTTTAATCCTGTTTCTCTCCATTTCATACCTGGCTAATCTTTTATTAATTTCATTCCACTTTTTTTTCCTTTTTCCTTTTTTTGTTTTTAAGTCATCTTTTACATCAACTTTACAAACTTTTACAGGCATGCCCAGAAATGGTTGGTATTTATGTAAGGACTTGAACTTTATCAGCTGTTAACTGACAAAAAACAGCCTGGACTACAGTCACATACATCAGGCAAAGCAGCAGGAGAACCACAAAAACAATTCCTCGCTGGAAGACAGAATTCCAGCAGGGAATTCCAACCGGGGGCAGGTTTAACCTAAGTAATTATTATTCATGTGAGTAATAAAAGTTACAAGAAACACCCTGGTAAATTACTAACTCATCTGAAGCTTTTAAATTAAAACAGAAAAGGTTATGCTGCAGCTCAGCTACATGCTGATGTAGTTAAGCACTGTATTACCCAAGAAGCCAAACACACCCCTGATATTAGCACCTTTGAGCTTGAGTTCAGTTATGAGTTAAGAAACTGTGGTCATCAGCTCTTTTATTAACTGGCAGCAAATACGAGCCCGTCTGATGAATGCACTGAAATTACATCAACACATATAAAAAATGAATTTTCATGATTTTCAAATGAAACTCACCCTTTTCCTTCAACTATTGCTTCCTTAAGATGTATATAAGATGCAGGAAATATGCCCTTGAGAGGGGAGGAGAGAGAGGAAAAAATTATTTTAAGTAACCAGATGCACATAACATTATCTATTACCTGACAACGTGCCAAAACACATTGCCAGGTCTGCATAGAGAGCTGTTCACGTCCTCTTAAGCAACAGATTAGAACTTTTTGTTTTTAAATTTGCAACATTTAAGCTTTGTATTGTATGTCCTTTCAAGAAGGTTTGGCAACATTAGTAAAAATGAAAGAAAAATATGGAGAGTCAGTGTTTTTAAGCTTATCTTCACAACGTTGAACAAAGCAGCAGAGATACCCTGCTGTAAGTGGCCCTGCAAAGGAGTGTCTCCCCCTCAGTTAAGGTACAGTTTGCCTTAGTTTCCCCAGGTCCCCGGATGACTATATACAGATTCAAACTAAAATAGACTTGCTTTTCAAAGTATGAACAAGTCACTTTATACAGGCTTTCTCCAAAGTGACATTTCTCCCCAAATCCAGGTCCTGCTGCCTGTTCTAGTAGGAGAAGAAGGCTTGGTTAGACATGAGACAGGAGATGCCTCTTCTCCCTCCCAGCGTTTTCCCAACATTTACAGTGTCTCCTATAACTGGGAGCCTATGTGAGAACATCACACGATACTGGGCTGCCTGGCTCAGATGCGCGCACATGGAGAACACAACCATCCTTCACTGCAACCTACAGTATGCAGACTTGAATTTTGCTATATACCGTCTCATATCATTAACCTCCCGCTAGCTTTGCAAGCCAAATAGCTCTTTGATCAACAGTACTTCAAGAGACCAATACTGCTTTTCTGAAAAATATATGCTCTACCTCAAGATTTTAGAAATAAAATAATATTTATTTTCAAAATAGTGCAAGCACATATTAAGAAATAATTTCAAGTCAAGCTGAGGAAGTAAGTTTCTTCCACCTCATCTTTTAGAGCTGGTGGTTCAGTTTTCTTACTTGGGAAAGCAAACAAGAAATTCTTAGGATGCTACACAAACTTGGGGGTGGGGAGCACAAATTACTCATTCTAGTTTTCTACATCATTCTCAGAAAAACTATACTTGTGTGCATAACAGCAGACTAAAACCCAGCACTCAGTTGTAAAGCTTGGGCGCAGATAATAAAGAAGGGTGCAGAGAGTGGTGACCCACAAGGAAGAGCCACACACAAGAACAGGCGAGAATTTCAGGAGAAAAAGAGGAAGGAATGGGACATCAAGGCAGACACACGCAGACGATTAGAGGGCTCAGAGCACCGGCCAAGAAGAGACAGAAAAAACAAGAAATCCAGATTATAACGCTACACGGAGGGGAAGGCCAGCCACTTTGCTCCACTTCTTAAGCAGCAAATAGTGGAGGGAAAAGACAGAGGCGAAGCAAGAGCGAAAGCAGGAACATACTCTGCTTCACCCTTGCCTGCATCCCGAAGGGTATGCGCGAGAGGCATATCTGTTTCACAGCATGAGGAACAACACACTCATCCTTTCACATGAACGCTGTATCTTCCCATTTTATATGAGCAAGTACACTTACATCTTACACTTAAAGAACTTTATCAAAATTCACATTTTAAGGCTTGCAAATAGGTACGGTACCACTGTATAATTTTCCTTTTAGCCTGAGGGGGGAATAAAAAAAGCAAGCAAATCCGACTACATTTAACTGCAGCCAAGCAAATGCAGCAACACCTGGAATTAATTTCAGCCAACAGGAATGTGTCATTGCTGCTTAGGCTGAATAAGGCATATTTGTGAAATATTTCCTTAAAAATAAATAAATAAGCATATCACAAAAAATTATAATAGGAAAAAAAAACATAAAACAGGCCTTGTTAGGAAGTGGGCAGGATTAACCATAAAACTCTTTCTTTACTTTTAGACATGCAGAAACAACTCAAAATCCGATTCTGTATGCAAACATGTTAGTTTCTCATTCTGAAATGACAAAAGAACCAGAAATATAAGTCTTTTAATTCTGGTTAATTACTGCTATAAAACTCTAAAAACTAAAATGCAATATTATAAGCAATATTTCTGCTATTTAGTTCCCCACCACCACCAAAAAACGCTGCTATGAACAGCAGCCCTTTATGCACGCTTAAAGCCTAACAACAAGGCAAAAATTACGCTGTAGAAGATGACGCCACCTCTCACAGAGAAGGGCTGAAAATCACAGTGTAGATCTCCTTACCATTTTCCAAGAGGCAACTGCCTTTTATGAGTAATGCATTATTTAACAGACATTAAGCAAGCCATCAGCCCTTAAACAGACCAACTAAAATGTAAAGTTCTGCAAAAGTTCTCACTTAACTTTTTACCGAAGTAAAGGCTCTGGTGCACTAAACAAGTTATTGCAGTAAACGAGCTGATGCACATCAACCATTCCACATTGACTGTACATAATATACACCTGCTTACACTGCAGAAACACTAGACATCCAAGTCAGCTTTCAGGCTTCACCGAAAGCAGTTTCAGTTAACTGGAAACGTTCATTTACTCCAGGTTCAGACCACACACAAACAGTCATTAGGGACCAGTGGACACGGGGTAAGTTCTTATCACGTAGTAATGCACTGCATCTGATCGCAGTTGTAATGAACACATAACACATCCAATGCCATAATACATCTTTGTCCAAGAGAAAAATGAACACTCTACTACAACAGGACAACCTACCTTTTTGGATTTTTTTCTTAGTGTATAACCTCTGTACCAACCTAGGAGGAAGAAAGCAGAAAAGCATTAAAGGGTTTGTTAATGTCACCTAATGTGTTCCTCCCCAGCTCAACAGCACCTCAGCCTTGTTTCCAATCACACTTCCCCCCTCGTACACACAAAACGAACCGAATTTCAATTCTCTGTAGAGTTAATAGCATCGCTTAAACCAAGATTTCTTTAAAAGCTAGAAAACCAGTGCGATGACGTATGGACGGGCTGCTGGAGAACACGACATAACAGAGACAGCACGTCACCTTACGCGTATAACCGTCACTCTCAAGCAAGGTCACTTTCACTTCAATTAGCAATTTACCAACAAAACCAAAATCAACTGAAGAGCATTCACTCTAGAAATGCGCACTGTGCAACTAGTTTGATTTAAAAACAAATTTAACAAATGCAAGTTCTCAAATATAGATCAGCCTTTTGTCATCTCAATAGCAAAAAAAAAAATACTTTGGGATTTACAGCGGCATTCCCACACCAAAATACAAAAGCAGGCCAAAGTCCTGACGAAAGGGCCTGGCATAATATCGAGAATATGAACATGTATCAACCTGCACTGAGGTGTCAGAACAGCTTCAGAAAAACAACTGGAGAAGAGGGAAAAAAAACAACAAAAATCAGAGCCTACCAATGGATAATTAATCGGGGAGGAAGGGTTACATGCGTCACGTTACTCACGCGATGCCCCAGAGCACTGGGGTAAGGACCAGCTCTGCAAAACGTCGAAAAGAAGAGATCCACCTACTGATGAGGGCTTCTCAGGCCACTGCACTGCAGTGTGACCGGGCAGCCAAAAACAAAAGAGGATTTCTACAAACTACCCTAATTTCACCCCCCAGAAGACACTGCACCAGACGAGTCAGAAGGGATCTCTTGTGGATACTGCCCCCAATTTGGTGCGGACTTGCTTGCAAGCTTGCATTTTCTACTTTACATTGCAGTCTGCCTGCATCATGCCTCGCTCCTTCCTACTCGGCACCTCGGGGAAGCCACGGGTGAACACAGCAGTGCTCCACAGCTTTTAGAGCACAGTATGATTTTATCTGGGTTCAGCACAGACCTACACACGCACTGCCACATCTACCTGCAGCGCTCACATGCAAGCAGGGTTTCTGTACCGCTAAGCATGTGCACGTATGCTGTGTTGCCCCCCTCAGAGATCAGGACACAGGGGAGAGCAAGGTGGGATCAAATGGAGCAAGAGAGAAAAAACACAACGAAGCCTTTGGGTAGGAACAGAATTCAAGGCTGAAGAATTCATTAGTCTAGACTCTGGGACCAGAAATGCAAATTAAGGTCTCAAGCGTGCAGGATTTTTCAGCCTCCTCCCCAGCAGCAAAGCAGCAGGTACTCCGATTCCCTGACCTCGCGCTGCCTCGCAGCCCTGTGCCCTCCCTAATCACCCGGGAATGGTTAACGCTGTCTTCTTTCAACCTGGCATCTGCAACTGTCACAGTTCGCCTCCCTACAGAGGCTGCGACGATCTTACATCTCACCCGGCCATGGCTTTTGGCAAATACCAACGAAGACTGAAGCCAAAATGAGCGTCCACAGTTCCTGCTTCAGGCGCAAAACACGAGGACAAAGAATTTTGTTTGCCAGAGGCAACGCAAGGATCTCAATCTTACTGAAGGATTAAATTCAGATATTTTTCCTCAGTTTTACATGAATAAACCAAGAAATTTACATTTTACAGTTATGTTACAGGAAGACTGAAGATCAGCATTTCTGATGCTAAACCCCATAATTAAAACTGCCTTAATTCAGACCCTCTGCTCACATGCGCTATGTGTTCTTTGATTACTCAATCCCTTTTCCTCTGTCTGCTGAGCTGCTGCCCAACCCAGAACATTGCCTTCCTCACTGTGTAGCTTTTTAATCTGCAGCTGTAGTGCATCCCTATAGGAACGCTGGTTTCTTTGCTGGAGAAGCTTTGTAGCAAGCAGCAAGAGATACGTGAGACTGCAGGTAAGAGAGCAGCCAAAACCTGCCTTGGAGAACTGGTTACAGTCCCGCTCCGTCGCAGAGGTCCCAGTGGAGCTGGGCAAGTCCAGCCAGGCTCTTCACTGGCAGCCACCACCTAAGCGTTCCTCTTTCTGGATATCAAGCCCATAACCATGCAATAGGGAGTCCGATTCTCAAGGAGCCAAACTCTCACTGATTCCACTGAAGGCACCGAGCCATGCCTTGATGGCTTTTAAGGGCTATGTAATTTAAATATATGAGGAGGGAAAGAAATAATCTCCAACTGACTACCCAAAACATAAAAACTCTACTCCATTTCTTAGTTTTCTGTTACATGATGATAGTTCTCTTCTACATGCAGCTAAGCAATGCAAAGATGACTAAGTCTCTCAAAAATGTGAAATATTCACATTAAGGTCACAAATTATTATTTTTCTTCAAAGCACAATAAATCTTTTTGTTATCAGATTCCAGGCAAAAAGAAAAAAAAACAAGTATCAGATAAGTGCTGTTTTAGGCGAGTGGTATCTAATCCGCCACACCAAACAAAGCAAGGTGTAGAAAGCAGGGGAGGGATGTGTGTGCACGTGTGAGTTAATGACATTAGAAAAGGTACCCAAATACACATATCAACTACAATTGTGGCACTCTCTAACTTCAGTTCTTGATTTTGAAGCCTCTGTAGTTTGGACTTCTGAAAGTCCAAAAAAACCACACTCAACATCTAACACTTAAGTACACAGCACAGAACTGCAGATCCTCCTGAGTCTATTTATTAACAAATACAGTTTCACACAAATGCCAGTGAGAGGAAACCAGCTAATGCCATAAATATTTTCCGGAGTGACCTGAGCTTTTAAGTGGCTTAGTTATGTGTTCTAGCCACTTCCTTAACAAATATTATGGGATTTAATGGCTTGAAATATGCATCCAAGTAAATGCCCAAATAGGAAAAGCGACCAATGAAATATCTGTGAGTTCAAGTTGTGAAAGATATGCAAAGGGCACTAGCTGTTGCTGTTATTTCTCACTAGCACTTGCTGCTATTTCTCTTGAATTCTGCACCGATTTACTGTGCTGTTACCTTGACAAGGTATTTGGTATTCCTTTAAAGGCCGACACCATCATTTTAAATAAAAGAAATAATTCAATCTTTATTGAAGTAATTTGAAAAACTTACGGGTTTGTATTTATTACTGGAAAATAATTCCCTTGACTCTTCAAGTGACTTTGCTGCCCTCACCGCCCTATTATTTGGGGGGGTTGTTCAGACCAGCGCATTCCACTGCATCCTAAGGGAACAGAGTCCCAACACGGACAGGAGTGATGACAGGGAAGGTCCCACTAGGACACCTGGAAGCAAAACTAGTGCAGACGCTAAGAAACCTCCTGGGGCACAATCTAGGCATATTTTGTGTACAGGAACTTGGAGATCAAAAAGCTCAAATAATTACCTAATAACGGCAGCTCTGTGAACAAAAGAGGTAAGAATTATGGCCTCTCATTTCCCATCACAGCAGGTAGATAATGATTAATCATTGTGTAAAATGTTTGGAAGAACACTAATTTATTTGCATTTCTTTTAACATGAACTCATCCCATGTGCCTGAAGCCTAACAGCCATTAGATGAGAGCATAAAGGTCTTTCTGTTGTTCAAGTCTAGGTGAAAAATGAGTCATCTCCACTGTCCCATTAAGGTAGCACCATTCACGACTTGACATGGTGTCAGCTATGCTATTCAGAATTCAAAGTTTCTCACTTTCTTTAAATAAATCTACAGTATATAACTGCACAACAACATATAAATCATCTTGTTTGCATTTAAAATTTGCTCATTATTAGATATTTGTTAAAGCATATAACACTGGATAATGGAAAGATTACTTTGTGCAGCGTCAAAGGGAAATTATTACTGAGGCAGGCTGAATTCTGTAAGAAAATACTTAAGAACAATGAGCAAGTTCACTTGGCAGGTAGTGATGAGCAAAGTTAGTCACTTCTGTTGATATAGCAACATTGTTTATTTTAGTAGATATAACAATAGAAATCCTATTCAAGCTGACACAGAAAATTTACCATAGAGATATACCAAAAGATCAATATTTAGAGAAACAAACAAGTTAAACCAACATATTAAGGTAAATCACATTTTCAAAGCAAAAAGTGTTACAATATTTTAAATAAAGAGAGTTTACTTTGTTTTCACGATGTTACTTATACCTTTCCAAACTACAGCAGGCTACAAAAATCTAGATTCAAGGGTATAACAACAGAGCAGTTATTTCACTTGGTTCAGTACTGGATCTGCAAGAGCAGAAAAACATGACAATTTTCACAGTCTCTTGATTACCATACTCTTCATTCAAGTTTGCTTTTACATGGATCAAGGAGGAAAGACTTTGGCACATATAACGCTGCTACAGCTTCATATCAAAACAAGCAAAGCATCTGAAAAGCCCGAAATCAGTCAATGGCACTAACGCACATCCATTTTATGAGAGAGAGATAAATAATTTAGGACCCAGGTGACTTTCAAATTCAGATTAAGACTTCTTTTAGAAGCAGGCTCTTTTGCATTATCTGAGGGTATCTGGAAAACATCTATCATTTCTCTAACGATACAATAGATGATGCAATTGATCCATATAAATAAAGCTGTGAGAACATTCATCTTTCATGGAAAAGGAAATGGTTATTCATCAGGTACCTACCACACTCTTGCTCATTCACATCAAGCCCTGGTTAATTCTATGTTCATTAAAAATAACATTTTGTCCTTTAGCAAGAAGCAAGCAATTCATCACCTGACAGGACAGGAAGATAAAGTCCAAAGGAAATGTAAATTACAAAAAACAGTGTTATTAGATGCAACTTTTGAAAGCTTACCTTCATACGTTTCTAGTATGTGTACGGTGTCACCTATTTGTAAGGAAAGTTCATCTGGTCCCCTCGCGTCATAGTTGTAAAGAGCTAGGCAAAGAAAATACTGCTATTAGCATATATATGACAACATAATATCAAAGATTTTTTTTTCCCTGCACACTCGATTTTATTATTCACTATCGCCACTGACAACTTTTCTGTATAATATCTGGCTATATTGGGTCAAGCTTTTTAGATCCACTAATACTTCCCCTTGTAACAAGTCTAAAAAAAGCCACACAGCCACTTTTTAAAGACAGTCTTTCACTCCAGTTATAATACCTTTACTTCTTCATAAAAAATACATTCAATTAATTTTTCATTGAATTTGTCTGTCTTCCAGTATTTTGTGCCAATTTTATACAGCTCTGCAATAAACTGCACTGTTTCACTGTCAGCTTAACACACAAAAACACCTATAAAGTGTTTTTAGAAAATTCTCACCTTTATAAACAATATTAAGGATTAATTTCTCAGTCACACTTCATAGATTTACTACATGAATACTACACTTCAAAATGAAAGGACTGAAGAAGTCATAAATGCCAGAGGTAAATGCATTAATCCAACGATATTCTTGGGGGAGACCAGTCATATCCCTCGTTTTATAATATCATAATCAAGCTACCATATTTCACACCTTAGCAAGCCCTGACAGTGTCCGACAGTGTTGTCCTGTGACTAACAGTATCTTCTGGATACGGGATAAATGATCAAACACAAGCTATAGAAGTAGTCTGGGGCCTTTTTCTCCTCCGTTGCTCAAAGGTAAGCACCACCACAACGTGGAAGTTTACCGAACGCACGTGTTTTGCGGACATTTCTGAATCGCTTGGAGTCGCAAACACCACGAGCAACGACAATAAAATGTCAATTGCCTCCTTGCTCCAGTACTCAATTCAGAAAAAGCCTGGGGTCTCACCACCGAGTGTAAACAGCAAGAGCCATAACCTTTAAAAGATACCTGAAGTATATTCACGCTACTTGCAGTTAATATCAATACTAAAGACCGGAAAAAGTGAAGAAAGGATTTTGGACTAAGTGAAAAGACTTCTCAGATTTGTTTAGATGTATCTAATAGCAAAGCTGGTCAGCGTGTACATTGGAAAAGGGAGTTTATTGTCTATTGGGAGTCCCAGCTAGCTCCCTACAGCAGAGCCCGCTCATCGCGGCTCCGCAGAACCACCGCAAGCCTCTGCTCACGTCGGCCCAGCTGAACCCTCCTCGGATCCTTCCTGGAGGCACGCCTTCAGCCTGCGACCAAGCCAACGATGGGAACAAACGCTGGAAGCAACCGATGGAAATCGCTCACACCCCACAGCCGTCAACCTCTACATCGCTCACGCTTTGCCAGAGTTCAGTTCTGGCCAGGGAGTAATTTTGGAAAGACTAGAAATTGTTTTGCTCTGAAAAACAGTAGCCCGGTGTAACACCAAAGATATCTCAAATGGAAAAGACGCATAACCCCAGCCACCAATGAAATGACACGGGAACCATCATCTTCAGAAGATATTCAAAAACATTTTGGGTTTTTTTTTGTTGTTGCTGTTTTTCCAAACTCCAAGACCATTCTTGCCCATCTTTCCCAGAAGAAAAATCTGCAAACTATAAACGCTGAAATTAGGAAGGCCCAGAATACTTTACAGGACACTCAACTGAGAAACGTGCTGCAAACTAGGTTTGGCCAGGGCAGGGGATCAGTACACTAAGATTTCACATCACAGCTTAATTTTCTGTCTCCACAAGCTACCATTTTTGTCCGGCAGAATTTAATCTGATTCCAACTTACGGTGTTAAGAATAATGAGCACGTGACATGCATTCCTGATCCTTTCTCTCCACAGTACTCTTCTTGCTTTTAGACAAGTTACGAAAATGAGTGCAAACATTAAAAAGATAAAAATGACGACACAGAAACAACAAGAGAAGACACAGCGAACAGTAGAGGATTCTAAAAAAAAAAAATCTAAAAGTGATACAGTTTTATTGACATCAAAACAAACCAAGCTAGTTATTCCTGTTTTAATGTTTCTGTTAACTTTTTCATTATTAAAAGACAGAAAACCCCTCCCTGCTAGCTCTCTGAAGTGTAGCATTTCAAAACCATAATTGCTGTTCTGGAGGAGAAGAGCGCTCTGTGGAAAAGCGTTAACAAAAATTAACATTTTGAACTGCTCGGAGCAGAGGAACGTGAACAATGCTGAACACATGGCAGCCGTCCGAAGAGCAGCACAAGGGACAGCCTGTTTGATAACATTCACCAGGAATTTTCTGCAGCTAAGTTCTTCTGCGTACCAGCAAAGACAAAGTTATACAGTCAAGAGCGAGTCTGTCAAACTTGGACAGCTAAAGTTCAACACCTAAATCCACATTTTTGGTCTTTGAAAGAGCAGTTAGCGCTGCCGAACACTCACGGCTGTGACGAGGCACCGCGCCGGGGGCTGCCCACCACGTCCACCCCAAGCCCGTCTCGAGCCTCTCACCCTCGGCCCCCAGGAGCGGTCGGGCTGTCCGGTACCAGACATCCGAGTCAAGGAAAACGCACGCTGCGACAGATTAAGAGACAGTTTTGTACAAAATCCACGCTTCAGCTAGCCATTTCTACAGCAGTAAAACCGAGCAACACTGAGAATCAAAGGCAGCTATGAGCAAGGGACATTAATATTTATACGCAGGAGTGCTAACGGGTGCCTGTCATGAGGAGGAGGGTCACCTAAGAGGAGCTTCACTGTAAGGACCGGCTCTTTTCATGCAAGATGACGAACAGCCATCACATGGCACTGACTGCTCGTGACAGCTCCCCCGACCTGAACCCAACTGAGTGAGGAGCAGTGACCACGGGGGACAGGTTTAACTTTAAATGAGAACATGCATGTCCTAAATGACATTTCCGACTTGCAGCGGCATTAAGAGGTGACAAAGCAAACAACTAAAATTACTGTGAAGTGCATTCCACCCCGGTGATTACAAAACAAGGCTTGAACTGCTCTGCATACTCCTATATAATCTAACAGCTTGCTCACCCCCAGGGTAATTCTTTTTTTTTTTTTTTTTTTAATACGTACAGTGACATTAAAAATGTTATGACATAAAATGTTTGAGTGGAGCAAACAGCAAGGCTTTAATTCAGGAAAGAGACAAAATTTGGAGAATAAAGTATGAAACTGGTATGCTTACAAGACATTGTCTGATCAACTGTATTCTGAGTCACCATTTAAAATATTTAAAAGCCTGAACTATAACTTCCAAGTCCTTTTTTACTTAAAAAAAAGTTCTGCTTAATTTAGAAAAATCTAGTACTCAGTATGACAAATTTTTAACTTGGAGAGTTTTAAGGTAAATGATGCATCAGGAATATTGATACCATCTAAGCGTAGGCCCCTCTGTTGTGCTTAAATAAGGAACCAAGGCTCACTGCTTTGTTAATGCAATTATGTAATCTCATAAATTAGGTTGGAAGAGTCTCTGACGATTCATGTGCAATAAGGAGGATGGTTAAGCACCAAAAGATATATAGCTAAACCTAGACAGCGCGAGTTAACCTCTTGGTTAGCACTGCCTTATACAGCATTCTGATGCTCTCCATCTGTACAGACCTTTTTCTTCTCTAATAAACCTCAACTCCAAAGGCACAGATCAGTTTTTTCTCTATTGCAATCAATCACTCTCTTTGCTTATCATTTAAAAGAATACTTTTTACAATGTATTTTCTCTTCTCCTTAACTTTCTTGTTGTAGATGTATCCCCTTAAGAGACCACGCTCAAGAGATGCCAAGAGTAACTGAAGCTCAAGGATGCTCCTTCCCGAGCTAACATGCTGCCTTTCTACAGAAGCATTACAGAAATAAATTCAGGCATTTGTGCCCCAATGCCACTGCAGTCAACTCGGACTATGGTCTGCAGTACAGATGAAGTATCAGTTTCATACGGCATGCTTAATTAGCCCAGTACCTAGACATCAGCCTTAAGTGAGCAAGGGAGTCACCTATGAAGGTGACCTCCAGGAAAGTGACTTCTAACCCTTCTGGGAGCAGAGGACTACTCACCCTGGCAGGGACCTCCAAAAAGACAAAGAGGGCGGTTACCCTCTGCTGCCTTCGGCATGAGCTATGCATTTCCTGGGCACCTGTATATCCCCAAAGTTTAATTACATTTAAAAGGTTGGCTTGTAGAAAACAACCACCATGATGATACTTAACAGTATTGTTGCAAATTTGTACAGGAAGAAATACAGAGCTTTATTTTCCAATTCTAGGCATCGTTAACTGTGATTGATTTCATCGAGAGTTGTGGGGACCTTCTATATTTGTAAAATCATACCAAGTTTCCTTGACAACCATATTATAAGTATGCTCATATTGGCTTGCAAACAGACCCTTTCAGGTGCAGTATTACATCTAACCTGCTGATAAAAACAGAATCAGCCAAACCTCTTCATGATAGAAAAAGCATCTAGTAATTTTGCAGGACACAGCAATTAACGAAGAATTGCTGTGGCTCTTGATATAGGTACTGAACGAGCACAGTTGCAGATGGGTTTATTGCGATTTGTTCCTGAGTTAACATGGAGGTAGCTGATATGAAACCTGAAGAGCATTCAGCAAATGCAGTATTTGCTGTGAATTTGGAGTTTCAGCTACGCTGTTTTAATGAGCAGAACTAAGATGGTAAGGAAACAGTCAACAAGAACACACACACACAAAGACAAAAACCATCCTAAAGTCATCTCACATACGTGTAGACAGCAGGGTAAAAGGTATTATTCTATGCTTAAGAGAGCTACATTTCAACATCACCAAAGATATTTTTCTTCATCAGCTGTGCTTTCAGACAAAGACTGAGCAACTCTTCCAGTAAAAACTGTTCTTGCTTCCCCCCTCCTTCTAATAAAACCACAGAGCAAACCTATACAAAAGTAATACAATGCCAAAGGATTAGTGGGGGCAAGGAAAGAACTTTTTTTTTTTTTTTAAACTCTAGGAGTTGATAAAGAAAGGAACAATGAGTAGGGCATTACAGTAATTGCACTAAAACCCATTTACTACTAGAGAATACAAAACAAACACCTTTAAAGAGCTGCATTCATTAATCTGTGCATACTAGAAAAATGAGAAGTGCAACACTAGAAGAATTAGAAAGAGGTCACACAGGAAGAAAGGGAAAAAGCAAATAAAGGCAACATCAGCACATACTGAAAAAGCTTTCCTCTGACTGAAGATGAGTATGAAGGCTGAGATATCCTAAGATACCACAAAAATGCTGCAGTACAGTATTCCCTGGAACTACTTTGCATTAAAATCTACATTAATTGTCTCACCCTCTGGAAGGAGAGCAAACTACATTTAACACATTATCACCTTTATGTTTTACTGTCTTCAAAAGAAAATCTAAAGATGGTAATTATGCTTTTTCTACAAAAGCAGACTGAAACTACAGAGGTGGAGGCTATCTCACTGTTAGAAGTAAAAGAAATCTGAAGGTTTACCTCATTTTTCTACTAAAAGCAAAGTAGTGCTTTCAGTGTTATAGAAATTCCTTACTCCTCTATTACTTACCTTGGCAAGTTTCTTAACTTTACAGCTGCGGCTAATGGATAAGAAAGAAGAAAATACCAAGTTTCAGGAACGTGGATTTGCACCTGTGCTTCTGTTAAGTAAACCTACTCCATATATACTGAGTGCTGCTCTTCCCGCATTACTGAGGTCACCCCATTTTTTGCCATTTCTAATCTCACCAAGTTAGATTCACAATTTTTTCCTCAATATTCCAGCTATTGTCCATCTTTTGTAATTAGCCAGATGATATTTCTGAACAAAAGGGAGAAGCCCTAAGAAACTCTATTTATACCATCCAGACTGCATTGTCCTCTTTTTTCATGCTGAAATGGGTGTACTGACTGTGTTGGAAGGTCCCAGCTTCCACTATCAGTGTGGCCCAAAAGCATATGGCAAAGAAAGAGTCCATTACTAAAAGTTATTTCTGTACACAGTGCAATTTTAAAATTACGTGCACTACCATGTGAGTTAAACCCTTTAAAAGGGCTCTGGACCTATTCAAGACTTGTTCAGGCTCTTGGTTTTGCTCCTCCCAACATTTAAGCTAGACACTTCATTAGCTCCCTGCAAATAAAGAAACCAACTCACTCTTAAGAGGTTTCTCTCTTCTGCTTGCCACTTCGTGTGTATTCAAAGTACTTCAAACACTGAGTACCGAGGGCATAAAGCTGAAACTAATTTCAAGAAGTTATTGACTCTAAAAGCATTAATAATGTGCTATAACGTACGGCTAACAAGAAGCAAGCCAATCAAGAAAATTCAGATCAATTTTCAATATTAACAAGTCCATTAACTGAAACACATTGTATGCAAGAAGTAATCGTGCCACCTCAAGCTCTTAAGACTGGCTTTTGCAGGAAAGCAAGATGCCAGTTCAGAAAAATGGCTATCATCATCTAGAGCCAGATGTCTTGGCATCTGTCTAGTGGTAACAGAATCGCAAAGTCAGTCAGTTCTGATGTTCCCTTGAATTCAGGCAACTTTCACATTCCCCATTAACTTGCAACACAAAGCAGGAATTTGTCCCTCAGCAGCAACAGCTTCACCATGGTGAAGTTGTGCCCGTGGATACTTTTGCTTCCACACACTTCATTACCTCTTTCTTACTGTTTATCTCTTCACAGACTTCATTTTCCAAGAACAAAACTAATGCTAGCTGCCTTACTCCTGCCCTCACCCGCTGCCTGGTAGCAGAGCTGTATTACCCACACGTGCCACCTTCTTCCCTGCTCCCCTCTCAGCTCCTACACTACTGCTCTGACTAGTTCAAGCTGCTTAACAGCCTCGGGCTGCCGCACATCCCGACGCCGTCCGAGTGCTGCATGTCGCCGGTGGACACTGAGGAGCAGGAACTGGGCTCTTGCTGCGCTGGACCGATCAGCAACATCCTCAAAGAGGACAAGGACAGCGCTTTAGCACGCACCAATCTGACCTCGCCTCGGTACAGCCAAGGGAAGGACGCCCACGCTTTTAAAAACTGAGATCTGAAGCTGCCTCTACCTGAAATCTTGGCAAAATCTTCAGTATTGCTATGCATAAAACGCATCCAGGTTTGCGCTGGAGAAGGCAGGAAAAGAGTTAAACACTGACAAGGGGGAGGAACTAGTGCAGCTTAAGGACAATACTGGCATAGCATCAAGTGCGTATAAACTGGTCAGGAGTAAAGGTTAGGCCATATAATTAGACCGAGCTTCCACAAAAGACTAAGTAACTAAGCTGGCACTGCTACAGCTCCCCACCCATTCCTCCGGAGCTGCCTCTGGCTGCACACTACCGTCCCTTCCCTCGCACCGCACCGGTCCTCATCTGACCCCTCAGGGCCTGCGGCAAGGGCTTCGGCCTGCTCAGACACCGGTTGCTCTTCCTGCAGGGCATCTTCCCTCCTTAGGTAACGCGCAGAGCCATCGGAGAAACGGTAGCGACAGGACGGAGAAGGCAGCGACGCCTGGCCAGGCAAGGCAGGGTCACAGCAACTTAAACGGACTTTAACGACAGCCTTGGAGGATCCCAATTAGAGCGGTGCATCCCAAAATTATCCTTCCAATCACAGGGGCAGGTACAACGATCCCCAGACGTACCAAACTCGATCCTAAAGCCAGTTTAGGAAAGGGACAATTAGAGTCATGCCTGCAACGCAGGCAAACCACTAAAGTCCTTCCCAGTCCCACGCTCTGGGCTAAAATGGCACAGGCGCTACTACTGTAAAAGCCTGCCCAAACACAAGCTTCAATTTGGTGTTCAAGTGGGGTATATAACGTGCCAAACTGTTCAAAGCAGTAGTTTTTAGACCAGTCGGGTGAAAGATCGGTAACGGATCATGAACACAGCAAGTCCCTCCACACTTAGCTGCTCATGGGATGAAGCAGGAGTTTCACGGGTCTAATATTTATGAAAAAAACATTTTTCAGCCTTCTGCTGCTGCACAAAACCGAGAACCAATGAAGCCCAGCTACATCTGCATGAAGATTTTGGCCAACAAAAAAACAACCAAAAACACCGCTCATTTTCGCTCCTTCTGAAGACAGGGAACGCCCAAAGCATCAGTCATGTTTTTTCAAGCTTTTCCCTTGCCATTGCAGCAGGTCTTTATTGCACCCAACATAATTTTGCAGAGAGGCTGTCTTTCACTAAGCATTTCTACAGCAGTGCAGCAGCAAGCTTAATGTCACAGCTATATTTTAATAGTCATTTCAATGGACTATAAAAATCAAGTTCAACACAATAAAACAGCCATCACGCTACTGCAGAAGTTGTTAGCAAAAAATGGCCCCTGCAAGACACCATTCACTACAACACAGAGCTGATGATGCAAAGCAAATAGCCTAAAGCAAGAGGAAAATGGGACGATGGAAAGAAGTTTCCGATTCCTACTCTTCTTCCTTCTCATGATTTCTACAAGGGTGGGGGGAAGAACTACAGAAGTTGCTTTTCCGGGAAAGCTTACGGAGTGCAGAAGAAAGGAAATGGTGTTTTAAGCTTTTTTACACATCAGACCTTATTCTATTAATTTTTACTTGCTATCACCTTGTGTCCCGGTCCTTCAAGCTGTCTCCAACAACAAGAACTACAGAAGAAGGATCCACAGTCAAATAATCCCTGAAGAACTTGTTCTGGTTTCTTAAAAATAATAGTCAGAGGGAAGAACTACCTGCTAGGAGCTGTAGTTTGATCCACCAACACTTTGGCTTTTCCACAACAGCTAGGCTATTATAGAAATAGGAACTATGTAATATTATTCTGAAGTTGCTTCTTATACAGGAATTAATGCAAAAATTTAGCTATAGAAGCTAGTAAAAAAACACTGCATGCATCAAAAGATAAGGGCAGCATTTTGCAAAAACAGGGAAAAATTGTTTTTCCTCCAAACCCATAAGAAATCACATGACTCCTGCAGCTTTCAGAATAGCAACAGAATTGGCTTGGCAGCAAACCTCAACAAAGAGTTACTGTTCGCTGCACTCGAAGCTTCGGAGATGCAGTGTCTCATAATCAATCCCTTTCACTAGCAACGTGGTTTCCTTCTCGCATTGTTTTACAGGGAATTCTGCACATCCTCAGGAATTAACCGCTAACCATCTAAGGAGGCTCCTTCTCACCCGCGGTAATTTGCACCTTCATTGTGGAAAGAAGGGAAGAGAAAACGTAATCGATAGAGGATTACTGCTCTTTAAAAACGCGGTAACGCATATTACCCTCTCCATAAACCAAATATGGAAACTGCCTGGAAGTAGAGTGACAGTTCAAAGGTCAAAAGTCAAAATCCACACACTTTAGTTCAACAGTAACCTAAATTTATAGTTGCAACACTTAACTGGTAATTTAACACAAGTTAATGGGATTGTTCCAAAACCTTCTCTCCCGTAATTTACGTTGATTTAACTCAATCTGTCACGCAGCACAAATTAGCATGAGAAAGGCAAACACCAAAGCCTTCAAATGCCATTCTTTGAGCCTTACAGGACCGACAAATACCATTCTCCACCGTCAGGAAACACCTTAGTACATTTAAAGGTTTCAGAGGCTCTCATCATAAATGCTATCCTGCTTCCTTCCACTCTCAAAACTACCCCTGTTAATTCAGAATAGCTCAAGGCTATAAAGCCTTACTTGTTAAACGTAACAACCTGAACAAAGTATTTAAAAACACTGTTGATAGTCAGGTATATTAGTGTCACTAGAGCGTTTAAACTGCCACCAACCCAGCAGTAATTTCCTAACTATCACACCTCCACTTAACAAAACAGGAAAGCCTAGGTTATTCTTGAACTTACTGTCTTCAGGCTAGTGAACACTTATGCTGGCATCGAGTCCTAGAAGACACCCATTAGAAGAAGACAGACAGAGTCCTAAAAGACACCCATTAGAAGAAGAGAGACACAGAAGAGAGGATAAGCTGGAAGAGGACCCTGACTGCAAAGCCCATAACAAGTGTTTCCACCTCCAGCTCCCTCGGGGAAGGTTTCTGCTGCGGGGTGGCGAGGGCAGACACCGGGGCTTTGCAGGCATCCACGCGCCTACGCGCACGCAGCAGCATCTCCAAAGCCACCTCCTCAGCTCACGCGCATGGGGAAGCAGCAGTTCCCACCTCCATAAACATCACCTCCCTGCCACTTTAACCCATATGCTCTGCATGAGGCTCCCATCCTCCAGCAACAACCGGCAAGCACTTTGTGTGAAGCTGCGTAGCTATAACTTTAAAGATGTTTAAAGCTGATTTAAATACCTGCTCAGCACTATACAGATGCTCATTTTCAGTCTAAGAGAAATTAATTTCTGCTTAAATAACCTAAACCTACACACACTCAGCTCAAGCAAACAAAATAAGCTACTCCTTCAAGCCACTGAAGCACAGGTTTTGCACCAATTACACTTCAAGTCATAGTTTAAACTAGTGCCACCATACCTACAAACCTTTGTCTTTACTCACTTCTCCACACTCTGACTCGGTTTAGGACAGGATAGTACAGGGGGCAGGAGAAGCAAGGAAGGCTCCAAGATTGATCTAAAGCAGGAGTGCAACAAACACAAGTGGTCACCGTTACTCTAACCAGTCACTTCAAAAGAAACCGTCTTAAATACTCTTTCATTCAACCTTTGCACGGTGGCTCCCGTCCTTTCCAGTCATTTAACTGTGTTTGTGTACAGCGGGGTACTCGTCATGCAGGGCTGTAAGTCAGCTCGCTGCCAGGGCTTCCTGCTCCGGGACAAAAATAAAGGGCTCCTCCAGACCCCATCCTGGTCTTTGAAGCGTTCTTACCACCTGCTAATTTCAACGATTACCACATCAGATGCCTGATGTTGAGTTATAAGGACAGATCTTTTTACTGTGCCATGAAAATATGGCTGAATTTTAAGGAATCAAGCACCGAAACTTAATTTCAAGCTGCAAAATCAAGTCACAGAGGATAAAATTAATCTACAGAACAACTGACTAGGGATGATAAAGTCACCGGGGCAGGAAATCTGCAAGTAACATTATTTTCTTATCTCTTAAAACATGATACACACCTGACCTCTTTTCTTAGTATGCTCTGTCCCCAGCATTATTCCAACTATTTGCTTGAAAAAAGTGAAGCTTTAGCACACAACGTACACTCTTCTATTGGCTACTACTCTGCTATGCTAGCCAACATACATATACATACACACACATATATATATATATATAAAAAATATCCAGCTCTCCATCAGAGGATTAGATGGATAGTTTCTAGTATTGCTACAATGTAAAAGGTGACTTACAGATAACCATTTTCCACCTACTTTGATTTCCAAAGCAATGCAAAGGTACTAAACATGCACCAAGGTGTGTATTTGCCAAGCTTCCACTGTCAACACAAGTTCACACTAAATGGGACTACAAATCTCTCTCTCTTTCACAACCCCTTTCTCATTAACATACTCTTTAACAAAAAAATGAGGAAAACTACTCTTATAATCCAATGAATCACTGGTTATTAGGCTAATTCCAGTTTCTGATTCAACCCATTCATCAGTTTTGGGACTTCTACCTCAGCACAAGACTACTAGAAAACTAACCCTCTCGAGAGCAAGCACATTACACACTCAATTCGGTTCCCCATAGCCAGAAAAGCAGCTTATTTTTAATATGTAAATCAACAAGCATTTGCACCGGCTAAGCTTGGTGGAAGTGTCCTACCAAACACCTGGATCATTCTATCATTTAAACTTGGAGCTAAACTTTGAAAAGCTAAAAGCTATTAAATCAAGTACTTCAGAAAGAAAAATGAAAGACTGAAGAGACAAAGTCTGAAAGACTCAAACCGCTTCATAGCTCACATGCTGTGGACAGGAGGGTTGTTGAAGGAAGAGAGTATTTGAACCATTTTAGCGTAGGAATCCAACTTATTCATCTCAATTAGGAGCCCTAAGTGTTCTGAAGAAAGAAAGAAAAAGAAAAACCTGCACACACACAATAAAAACACATGCATTATACCCAAAAGTAGTTTCTGGTCTATTAACGTTTTAAGTAAGACAGCGTTGCTGCATCTAAAGACGGTAACAGAAATGCCCACGACGTGCAGGCACAGTAAGAAAGGAAATGCAGTTGTGGCACCCAAGGTTTCACAAGCGTTCACCTACATTTTGCTTTTTAGAAAGTCATTTATGAACACTACCAGTATCTTATCAGCGCTTGAGCTGATATTCCATTATTCCATTGCCCCTCTGAAAAAATTTCTGTATTTACCTAAGAGTATGAAAATATATGATAGAAGCATCTAGCGACTGTTATACAAACATAATACCTGAACGTCTAATCTTAAAGAATTTATCTGGCAAGAACAGCTCCCGGATCGGCATACCGTGTTACAGACAGCATCAGGCCTACGCTGTAAGGGCTTACGCCTTTCTCCCAGCACTTTAGATGTCCACTAAAGTTTCTTCTAGCATCCAGGCAAGCGGTCGCGTACACGCGTGCCGAGAGTCAAATCGCTGCACGGCGTCCAAACTGCACATTCCACACTGGATCAAATAAGGCACCAATCTGACCAGTTTAAATCACTGGCACAAAGTTATCACAGTCCAGTAAATAAACAGAGGCCTCTTTTACAGCAAAAGTGATTGATAAAGCCTTTTAATAAATCATTTCAAGAATGAATTTGTCTAGAAACTCAAAGCCAAACACAAGCTGCATCCACAGAAGACTTCTAAAAATGTAAACAGTATCATAACTGAGTAAAGTCTCTTAAGTCTCTTCTAAAATATGCTTATCTGGTTATACCCAGCTAAGCACTCTCCCTGTTAGCGACAGTATACACTGTTGAACAGAGGCAGCATACACTGACTAAATGTATAAACTTTTTAACCAGCATTTCCCAGATGATTATAGAAAAGTATCGATTTAACTAAGGATGTGCTATAATTGCATCAAGACTCGCATGTGTGTTACCTGCATCTACACCACAGTCCTGCAGTTCCCAAGAAAAGAGGTCTCACTGGATCAGACCACAGGAATTCCAAAATTCAGTGCCTGGCAATCAGCATTTTAGAGGAACACTAATAACTTCTGGCAGACCAAAATAGCCAGCACAGGAAAAAAGCCCAGGTCCGTCAGCAACTTTGTCCTTGAGCTGTTTAAGACTGTAATGCTTAGGATTAAAACAATCCAATCTAATCTAACTGCAGATGTTCCCATTACCCATATAAATGTTTAATCCTTCCTGAATCCTCTTAAGACTCTTTGTTACAATGAAACACACAAGAACAAGACTGACAAAGATAAACAAAATGTCATATATTAAATACCGAAAGAGTATTTGGCACTCTGTCAAGGTTTGGGGTTTGCCGGTTTTCCCCCTTTGACTCACAGACTGCCTAAGAAATCTCTCTGCCACAATAATGTCACCTCCAGCCACACAACTTGCAAGCAAGAATGATTCCCCTTAGAATATCCTAGTAACTGCAAATTTGGGGAAAGGCATCTTCATCTTCTGCTTCACATGTCAATAACAACTCGTTTTAAAAAAGGGTTAATGCTGGCTGCTGTCCTTGTGGGCAGAGGTCCAGCCTTCTGCAAAACTGCGAGTTGCTCTTATGCTTGCTGCTGTTCGTTTCCCAGCAAGGGGAAACATGAGAAAAAGGTCTTTTTCTCTTCGCCTGACAATTAACCGGCAGCATCAGAAAAAGCAAAAAGAAGTGCACAAAAGACTTAAGCAAGGTCACACGCAGGTGAAAGACAGACAACAGCTAGAGGCATCTCGCTGACAAGCTGTCAAGGGACAGAGGCCAAGTTAGATCCTGCCACACCAAAGACATACCTGCTAGAGAAAACCTCCTACTTGGCACAGAAGCACAGATATCTCCAAAACTAAACTAAACCCACACACCACTTACGCTTCAATTGGCTTATGAAAAACACTATCAGTAAAACTATTGTTTTAGTTGCACCACTTAGCCTTAGCCTGGAAATTTCAGACACGATTCCACAGAAGCAAAACAAGCATCTCAGAGCAGGGAGAAGAGTATCTCAAGTCTATTCCACCGATCTTCGTGGTCAAAGCAGCATCAGAAATGCTACAAACTGATGGACACAACACAAGTCACAAGAAGGAAATTAAAAAGCAGAAGACACAGCACGTGGAATCTAGCAGAACGGTGCAAGGTCAACGAGGGTTTGTATTTCGTGCACGTGTATTCCGCTAGTGCTGTGATCATATACTGAGGAGTGCAAACGGGCGTACGGTTGGTCACTGGAGGAAAAGAGGACGGCGGCTCCAATACATTTTCTGCTTTCCCCCAGTTAAAACTCTCCAAAGACAAACACTATTTCCGTTGAACACAAAGGGTGAAATATGGTAGCTAGGTGAGTGGCAAGGAAGGAATTTAAGGATGAAAAGAGCTAAGACAAGAGGTGACACAGTGCCTGCAAAAAACTGTATTTGTGTACAAGAAAAACAAAATGTGAGAGTAAAGACAAAAGCCAGACAATCATTAGCAAAAGCAGATGACATAAGCAGATGACATAATTACACAAGAAAGCTTCTCATTTCCTGATTTTTTCTTTTGTGTGCTTTTTTAGGCAATTCTGTATCACAGCCACGTTCTGCCAACAATGCAACGCACTGCTAGATACGGAGCCCAGCAAAGCCACCGGGCCACCCGGCTCCAGAGGCTGGGCACCAGATAACATCACTGCTTCTTCACATTACACAGAGCACACAACAGACTGGAATATAAGTACTGGTCTCTAGATATTTGAATTAGAAATGAGTCACAGACTGTCTGACACAGAGCAGCAGCAAAAATGGTAACATGCTCCCATGTGACCCTAAGCCAGTAGAGGAAAGAAAACAAAAAATAAAAGAACTCCACTCCTTAACACCATGATGTTAGTTTTTATTTATACGCTCATATTTTAGGAGAGGAACCTAACATTTAGTCAAGAGAAAACATTTAAAGGCTCACACACATCCTTACCTGTAACTTTCCTGACTTGAATAACATGCTTAACCTTATTCCTACTTAGTCATTAAAATTCTTATGCAACTTCTCCTTTATAAGAAAGTATATCAGACATTCCAAATAATTACCTTGATAAAGTGCAGTCCTTTATTAGTCATGATTTGTCCACTGGAGTCACATGCACAGCAGATTTTTGAAAGCAAGCATCCTTTTAACTGTTCAGCATCTGTGTTTCGAGTCCTGAAAACTCAAGCATCATCAGCAACTTTCATCTGGCTCAGTACTCGGATATTTCCCGTTTCAAGGTCCACCACAGGAATACTTTCGGCATTACCAGTTGCTTTCATTTCACCTCATTTCTGATATCCACCCACAGACAGTTGTACATACCTACTGCACTGGAGCAGAGACTACTTAATTGCTAAGAAAACCACCCAAGTAAATCCCCAAACCCATTCCCTCCTGCCAACACCTTTTCCCGCAGACCAGCTGGGACGATCCTCTGACTAGGTAAAAGGCTACCGCAGCTGGGAGCGGGCATGCTGGCAGACAGAGAGCATCTCAGCATGGATGATCCTCCTATCCCTGCTCCCTTCCGCTTATGCCCTTTAGGGATTTTTTTTTTTTTGTTATTCAGGGATCTCAAACACACACCACCCCCACCAGCCATCCTGGTTCCCCCCACATATTCAAGCTTTCCCCACCCCCATTTTCCATACATGTAGTAATTTCCACCACAGGAGTACAGGTCAAGGCCCTACAGCTTGCAGATCTGGGTACTAACCCGGTGCCATTAGCTACTTGCTTGGCACCAGCTACCTCCTCCCGGGACCCATGTGTTCCCAGGGGTACTTGCTACTCAACTATGCTCCCTAAACGTATTTTAATCACACTCAACTTCAAAGCCAGTGATGTCAGTATTTCTGTGCTTTGTTCTGAGCAAAAGAAGATGCCTGCAGAGTGAACACAGACTACCTAAGGCCAGACTTTCAAGAGGTATTTAGATGCTTTGAGAGGCTCTCAGGTACTTCACGCTGCACCAGGCCTTGGCATTTCACGGTTCGTGTGCTCTCACAAGTCCCAAGAGCCTACCTGGACTTTCAGATGTCACCTTTCAAAGCCATTCAGGAGCTTCGTCTCCACAAACCTCTGCAGGTAATCAATTAGGAATTCACCATTTCCACCGTTAGATCCCCACACAAAAAGCACTCTTCAGTTCCACCGGTGACACTCTTGGCATGTAAAATTTCTCAAGTACTGCTACCTCATTGCAGCACGCTTCTGAAACCGCCACACACGGCTTAACTCGAGATCCACTCGAGCAGGTTTTCAAACTCGGTAGTAATTTGCATAGTAAAAAAGTTAAAGTGACAGAGAGAAGCACTGAAGCTACTACACCAGCAAAGGGGAATACAACAGAGCACCACGAGAAGTTCAGTGTCTACCAGCACACACGGTGACCACGTAGGTTTTTACTCCGATCAGTGTCCATACCTCACACAGCAAGTACTATATGGGCGACTTGTTCGTCTTTTCGGCTTGGTAAGGGAGAAACCTTTGGCTACACTAACACCCTCTGAAAAGAGTTAACCACCACAAACCCCTGAAAACACGCTTTCTAAAGTGTTTGTGCTAAATAATCAGTACGCTAAATAAAAAACACCAGTACTAAGAAATACTATACCATCCCCAAAATCCCCAAATTCAAATATCATGCCCATAGTTACTCCCCTTATTCATCTGTTTTGTTATGTATATGGATACATGATTACACATAATAGTTCTCAACATAATTACTTCAGTTTGGTTAAAGCTATATGGAGTGGAAATACATTAACGGATATTCCATAGTGTGCTGATAAAACTGAAATTCAGTGCTGCTGCTTGTATTATAGAAGTCTTTACACCAGAAACCAGATTTAATGCACAAATTACATAACCACGGGAAGATAAGTCAAATTATACTATAAAAGTTTTCCATAACTACAGCTTAAAATGTAGATAAAGATTCAAAATTACTTTTTTAAAACTTTTTTATTATTATTTAGATAGGGAAAGACTTCAGTTTTCCTCCAAGCTAGAGGAGAAAAATATTTCAACAATTCATTAAGGATTTCATTAAAATACTATTCAAATAACTATTGCTATAATAGCCCTGGTATCTACCACAGATCAGAAAACAGAGTTAAAAATGCTTACAAGATCATGTGCTTTTATTTACGCTATCAGTATTCCATCTTCCCATCAAGGAAGAGAAAGACCTGTACAGAAGAGAAGACCATGTATTTCACAGAGACTGCTGCTAGCTGCCGGTGAACCTTTTGTAGAAGTTTCAGACTTGCAGCAGGCACAAGGTAATAAATAAAACTGACACATCCTTAACAGAGTAAACTTTAAAACTGGCTTGGCCCTATTTCCTCACTTGAGCTTCAATTCATTGACATATATCACCTTTCAGCTATTTAAAGTTAACACGATTATAGGTACTTAACAAAATATATTGGACTCCACTCCTAAAGGAGTGCTAAATATCTGTATTAAGAAAAGCATATCCTGCATGTGGTCCACAGCCAACATTGGGCAAACTCCAGAAATGCATGTATTTCTGAAAACAATTACTGCAACGCTTCTGCCTGTGGCCGCAAGCTGAACAAGTTTCCTGAAGAGAACATGTTGTTTTGACTTTAAATTGCATTTGGCTGAATTCCCCCCCTTCTCCTGAAAGTTTTCCCTGTGCACCAAAGAAGATGCATTCACTACACACCGATAAATACAAAAAGCAGTGCCACATATGGCAAGCAGTCAGTCTAAACCCAGGATTGTAGCAATGCACCTAAATTAAATGTATTTCTGGCAAGACAAGTACACAAACAGAAAAGCTATGAAAAAGCACTAAGGTACTACTTGAAATTAAGCCAGAAATTCAGAAACACTTCTTCCGCACCCCGAATTAAAACTGAACCAAAAACCACCTGAATGAGCATCTTGTCCCACTGTCACTTACATACTTGTGTAAGTGTAAATCCTGGTTATGTGAAAATTCCCCCTCCCTTCTATTTTGCAGGGGCAAGTGTCTTAATTAATAGTGGATAAATTCTTAAACTGATTGAAAACTCGCTCTCTAAATAGGCAGCTGTCTATGGGAATGAAACAGCATCTATCAGAAGCACATGATATGCCCTCTCCAAATAGTTTATAACAGAATAATAGAATAAAGCCACAAGCTATCTTTCAGGATCAAAGCACAACTCTTTTTTTAAGCTTCTGTAAAAATTTTAAAGAACCTTTCCAGCCAGATGTGCATTAAACTCATCTGAAAGAAGGTCTGGCTAGTTTACCGCCTCTATAAAGTCACATTGCTTGTTAACTGTTCCCACTGCGAACCCTAAAGATTTTTCACAGGTGATTATAAAGCACAGGAATGGTTTGCAATAAAGACACTTGGGTAAAGAGCATGTCTGTCATAAGACGGCCATTCCATTAAACTGAAGTAGATATTAATACTTCTCACATTTCTAAGTATTTACACATTAGGGCCCAAGAGCCAAAATGTCCCAATTAAAAATAAATACAGCATTTACACCTACAGCACACAGGAAATATATATGCACTGTTTAATAAATACATTTTATAACAAGCTATTAGAGAAAAATCAATGAGAAATAGTACTTCTGGTAAATCCCTACAAGAACCATTTCTCAGAACGATACTGGTTTTAATCTTGTCTCTGACCTGGAAGGAAATAAACAGAGAAGTGCACACACTCACGTCCACTCATCCGGGGTGTTTATCCCTCTCCAATCCATCGCTTGCAACAAGGGTAGTTCATTGACAGAGAGCAGTACGGGCTGCCTAGTAACTGAGCATAACCAAGCACGTACCCACAGTCAAATTAAGGTCACTCATTTAGGGACAGGTATACTTCATTTACCAGGGTCTTGCATATCCTTCACATGTTGCCAGTAAAGGTGAGGCACTGGAACGCATCCCTTTAGCGAGAAGGGCATTAAAAGGCATTTTAAGATAGCACAAAAGAAAACTACAATCAGGGCATACTGCTTCTAGGACTAGCGATTTGCATGCGTTTTCCTCAAAAAAAAGAAATTCTTGTTAAAATACGTGAGCAAAAACGCTAGTATCTGTTATTACCTACGACACAATGGCAAATAATGCAGCAATAGGATCCGAGTACAGAAGCAGTTCTTGCAGATCTTCTCAAAAATCTGTCCTGACATTTATTACCATGACACAACTTAAATACTACAGACATCCTATTGTAAGAAAAAAAAATAGTCTCCATAACTGAATGATATCCTGAGCATTAAGTAACTCCAAAAGAAGCCAGACTTCCTAATGATTTAATACTATTTCCACAACAAGAAGTTTAACTTCATAGATACAGATGGATAGATATGTGTATATTTAAACCAAGGATAGCATGTAGTTGGATTTTTAAATTTTTAGCAGTGAAAGAGCATCTAAAGTACGTATCCCTTTTCCAGGAGAATCTCAAGTACACAGAAATTTTGAATCACTTCTTTAGCACAGTACATATGTTATTAGTAAGAATACGTGGTATAACACACTGAAAAGCACACATGCTAATTAAGCATATTCTTAATTCACACAAGGTGCTACTACCTTACAGAAAGACATCAGCATAGTAAGACACCAACCTTGAATAAATGAAATCCTACAGTCTTGTACTACAACATTAAACACTACATACGCATTTTCACTCCTCTGGTTTTGGACATGTCATGGCTTAGGCCAACCATAACTAGTAGCATAAAGTCAACTATCAGTTCCTCCCATCAAAGAACTAAAAACCTCTCACAAAACAGCATCACTAAGACATACCTTTCTTCCACTTCCCAAAAACCCTTTCTTCTCTATTTTAAAAATATGCAAACACAAGATCATCAACTCTGATGCTAAACTCGTAAGAGACTCTCCACGTGCCACCAGTCACAGCATCTGCGTGATACTTGCAAACTCCAGACACAGCATCTGCGGACTGTAAATACTGGATTCTGTCAAAACTTTCAGCGACAGCGCTGCTGTCGAGCTCCTACCCCCATTTCAGAGGGCTGCTGCAAGGGCACAACTCTGGTTGCAGACCTTGCGTATCCCCACCTCAGGGAGCTCCCTTAGCCCACCAGCTCCCGACCGCCCTCCCCGAGCACCCTGTGTACCCAGGGGAAAGCGTGAGAGCACCTCGATGTGCCGTAACACGAGTGCAACAGTTAAAATAACATCTGTGACCATGTATGTATAAGAACACTAGTGTCTATGGCATACCTAAATAATAAGCAGCATAAGGAAGCACTTATCTGGACATCATGTGCTGTCCTGAAGTAATAATCACTGACTTACCAACAAAAAAGAAAAAAAAAAAAAAAAAAAAAAAAAAACGCACACACACACAGTGGTGGTTTAATTACTCCACACCTGCACAGACTTTTCAACAAAAAGGCATTTTAAATACCACATTTGAAGTAACCACAGTAGCACCATTTCTACCTCCTACTCCAGTTCTAAGTCCAAGGGAACTTTGGAAGTTACTAAATTCACTTTCTCTTATTCCACCCCAGAAGTGCCAGTTAGGCTCACAGACCTCCTGTTGGAGCTCATTATATTTCAACTCCGTTTGGGCGAACACCAAAATTACAATATCCACATCAAAGCGAGCGCATGAAATGAAAGACTGTGCAGCCATATGCCACAGCCACTTGGGACACCACCAAGGGTGCACCGTAGACGTGAGGAACTCCTAGGACTTTCTGAAAGCCTCTAATGTCACTGTTCAGAAAGCCATACACTCGTTTGGCCACCTCCATCCAAAGACTGTCGCATCCCAACAACATTACATGCCTTTTCAAATAACTTGGAAAGAAACATGGAACACACAACTAAACTCACAGATGAAGGAGAAGGATAAGAAACACTGGGAGAGGAGAAAAGCTACTTCAGTTAAGCTGATCATTTTTCCAGTTTAGATGGTTCTCCTTATGTTAATAAAAGAATTATTTTATCCTGTCACATCCACACCCATTCCCCATCCAGCCTCCCCCCACGCCGAGCGCTGAATTTGTGCAGGAAGCGAGGCTGAGTCACACTTACAACTGCGCTCTGAGATAATGTTTACACGTTTCAGTACAGTGCTTCCCATCTCAAGACAATAAGGTTAGTTTGTAGATGTACGGGACACTCAGCATCATTCATAAATCCCACATTATAGGATGAAGTTGGTTAAGCAGAAAGAGCATTTCTAGAAATATTTGTATCCTAATGCAGTTTCAGTATAGGTAACTCCATCATTTATTCCAAGTATATCACAGACAGCAAGTCTTTGGAACTTGAGATGCTACCAACACTAGTCATGCACACAACAAACAAGCCAAAAAAAGAGGCAAAAAAACCACATTTATATGTACATATGCACACACACCCACATTTCTGAGCTCCCACATCAGCAGCATAAATAATAAAACCCACAACCAAAAACCACCCTCCTGTTGATTATTTCTGCTTTACACAACACGTACACATATATCACTAAGACTGCAGTCCAATTAACAACCCTACTTCAGAAATGCAGACGTTCCCCTCTCACTGTCAGACAATGTTGTTCCACTGCCCGTTATATAACCAGACTTCTCCAGGACTGGTCACTGCAACTACTTTGGAAGAAATACTCTTTTATTAGGGTGTTCACCCTAATTATGTCTTCTCCATTTCTGTTTTGTGACTGCGTAACTGCTGTATCAATTCCGCCCCAACTCGGAAGTTTTCGCACCTAGCACAAAAATGAAATGCCAGAACTCTTGCAATGCACAGGAGCGCCCTTGTTTACTACTACAAAAAAGAGGCGTAAAACACATGCAATCAAGTGGAATATTAGTCTTCCCTAGAAGGAAATTCAGTGACGCAGAAAACAGGACATCCACTCCAAAAATCTGCACTTCACAAGACAGTGAAGGCAAATGCAATAGCTATGTTTCATTGTCTCTAAATCTGGTTTTCCCTCATAGCAACGCTACGCCTACTTTTGACTCTCACACCCCTGCAGTTCATCAGGGAACATAACTAAGTTCATCCCTAACGTAACTAAGGATCATCACTCACAGCTAACTTGGAAGGGAAAAAAAAGAAACTATTATAGAAAAAAACCCAAAAAACTACTGTAAGAAACCATGACAAACTTCTCTAAGAGCTGTGGACAAAGAAAAGAATTACACAGACTGACCATCTCTCTGAGCCCTTTCAAAACTTAAACTATGAGAAGGCATCCAATGCGAAAATAATCTGGTGCTTTGTAGAACTGCAAAACAAGATTTTCTGTTTCTTTAAGTATAGGTCTCTTACTACATGTCATTTTCCACACTGCATATCCAAATATACTTAAAGTAGATTTTAGAATATACTAACCACCCCATACACTTATTCCCTCGCCCCTTCAAAAGCAATCCTAAGACATGACTTAGATTCTTGGAAAGCCAGGTCTTGCAAATCTGCTCAATCACAGTAAAAAAAGTACAGAGCATCTGCACTTGAGAGTAGCTAGGTTTATAACACTAGTGTACACTACATTACAACATTCCTTACATCATTCCAACATTTCAAAAATATCCTATCATACAATATAAAACAGGTATTTGCAATACTTAATGAGACACTGCCAGCTGTAGCATTTCTGCTTCCTTACATTTTTACTGAATCCTTAACATGGGAATTACTCAGAGTTCCCAGAAAAGCTAACTGGGTAGCTACGATCTGCTAGTAAACCCAGTGTAAACACAGGAATGACATTTTAGAAGTCACGCTCTGGCTTTCTAGGGACATACAAACTGAATTTAAAATTCGTTCCTAAAAATTCAGTTGGGCTCTACCCAGACCCAGAAATTCCCTTTCCCCTATTTAAGTTGTATATACAAGGCTGAGCTATGAGTAAAACTAAAACTGTCAGAAGTAAAACAGTTCTTCACACTTAACAGACTCCAAGAACTGGGGAAAAAAGTTAAATTTCAGATTTGCAAAGAGAACAGTCAAATGTATTACTTCCTTCCCTGTTACAAGCATCCTCACTCCCGCCAGTGAAGTTCTCTTCTCGTCAACCCCTAGTAATTGCTTTTGTTAAAAGCACGGCATCCTCAATAGGAAAATGGGCCTTCTGGGCAGAGCACTGCCCGAAACATGGAAGTTTGGTTTTGTCTAATTAAAACTGAGACTTTTTGACCAGCGGCAGAGAACAATCCCCCTCTGTTCCAGCGGGACGGAAGAGGCAGCGTACGAAATGGATTCTCGGGCAGCAGCGCACAGGGAAACCCCCCGCCGGCCCTAAGCCCCCATTCCCTGCCGAATACAGGGCCTTTCCCCCCGCACCTTCACTCCTTCCTTCTCTTAATGTGGGGTATTAAGTTAGCCAGCGTTTAACGCTGCCGAGATGCTCCCCCGAGCAGGGTGGGCATCACCGCTGGCACGCAGTGCTCAGGACCGTCCCCCCCGGCCTGGGGAGTCCAGCAAAGTTAGTTTCCTACAAGATATTTAAGTGCAATGTTGGAACTGACTCCTACTCTGCTACTAGGGAGATAAAAGAAGAAAAAGTAAGTTTAAGGCCAGTTACGCTCCGCTAAACTGACACCCCGGGGGGAGAAGAAGCGAAGCGGCCAGGCCGTTCGCGCGGACGATTCAAAGCGACCTCCCGGCCGCCGAGCCCCCGGGGCAGCGCCCGGGCCAGACCCCCGGGCCGGGCCGGGCCGAGCCGAGCCGCGGGATCCCCGGCCCCGCGGGACGTCTCCTGCGAGGGCGCGGAAATGCCGGGCGCTGCCGCCCGCCGCCCCCGGCCGAGCGGCCCCCGCGGACCGGGCAGGCGCCCCGCGCGCAACAGGCGGGAGCGCGGCGCGGCGGGGTCCTCACCTACGCCGTACTTCTCCTCCCTTTTGGTGGGCACCCAGCGGGTCATGGCGCCGGGGGGCCGCGGCGGCGGCCGGACCGGGCGGGGATGCGAGAGCCCCGCTCCTTAAGCCGCCATTTTCCAACCGCGGGACGGGAAAAGTTTCTACCGACGGCGGAGTCATGTGGTGCGGGCGGAGCCAGCGGCCTGGCGGCCCGGCCCGGCGCGGCCGCCCCCGGGGGCTGCGGCGAGGGGGAGCGGGGCGGCGGCGGGGGAGCGCTGCCAGGCCGCCCCCGTCCCCTCAGGGCGGCGGCGCAGGTGTGCGGCCTCGCCGGCTTTTGTCCCCGTCCTCTCTCTTGTCGCCCACATAACCGCGCTCTGGCCGGCCGGGCCCGGGGCTGCCCCCAGGGACGCCCGCCTCGTCTGCCCCGGCTCCCGCGGAGGGCGGAGCGGGATGGGGGGGTGTCGTCCCCTGCGGAAAGGCGGCAGTATCGTGGGGGTAGCCCCCGTGCGCCTGGCCTCCTCCCTCGGGTCCCACCTCTGCAGAAAAGCTGCTGCTCCCACCCAACGCCCGCCATCAGCGCCGTGGAAAACCCACCTGCCTGCCTTCCTTCAGCCCCATCTCCAGAGAAACCCAGCAGCCCCAGGAAAACCGTCCCAGTCTACTCCTGGTGCCCGTTCCTTAAAATACAGTTTGTTGTTTCGTTTTTAGCTCTCATTCTCTCTTTATTGCAAGCAAAACTCATAACTTTCCTTGTTAACCTCATCAAGCCTTCCTGTCCCCGCAGACGAACACTTTCCTCTCTGGCCCTCAAGGATTTCTGCCTGTTTTCTTTCCCAGAGATAGCACCATAAACCTAAAGCAAGGTTTCTGTTAATATTTAAAAGCAGCAGGCTGTCTGTGTTTGGGTACTGCCCCTCCTGAGTAAATCGTTCCTTGACGATAATGATTAAAAACTCCTGACTTTGAAACCTGGGTCATCTCTACAGCTGATGAGGGCTGTGGGATAATTTGATTACGAAGGAGTGAACGGGGGAATGATCCTCCTGATCCTCTGCTCCCGATCTCTGTACTCCTGTAAAGCCTGTGACCCAGTACCGGGATGTAAAAATAAAATGAAAATATAAGTTTTGACTTTAATAATGAAAGATCTGTCTAAGCTGTGTAAAAGTCAGTGGAAAGCTGAAAGGATAAAACTTGTGAGAAATAAAGACATACAAAATGTCTGACTGTCTATCATTTGTTAAGATTGCTGCTCCACCAAAGGAGAAACCCCATACCACAAGTGTACACATGAAAATGGATCCTCTCTGGAGGTCAGGGTTGAATCTATTTTCTCTCCTCCTACTTCCTTGTACTGCTAGGAACAAAAGGGGTTGGTTTCTGCAACATCGTTCATTATTGCCAGGTTTCGAGATGAAGTACTCCATCTCAAGCATGGAAGCAGTCTGCTCCTCTTCCCACCTGCCTTCGCTTTTCCCATCCTTGGGATTCACGTGTCTCTTCTGCCACCTGCGCAGAACTAATCTGGATTTCATTGCTCTGGTCCTGAGGAATTCAAAGGCCATTTGATACGCTGAACCACTGCACCTTTGCACGCTGTGCCCTGGAGTGAGGAGATGAAAAGGTTTTCAAAGTCTGCTTCATGGGTCGTCATATTTATCCTGCGTTAATGGGTAAATGATCAGAGCCTTACCAAAGACAACTTAAAGTGAGCGCTTTGATTTAAAAGGTTTGTATTTGGTAAGATAAATTAATGTGAGTTACTGAAAATAATGGACATATCTGTTCTGTTCTCATGACTATGTTTGGTTTTTCCATGCAACTAAAAGGAGAAGTAAAATGGAAAAGCAGTGCAGCAATAGTATTTATTTCTAATGATGAACATTTTGCAATTCCATACAAACAATGCAATATTTTTGTGGCGCTACTAATTACGTGCTGCGAAACTGGAGAAAAGGCTGAAGCAGCTTTTGACAGCTCAGGCATTAGATGGTTTAAAGGTCTTTAAGACTGTTACTGTAATGAACTGTTACAGGGAACCTGATTTACTTTTTTTTTAGACTGCTGAAAAACAGGAATCACTTCCTTGAACACAGTAGTAGCCCTGCAGATATGAGGTGTGAAGAGGTGATACAAAGCAGCGCACTTTGATGTTAATTTAAACCTACAAATAACTGTAATTAGCTAATGAAGTAAGCTAATGCTAGATACTCGTCTTTCTGGGCCACGACATTCAAATCTGAAATTTAAACTGTTGTGTTTTCTTCCATTTTGAAGGATGCTAAAGGAGCACGTTTCCCTTCATGAGAAAAGTACTGTTGTTTCTTCAAGTGTTAACTAAGGGTTAAATTAAATCCTCGTACAGATACGGGCTACTTAGTTGAAGTGTATGTGTATATCTGCACCAACTGGGAGTTATATATGCCTAAGATTAAACACGGCCCAAAGGTAGGAAGTATCATATTCGCTAGAATGAAAGCCAAAGACTTATTTACAGCTCCTTCCTACCTATTAAATCCTTGTTCGGTATTACAATTGCAAAAAATATTTTGATGCCAATGAGAAAAATGGCCATATCTGACCATCATCCTGTAACAGAATCAACACAGGTAATCCCATGACCAACATAAAGCCCCATTGCGATCAGTGAGGGTCTATATTGCTTGTATTACTGTCAACGTTTTCATTTTAATGAAAATCTGTAACAAGCAGAACTAATGCCATTAAAATTTTGATAGCCAGTAAAAACTATCGCTCCTAATTCACAATGCATAAATATTCCACAGCTAGCTTTTACAACCAGGAAAAAAAATGGTAATGAGACAGGACTGTAATACTGAGGAAGTAAAAGATTTCTCTTTTTCTCCAGCAAACAAATAAGATTAAGTATCCTTATGAAAAATATTTTTCATTAAACTGCAAAATGTTCTAGCTGACATACTTTACATACTTAGACATAATATGTTTCTTCACACTGTGCATATATTTTTTTCATTTATGAAGAGGGAACTGACAAATGCTTCTTTTCATAAAATCTGAAAGTTTTATCACATCACTATGTCATCTCTTTGGATTTTCACCTTATTTTTTAATGTAACATGTTGACTTAGGAGGCACTTCTCTTGGAGCAAAGAAACATTGTTTTTCATAAAATTAGCTCCAAAAAATCCAAATGCCATATTTGCCACAAATGATATTTGGAACTCTTGTCAGAGAGATTAGAAGTATCTTTTGAAGAGGATAAATGGGAACAGAACAATTACCTGCATGAAATATATTTGCAATAAATAAAGTATACTCTATAAATGTACAGATGCAGTCAAGTTATATTTCATACTCGTTGCATATAACTGCACAAGAAGAATGTTTGTCCCATTGCAGAAAAATATCACAATTTTTGGAATAATTTTTTTCATTTTCAAGCCTTGTAAGTAAATTCAACATTTTCAGTCAAATATATAAGTAGTTATTGTACATATATGGTGCAAATTCCTCTTGGAAATGTTCCTCCTGGGAGTTGATGTGGGAGACAAAAACGTACAATAAATAACTGTTTTGCTTTTCTGTTTCTACCAGAGGTTTTCTGCTGGAAATGTTGTTGCTTCCATTCTAGATGCTTGTCATCTGTTTTTGCTACATGGTTTTCATTTGGGGAGAATGACCTCTATGGTCTAGATTATTCCTGTGATGAAATAGATAGCCTATCCACCCTGTTTGGGTATGCACAGAGTAAGAGATTTTTATACTTGATGGAAAGACACTTTTAAAAAGGACTGTTTTTTTTAGAGTGTATTGTTCTTGATCAGAAATACAATTAATTTTATGAAAAAAACCCGCAAACATTACTTCAGTCTTTCAGCCGTAGTCTTACATATACCTGATACATATGTTTGCCCTGGGGATCTCGTCCAGATGAATGTGGACAGTTTTCAGGGAGAACTGAGAAGCCGAGACTGAATTTCCTTTGAGCTCCTTAGTGACTATCTATGGATATTTTCACCTTTTCTTCTAGTAGGATGACGTTTATGATAACCAGTATGCCAGACGTGGAACGGTACCCTCTTCCAATCGCCAGCTGAAGTATTTGAATTTCTACAGGGCTGTATAGCTAAGGTGACATATAGTGCATTCATCTCACTGGTTTACTATCTTCTAGGTGGATTAAAGAGAGTGCTTTTCATTCCATTCTGTTGGGTTTTAAGTGCCATTTATTTCCTTCTTGCATTTGAATTTTTCTATTTACCAATTATGGGACATATTATTAGGAATATAAAGGATGATTATTTTTAACTTCAGGAAGGAAATAAAGAAATTCATTTATTGGGTAGTATTTTTGATTAAACTGCCTGGTTTCAGCCTTAAAAATAGGGCCCTGTCATGAAAATAATTGTTTTGTAAGTTATGTTCTTTCTGAAACACCTCAGACTGTTTTTAGTATATTACACTGAAGTGATATAATTAACAAGACATATTCATTGGGTTAGATGTTTAAATGCAAATGTGTAAATGCAAATCTCCTAGTTATTCTTTATAAACACACAGGGGTTTCCAAAGCGATGTATTTTAGGAAGGGTATGATTATCATGGATATAGCGTAGATTATACCCTGGTATTTCATCTTGCACTCTAGAATAAAAAAATTTTAGATGAGCTTTAAAGTGCTATGATAAATGTGTCTTCCTTTCTAGTCAAAGGGAATCTTTGCTTTCTGAGCATGCCAGAGCGTAAGATTTTGCATTCTTCTGAGAAAAAGCGTGCTGAGAAGTTGCAAAGGGTCAGTCTTTTCTGTCCCTGTGTACTCTGCACAAATACCGTTTACATTAGTAGGGGGGCCCTTCCTCTTCGGTAAAAAGCACGGTACACATCGTCTTAGGTGGCGTGTTTATTTGATTGATTGCGTGTAGAGTGTCTTGGCCATTGGCAAATAAGTAGTTAACCTGGGGCAGCACAGCCGCCTCAATAACGTGAACTTTCTGGCCGGGTCGCCAGAAGAGCATGCCGCTTTTTAATCGCCAGCCCTTGTGACCAGTTTGGAACAAGAGACGCTGAAACAGCGTATTTGCCTTACTGCCACATCTGCGAGGAAAAATGTTTATTCCTGCAGGACTGAAGCTCTGGGAGCTCCTGGGAAGGAAATTGCAGCAGTAATTTTAAAGTTTTTGATCTTCACTGCAGCCCAGAATTTCACCAATTCAAGGTTTAATCTTTGTATTTACAACTGAAATGCCTAGCAACTATGTGAGTGAAACTTTGCAAATTTCAGATCACACAAAACCTAATTTTTCCTGGGTTACTTATGAGAGCTGGACTTTAACCCTTACTCAGTAACAGCAGAACCACACTGATGAGCAAGCAGTGATGAACATCATTATGGATTTCGCAGACAGGTCCACGCAGCTAAAGGCAAGAGCAGTACAAGTGACCTTAGAATAGGAACTAACAAATATTGTTTACGGTTGTTTACTAACAACCTGATTCTCTTTGCAATGGACTTAAAAAAATAACAGTATAAGGTTTTATGGTTTTCTGTTTAAAGTTTATTGATACATTTTTCATATCGTTGATATTTATACTCTAAATGTAATGATGAACTCCATTTACATCATCTCAGGCAAACTCAGAGATAACAGGCAAAACAAAAAGTTCTGTATAAAAGTTAGGGAAGATCCCTCCCAGAGACCAGTTGTTTTACATTATATATTCCAGGTGACCCATGATTTAGAATCTGATAGATTACGTTGTTCAAGCTTCATAGTAAAAATTAGGAACGTTTTTTTAAAGAGAGTGAGAAAGACATTTTCTGGGACTATATTGTACCCTGGTAAATTCATTATTTATTATAAGCTAGATAATGATCAGACAGAGGAGTACAAGCTCAAGATGAAAACATACATTATTCCTGTTAATAATGCTTAGCACTTACATAGCACTTAACATTTTGAAAGCGCTGAACAAATATTAACTCTCTCTTGTGAGACAGAGAAGCGTCCTCGCCTCCATTTACGACTGCGAGACAGCTGAGCTAGGGCCAGCTTTCTAAAATGTGCCGGGCACTCAAAAATGGAGAAGCTGAAAATTCCAGACCGCTTCTGCCAGTTCTGGATGATGTGATTTTCCTAAGGCCAAAAGTGACGCGTTAGCCAGGGCTTTATGGCTTGCTTGGCCTGCAGACAGGGCTCCCCTTAGCCTTTTGATGAAGAGCCTGAGCTGACAGTAAGTAATGATACTGAGCAAACATGATGTAGTATCACCTGTCATTTGGAGGTCTGAGAAGCTAGTTATTGAAGTATGAAGTATTTGAAGCAGTGATGAAAATGATTTTGCGGGAACAAAGAGCTTTCTTTCTGGACAGGGTTCACAGAAATGACCTGCAAGTATAAAAAAGTGCTAATTTTGGCAGAAAAAATAAAAGCATCCTGTTAACTTTTTATCTAAATCTTACATCCATTTGAACCGTTACAGGGGCGACAAGACAGAAAGGGATCAGAGGATGCCCAGGAGACGACACGTAGTGTGAGAAACTACCACCGCTTGAGACAACCGTTTGGCCTAAAGCCGTCGTCCACCTCGGCAGCAGAAGCCACCCCACAAGCACCCGGAGGACCATGCTGGGCTGGGAGCCACGGATCAGGGGCCAGCAGCAGCTAGTATCTCTCCCTCCATCTCTCCGCTGGCGTTCTTCCAAAAACAGATTTCTAAAACCCAAAATGGACTGCTGGGCTTTCCTACCATACAGCAAAGGTAGCAGGATTGATTTTTCAAAGAGCCCTTTTAAAAGCTTTTTCAGATGTACCGCAGAATAACAGAATTTGCTACTTCCCCTTACTTTAGATAGCGTCCTGCAGTCCGACCGCTTTCCAGCTAGATGAGAGGACGGTGACACCACGCTTCCCGGCTGCGTCAGCATGGCAGGTCCAGTTGCCTCTGAAAAAAATGTTTCCGTTGAACCTTGTGCCTCACGATTGATTAAAGTAGCTCAAAACAGCTTCTCCTAAGCGGAGCTATTATTTATTCACCTGCGAGCAAAGAAATCAACCACTTGCATTTGATCTTATATAAATGTTAGCCATCCCTGCCAAGTTTTTCTTTTTTTAGCCCAGCCCTGGAAGCTTAGAAACACAGCTTTCCTTTCTAAGCTTTTCTGTCAGAACAAACCCCAAACAGTGACTATTTTAACTTTGATTATTTCTTGTCTGCCTTACCACACAAAGCTTGTAGTGATTTTGATACAGTCTCCAGAAAAAAAGGAAAGAACAGATCTATTTGTCCATGTCTTCGGCTTTCTCAGGAAGAATTCCTCCCTTTTGTCCAACTTGGAAAAGCACCTCAAATTCTCCCGTTATGCCCATAAAAATGTCGCTTTTTATGTTCATAAGGATGCAGCACTTAGATGAGTCAAACACATTAGGCTTCTTTCCGTGTTCATGAGTTTCCTGTAGCTAAGCTGAATCTGTAACCTGCAAAGCATGTGTAGGGAGTTATTTGGGAGGAGAAAGCTGGGGTCACTTCCTCAGGCGACAGCCACAAGCTCCTTATGTCACTCATAGTAACTACGCACAGACACACGAAAGTCTGTATAGATAGTGGTTGAAATGGAAATACAGAAGTCCCTATGTGAAAATGAGGAAATCCTCGTCGACATCAGAAGCCTCTGCCTTAAAAATGACAATTTATTTATTTGAAAGAGAGACACTGATAAAACAAACCATTATCCAGTCCGTTTTGGATGTTCTTCGTCTGACTGTCTGTAATGAGCAAGTACGTGTATCTCCATAAAACATATGCATTGCCATAAACTGCAATGAAAGTATTAATATTCCATGCAGGAATCCAATTTGACTTTTAAGCAGCATTTGCCGGGGATTGTTAAATCATATAATGGAAGCTTTGTCTAGACAGTTTTCTCACTGGCCAGCTTAATTTTTTACTTTGGCTGTTTTTAATGTATTTCCTGGAAGTCCCAATAATTTGTTTACAACCTTTTTCTGGAATCTATCTCAGATTTATAATATTCAGAACTGATAATAAATCTCCAAACCAAACGATGTATTTCTGGAGTCTGAATGTTTTCAGAGAGAACTCTTGGCTCTAAGTTCTCCAGGATTATTATTAAAAAATTTATTAGTTTTTGTCAAGTGAAACATTATCAAGTGTACTTGAAAGCTTTCCTTCAATGGCTGTAAGATGTTTCCATCTGATAGATTTTTATGATGAGGTACTATATATGAAATATATTTCCACTGTGTATTTCACAGTGGAAAATCCAAATGATAATCGTTATGAAATCTGTCGCCGCTGTGACAGTCTCAGCATCCTGGCAGAGAACGTGAGCTGGTTTGAGGTCTCGGGAGTTTCAGCCTTCACGGTGGGCTTTGTAAGAAAGGGCAAGATTTTTCTTTAAATTTAATTCGCTTTAGTGCCAAAGTCCTTGCTTTCCAAGAACTCCCTGTCAGTCACGGAGGAGGAAGTGCAACCAGCTAATAAGGCAAATAACCCCGAGTTTGTCCTTCCAGGAAGCCAAACTTCCTTCTGAACCCCCAGGCAGCGTGGGGCACGTGCCACGCTCGCTGCAAAGCCTCGCGCCCGCGCGCGGCATTGGGTGGGCGAGGGCTGCGTGGAAGAAGGGGCTCACTATAATGTGAGATACTTTCTGAAGACCGTCAAGCCCGGTAAAGAATTTAGAGAGAAAATTTTTAGAGAGTGAATTATTTTTTGGTAATTGAAAACTGTCTGTGCTTTCGTGTGTGAGAGCAATTGTCACATTTTGATAGTTCTTTTCATACTATAAACTTTTAACTTTTAATTTAATTTCAGAATAAGAAATATTTTTTCTCGAACTCTTTTTATTTATATAGCTATCTGTCTTTAGATTAGACAAGCAGATACAAGAATTGTCTTGTAAAATCGTGGTTTCTCTTTAGTAAGCCACACTGACAGGCAATTATTCATGCGGTATGCTCTGTGCTAAGTGTTTTTTCATGCTGAGCATCCCTGTCTCTTGATTGCAGGAATGTGCTCCTGTGAATTATAATTATAAGCAAACATGAATTGTTATGTATGAAATAATTTACCAGACCTTCCATTGCTACATGGTACTGATTCTGTCCTTCTGCATTAAAAAGATACAAGAGTTCTAAAGAATGAAATGCATTTTTCCATTCGTAGGATTTTTAAGATTACTGTTGGTATTTATTGTAAATTATTTTTACAGAAGTTGGAGATACTATGCATAAGTAATTTCTTCAGCAGCAAACAGTTGTTAATGTTTTAATTTCAGGGCAAACCGAAGGTGTTGAAATTCAGCCCTGAAAAAATTGAGGTGTTATGCAGACGTGACGAGCTAGACCTATTTCACCTTTTTAATTATTACATTTTCAGCAAATACTTTCGGAAAAACAACACAAACATGTCAGTGGTACTGAATGCTGTCTTTAGGTTTGTCTTTGGGCCTCTGCTCATGCCACCCAGTCTATGGTTAGTCTCCAAGAATATGTCTCTGGAGTATAGATTCCACGTGCAAATGTATAGTTGTTTCATAGCGGTAATTTTACTTAAGACAAAATAAATTGTGGCATATTGCATTTATTGCAAGCATTTTGCATGGAATGATGTATTAAAGTATTGCATTCAGATTATTAGCGTCATGGTTTTTTATTTTTTAATTTATTTTCAATTTTGGGTAGAACTCATTCCATATATCTGTAAAGAGTTAGAGTCTAGTTGACGCTAATAGTATAAGCTACCTCATGGCCAATGGAGAAAGAAGAAATCTGCAGATAACGTTCATCCCATTTATCTCACATCTCTGTGTCAGGATGGGATACGCCGTCTCCTAATGGTGTCCATCCTTCTCCTAGACTAGACAGCCCATAATAGACTGTATAAACGGTAGACTAGACAACTGTTCAGATACTGACACTTAAACATATACTTACCATTACCTGAAAATTCTGTGGGCTGAATATATAGGTATGAAAATTAAAAGATTTTCTGTTGAGGAGAGATTTATGAAACCAGCAGAAGTAATTTTTAACTTAATGAAACAGACGTTTACTCATGGGAAGAAGGTCTGATCTCACTACATGCAAATCTATATATATTTGGGCCATATCGAGTAAAAATCTAAAACTCTGCAATAACAACATGCCATTTAGCTGTTTGGCTTCAAAAATGCACTGTGTGATAGAGATGCACCAGGAAAGCACAAGAATAAAAATATCATTGGGAGCCTTTTACGATATAAAATACTTTTACTCTCAAGACAAAAACTAAAATGCCATGCTTTGTCAGAGAAAACGTACGAGGTTATGTAAGGTTTGAAGCTGGATTTAATTAAAAAAAAAATGTCACTTACATGGGTATGTAAAGAATAAATCTTGCCAAGCAAAAATAATTACTTTTTAAATTAAATTCTAAATTAGTGGAAGAAGGGAAGGGAACATATTTAAAGCATCTAGAATTTGCTAAAGCATTTGACACAGCATGCCACAAAATGGTGTTTGACAAATGGATCAAAATGTATTGCACAGAAATGCAATTACAAGGACAACTAATTGGCTGAAGAATGTACTAAGGAGTAATGATAAACATGGGGGCGAAATCCTGGTCCCACGCAGGATTTTGTTAGGATTTCAACTTAAAGTGCTGAAGAAGGTTTCTGGTGATATGTTGCAGAAGCAATCTGACTTTCTCCCCGGGCTGCGTACCTGGCAGGAATGAGGACGCCAGAAGATACACAAACATCCTTTCCTCAATGTCCGTAATTACTGCTACGTTCTCTAACTGAAATCATTGGCAAGCGGCAGAGGTCTAGAACTTGCTCCTGATCTTAGATATACCTACATTAGTTTAGCCTCAGTGATTCAGTGGAATTATTACTCTGATTTACAGAGATGTAGACAGAGTAGATAAAAAATCCCCAACCTTGTCTCCTACGTCAGGTTTTCATTTCTAAAGTCATTTCTCATTCTGTTTCCCCATGGTTCACCCATGAAAATACTAATTAAAACGTCATGTTTGCTCATGACCGACCAGCAGTAACTTACAGTCCGTGGGCCACGCTCAGTTTTCAGAGCAAGCCTATCGCTTCCGACTGGATTCTAGCAATCACGAAGGAGAAGCGATATTCATTGCTATGAGAGCTGTATGGCTACAGGAAAAATAAATGTAAGTCACTATGTGTCAGCCTAGTGATTGCCTTACATTGAACGGCAAACCTGAGTCAAATATGAGTTTGGATTACATATCAAGGAAGCAACAGGCTGTGGTGGCAATACCCATTGACCTATTTCACAATTTCACCTGCTGTGTTGGGTTATATCACTGCAGAGAGACTGCAAAATAGTCCAACTGGGGGTCGTGGTCCTAGTTTTCACTTTATGCTGGGTAGCTCTACCGTGCGTGATTACACGGGGCAGAGGTGGTGAGTTTGGTTCAGCAAATACAGTGCCATTTTGATGAGCAAAATGTATGGAGTGTGAAAAAACCAGGTCAGCTCTCTGGAATATATAAATGGATGAAAATGAAGCATGAGCTCTACCTTATTGCTCAGGCTACAGCATCATAGCGGTCTATCAAGCAGTAAAGGTGGTTGTGAATATTTATCCAAGTGCTGCCTCGGTTATGATGGGTAAAAAAAAAATACGGCATCTGACACAGAATGCAAAGTGGGCTCCTGTATTCTGCTACAAAGGCTAAGTGTTTTCCTTAAGATGACTTTACCAGCATTTATGGCAGGATATATAATCCTGCAGTAACTTTGATTTGAGAGGGAGAGCTGGGACCGCTTCAACTGTGTCGAAACACTTTGGCTAGGGTATCGCTGCTCTCCCTAAAACAGTTCAAATAATAGCAATTTAGGTTGTTTTCACCTAGGCTCCCTCTGTGCTCAGTGAAGGGAAGGTAATTCATCTCCTATTAAAAAATGTGCAAAATAGGTCACCTAGGCTGTATAAGCCAGCCTTCTTCTCCTACGGAGAATGTTAGCCTGGACAACTGTGCATGGCAGAGAGCTGCTATTCAGACAGATGGAGTTGGGTGAAGTGCTGTAAATTTGACACCATTCCTAGTCACCTCCATTCTGGTTTACTTACTGATAAGGTTATAGACAATGGCACATGCTACGTTATATTTTCTGTACTTCCTTTTTCCCTGCCTGCAAACGCCCACTCTCTTGTCCACCCGTTCCACAGGGCAGAGATCCACATGTCAGGTCCTCAGGTGGCCACGAGGCCACATACACAACACAAATTACATTCATCAGCATCTACCCCTCTTTAGAGCAGGGGTGTAGAACCCCCCGGCATCTTTTTTGATGTAATAGAAAGATACTCTTCTTATGCAAGAAAAATCTTTCTGGCAGCATTAAGGAAGTCTTCCAGATGGTGGCTTTAGATACAAAGCAAGAGCATTTGGCCGGCCTATATTTCACTCCAATAATCACAGGTTGATGAAACAGCATTAGGTTTAGGGAGCTGCTTTAAGTTTTTTCTGGCTCCCAGAAGTGCGAACCAGCTGCACCTGCCCCCAGACAGACCACCTGGGCTGGTGAACCTCAGCGGTGAGGCCTCAGCTGACTGATGTGCACGAATATCGCTTTTCAGAGTACTTTTAGAAAGTTAACTGTCTCACTATTTGGTGATCAAGTAGCATAAGGACCTGTAACGATCTAGTATTCTTCATTTTTATTTCTAGATCAAACAGCACCAGCACTAAGCCGTGTATTGTCACCGTTATGAGTAATGACCCTAAAAAGCAGAGACTTCCCAAATTTGCTAAAAATAAGATTTTACCTCTCTGTGAGAGCGGTCTATCTTTCCTTTGGATGATTAAATACTGCGCTGAGATCTTATGTTGCATTAACTTGGAGTCTGGAAAAAATCTCTATTGAAGCAGAGCAGATATACTTCCTCAAGTTCAGTCTTTAATCCGATTTCATATATGGTGGCCTCCCAGGAAGAATATAAAACACGGTTAGTAGAGTCACAGTCATAAAATAAAGAAAGTAAAAGGGCTTAACATTGGGGCTATGAAAGCAGTTTTCAAGCAGTCCTTAGTGAAATCGGTTTTGAACCTGGGAAAAACAGACCATACATTTACAAGATGCTCTTTAAATAGACTGAAAGTACTGTGAAATGAAGAGTTTTGTGGTGTGCCTAGTGCATTCCTGTTTGTTTTCACCAGAATGTTGTCATCGCCAGACCAAAGATTGTGTACGTGTTCTGATTTTTTTCTTCTACTTGGGAAAATAGCAAAACATAAAAGTAATTCTTCATTTTTCCTCTCCCTCTTTATTCTGATTGCAGCTCTGGATCTCTCCTCGAGTAATTCCCTCATTAGTCTTACTGACAAATGGGACTTTGCAAGGAGCAGGAATAAAGTTCTCATAATTCATTTGTTATACATTGTTTATATACATTTTAAAAGAACATTGCACCACATTAAATGTTTGAGAAAATTTATATATATATACTGAGCACTTGTACTAATGTGTATTAGTAAAGTAAATCTTAAAATTCATGTAAGTTTAGTACTTTCAGTTTGAATTTTGGTTTGTGAAACTGTAGTATAGGGATTCCCCTATTTCATTTATTTCTTTAATAATTTTTTATTCAGGTTTGTTTCTTTACAACCTTGCTTTCCCACACAGTTTGAAAGCAGATCGTCCATCCATCCATCCGTCCATCCATCCCTGCTTCCCACACTGCTCTGGATGGGATTCCTGCACCCGTCTCTCCGCTGAATTCTGTGAAGATTTTTCTTTCCTTTTATACTGATGGAAGTTATACAGGAGTTATTCAGCAATGCAACAAGGACACAAACTCTGTAAAGAACACCCTCATTCCAGGCAAGTTGGCTGAAAAGTCTAGTTATTCAGAGAAGTCAAACAAGATACGTTACATCGTTAAGTTCTCTTTAATGAAGTTAATCTCCATTTTCCAATTAGGCTTTTCTTTTTATCAGTTCATACAGTTAATAATATCTAAAATTACTAATATAAATTTAAGTTAATAGTCTCTATTAACAACCAACTTTATAAGAATTTATCTCACATTTAAATATCTGTGGTCATAATAACAGAAATAATTTAGGACTAAATGAGTTTTCAGCCTTGAGCATTTGAAAGACTGCATTATTTCCTTTTTACTATTTATACAGCATCATAGGTATGCATGGTACTTTATCAGGAGCTCACAGTTTAAATTACACATAACACAGAAGTATTTTATGAGGACTATAAACAGCATATAGGAGAATGCTAGAGTATTTGAATGGGATACAGCATTGTTATGTAGTTGCATGGTGGTGAGCATGGTTTCTGAAATGGTCAGGATCAGTGATAACCAAAAGAAGTGAATTTTGAACAGAATTTTTGCACATTAGCATAGGCACTGCAGAAGTTTGATATCTACATGTACGTCCAAATTGGTTTTTTCTGTTCTGAATATTTGTCCAAAATGCAATCAAGGTTTTTCTTCCTACAGCTTAGTGCATTCATTACATGTAAGATTTAATAAGGCCAAAGGAAGACCTTTAATTTAACCCCATAAAGCATTCTATAGTTAGTTAAGAGTATGTACAACTTATGACATAAATACCCAGTGAGAAATCTCACTTAATCGCCTTGCAAATGTCTTCTTCATGTGCCACTCCCCCGGCAAGGTATTTAGCAGCTGCAAACAGGTCAGAAACCACGAACACCTCCAGCGGGGCTCACAGGACAGATGGAAGAGAGCTGCGAGGAACCTGGTCCAGAAGAGCCTTCTGCATAAATCACAGCTGCCCTCTACGGTGAGCGTGCTTTCTGAGAAAAAATGAGTCAGGCTTCTCGCTTGGCCAATTTTTGCTAGACTGTAACAGAAGTGAGTCACAATGAGTAATAGGATCTAAGTTATCGTTTCATCTAAACAAATGTGCCATGTCTCCCGACCACCACGTTTTGCCAGAGAGATAACGATCCGTCTGCTGCAGGCCCAGCCCGGAGCCACCCCAGCTGCGGTCAGGGAACCCAGGCAGCACTTCTCCTGTCGCATTCTCCAGGGAAAACAAGGCTCCGCTCACGACAAGAGACTATCGTGAGATACTGTGGTGAAGGTCTGCTTCTTCAGGGACACCCGTTGACGGTACTCATGTTTTAATGGAGTGGCCTTTTCAGCTAAGGCGGAGCAGGTGGCAGGGCTGGTCCCTGCCGTGTTTCCCAACGGCTCGTGGTAGGCAGTTCAAGGACCTGCATTTTGACTGGTTTGGCCCCTTTTCCAAATGTACCTGATAATAATCACACATGACCCGGGAAGCCCCAGCCCCCCGCTTCGGGGTGGGCAGGTTCCGGCAGCGCCCCGGCTTGGACGGGTCTTCGATGGAGACCTGCCGCAGTCTTTTCCTCCAAGCTTGCACGCACGAAGGGCTTTGAACCCCTCCAGCTGTGCTTTGCTAGAGCGCAGGCCAGAGCAAGGAAACTTCTCACGTGGGAAGACTCAGACGTGCTGGATGAGACAAGATAAACATTTTTTGGGTGTATCTAAGCCCTAGACACTGAGGACGCGGAGGTTACTCACTGTGCCCCCCTGGGCTTTGCACGGGGTGTGTGTGTGTGTGTGAAAGCACCAGAAGCAGAAACAGAGCAAGGGTTAAAAGAAAAATGGCCTGTATTGATTAACCAAGGATATGCGTGAAAGCAATAAACCCCACGTAAAGGGAGGCAGGGGCTGTTGCCGTGAGGACCAGAGGCCGCAGCAGCAGCATCCCGGAGGAGGTGACCTCCGAGCAGCCAGCCGCGCCGCGATCCTGGCCCGACCTCCTGGCTCCTGCTGTCCAGCTGCTTGTGCGTGCGCGTACGAGTGAGAGCGGCGGGATCGATCCCCTCAGAAAGCAGTTTGAAGTAAACATTGCGGTGCGTCCCTTCAGGCCTGGCATCGAGCTTGGGTTCGTTCAGTCCCTGCACGAGCACTCGGTGTCCTCGCCGGCGCGGCCGACGCGCACGGCTCGCTGTGCCTCCCGCGGTCCCTCGGCTCCGGAGCGGCTGGCTGCTCCCAGGGGAGATGCCTTCTCCTGCCCCTCCAGAGATGTCCATCGAATCCAGGTTTCAGCACGCGGAATAAGGCAAGCAGGCAGCCTTCCTCTCCAGCGTCCATCCACGCTTTAAATGGATAAACCAACAAATATACCGTCGGTGACAACCAGCAAGCAAATACAACTGATAGACCGTTTCTTCACGTAAGCTCATCAAGCTGGATCACATGGAGCACCCCCTTCTCCTCATTTAAGATAGCACAAAGTTAATCTTTCATTTAAGATAGCACCAATTAATCTGTTTTGCAATATTGCTCATCATTAGGGCCAGATCTTCTGCTAGTACCAAACAGTATCACTTTCCAGCTTCAGCTGGTTGAGGGAACAATGTCACTTCACCCTCACTGAGGATGTTCACGTGCCCCTGTTTAAAAGAAAATGATATAAAGGGGCAGCATAAAACCAAAATGTTGTATCGTATCGTAATTGTGCTGCATGTGTTAGGCATTTTCTGCATGTTCTCCTTTTTCTCCTCTCCATTTTCTCTTTCCTTCGTCTCCACATTCTCTTTGCTTTTGTCTCATTCATTGCATTTCTTTTTTTTATATTAGCGGTTAATGTAACCTGTATTCTTTTACAGTTTTCAAGGGCATTCTTTCCTTTTCTGTTTTTCTCTATTTGTTTTTTCTCTTTACTTTTCTATAATTTCCCTCTTTTATTCTTTGTATGAAGATTATATTAAGTGACAAGAATAATGTCAAATAAATGAGATTATATTAATGAACAGATCTTGTCGCATTTTCATGATTCACAGGAAAAAATGTTCACACTAGCTGATTTTTCAATTAAATCATTTGCTGTGTTATCTGTTCAGCATATCTTTATGAATATGCATAAATGGAAAGCATTTAAATCGTTTCAGTCTTTGTTAATCTCAAAAAGCCACAAGCTGCCTACTAGCAAAATATGGTTTTTTTTGCTCTTTGTGTAAAAATCAGAATACTTTTTTCTAGCCTTGATATCTTTTTCAAGAAATTGCAGGGGATTAGACATTTGGGAAACCATCTTGATTCTTTCCAAAGATAACACAGACCTATTCTTTTGTTGTTCAGCCTGTTTCATCTTAAAAGTATTGTCTTTTTTTTTTCTTAAATATTTCCCCATAATATCTCTTTATCCCATGAGGACTCTTACCAGCAGCAAGTACATCCAAAAATGCCTAGTAAAGAATCTGTAGAAAATTAGCTATTACTTCCAAGATAGCAGAAGTATTAATTTGGAAGTGAAAGATTTCTACTAGCTGAATACAAAGAGGACCTTTTGGGAATGAAAGTGGATTTTCTTGTACATTTCTTTCCTACGGCTGTGGAAGTATTACCAGGACTGGTTTATAGGCACTAGCAAGCACCAGGGTTTCTTATTGCAGAGCCTGTAAAAAAAAATGTTGTCTAGCTGCTGCAATTTTAAAATGAAAAACTTCTATTGACAGCTGGAAACCTGTGCTATCATGGACACATCCTCAGAGGTTGTCTCTGCCGAAATTACTTAAGCTGGTTCTCCAGCGAGATTTCAGGGAAAATAAGATAGCAATGCCTTCTGCTACAGACCTCTCTTTCTCTTCGAGAGAGGAGGCTCCAAATACAAAGGACAATTTGGAGGTTATTATACAGGGAAAATTACGTGAGCCGCTAGTTGCTGATTGAAAGACACTGTGCGGTATAGACGTCACTGGTTCAGCACTGCATTTCACTCTTCAAGGGCCTTCGCATTTTAAAGCTTATTCATATTTTGATCACTCTATTAGGGAACCACATTAAACTTCAGAAACAGAGGATTAAAATATTGTAGCCGTACGTGTTCACTTCAGCACATGATTTTATTGCATTCATAGTATTACGCTTCAGATTTATATGGTACAAAGTACTGTGATAATAATGTACTTTTTTTTTTTAGAGAGAAACAACTTACTTTAAAACTTACACACTTTGCATCCTTCTAAATTTAAAATAAGACCATTTGCTAATTTGGAAAACATTACATTTTCATTAAAAAACATGATATTTTACATATTTGATCAGTCTATGCAACCAGTATTATCCAATCAACAGCAGTGCTGATAAAAACCATCTTTATTCTTCCAGGGAGAGAACTGCCATCAGCAATCTTGGTCAGATCATCCAGAAATTTCCTGGAGCCTTTCTATTGCAACCCAGATTTCTAGACTTGTTTTGTAGGCTGATTTTTTAAAAAAATCATTAAGAGAGAAGCTTGACTCAGAGGCAGGAAGCACGATGTGTACTGCACTTCTGCCGAATAATAGCACTTAGCAAGATCAGTAGTAACGGCAGACAGGGAGGAAGGCACTGAGAAGATACCAGAAGTCTCTCTCAGCCTGATCCGGCCACTTTCCCTATGGCAAAATTCAAAATTAATTTAGATGGAGGTTTCCTCTCTATTGCAGTTCTTCTATGTGTTCACGGATGGAAAGCAGTATTCCTGTTTGTCCCATATTTAGTCAGTTCAGATTACTGCCTTGACTTTGTTTCTGTAAATTGCTTAGACTACAATTAGTTTCAACTTCTCTCTACCTTTTGCTAGCTCTTTTATTAGAAATAAATGTTGCTAATCAATATCCATTATTCTGTGAATCTCGTTATTTGTTAATAATGGTGCTGCCAGGGTGCTCGGCACTGCGCAATGTTCACTGTGGAGCTGGCAACCCAAATAACGCTCATGCGACACTGCTGTAGCAGAAGTTTTTCACAGCTACTCTATTCACCTTCAAGATGGATATTTTGGTGGGAACAAAAGCACAAGCCTTTAACTATAGTGCTGAAAATCACACCCCTGTATATTAAAAACACAAGTAGAATTGATTTTCTGCCAAAAGATTTTTATTTTCTGTGAGCGTTCCTCCCTAAAATATGCTTGAATTTATGCCCTCCAGGGTTTAAACAAAGAAGATAATTAAATGGATCCTTCAGAGCAGAGACCAACCGGTGCGATGGAAACTGGCATTAAGCACATTCTTTTATTTTGAAAACTGTAACAGTGCACATAGTTTTTTAGTCTTTCCTCACCCATCTTTTATGCTTGCGACATTATTGTATGCTAATGACAGCTAATTCAATTCTGAACATGAAATAAGAAATACATTATAGTGTAACAAACGCACTCTAACACTCTTCACTACCCACTGTAATATTGCTACCCTATACACTATTGTGTTTGTTATGATACAAAATGGCATCATGCTTTGCAATCTTTCATGTTTTTAGTGAGAATATTGTACAAACAAAACCAGATAAAATTATAGAGGTATTTGTAACTCTCAGTATTTGGGTACAGATCTGTTAACAGAGAGGTAGGCAAATAAATCAGTAATAAGAATCTTTGATCATTGTTCCTCTAATTATAGAATTCCTTTCACATCTGAACTCATAGCTTCTCTTAGGGCATAAATACTGTTGAGGTTAGAAGGAAGTATGAACTGAGTCTGTTTCCTGAATCTATTTAAACTGACTTCAGTAGAGCTGAGAAATAGAAGTGAAATCTTGGTTTCACTGGTGCCAGTGGGAACCTCCTTTTTGATTTAGTGACCCAAAGCTATAGCACATAGCTCAGCAGTCCGATAAGAAACACATCCCTCTAAGAAAGAATCCCTGAAGCAGCCTTTAAAAAAAAATTAGTATAGTTACAACCGCAAGAAGTTAATGTGGATCCAGTGGGAATTTTTCTAATGATCTCAATGGCGTTGAACTGGACCTTCTCAGCAGCAGCAATGAGTGCCATAAAACAGCTTCTCTCCCTTTGTCCACCTGCAGAGTAACCACGCATGGAGGACCATGCTGAGAAACAGAGACAGGAATGAAAGCTCCATGAACCTGAGTTTGGTTGCGTTCCATCACACCCACATGCACCATTTGGATATTGCTGAGACTATGGATTAAAAACCTGGAAATCTGCCTGACTGGAGCTGGCATGCAACATAGGTTGCTTTATAGGACACCATTCAGCTTTTGTTTATCTTGTTCCCACATCATCCATGGGAGAATGTAACGCAGGTCCAGAAAACCACTCGTGGATGGCAAATTTCCACTACATAAGGAAAAAAATGATTGAACTGGAAATTTAGATATTAAGAATCATTAAAAAAGAAATAACCAAAAGGAGTGAGAGAAAATGGGGGGGAAAAAAAGAGAAATGCAAGTTCGATGGAGCTAGCTACCTTTGAAGGTTTTTATGTTCCCCCTCATGTTTACTAGCGTAGCCCACTGCGGGTCCGTACTTGATAGTTCAGATCTTCGTCTTCATGAAAGAAGAAGGGCAAAGCTGCTCAGCGGTAAGAGGTAGTTTCCGAGAAGGGCATCTAGCCCCACATAACTACAATTAAATTATAGTACTTGACATTATTGGTTAATGGGCAATACAGTATTCAGTGCTCCACAAGGTAGGTTGAATAATAAGTTCTGAAAATAGTCATAGATCTTCCAACTTGATAACATATTAGTGTTTGTAGTTGAAAAATGAGTTACTAGAGATTAATCAGCATTGTATGCTGTTATAAATTAGACACATGCTAAAGACCATCAATAAAGCTTAAAAAAGGCTTATATAAATTAACTTTCTAATTGATCAGGAAAAGTTCTGGGAAAATATATGAAAGGATTTGAGCAGCAGAAGCTTGTAAGAACCTTCTGGACCTTTGGAAGTCTGAGTTTTCTTTACAACTGAAGAAGTGCACAGAAAAATCTCTCAAAACTGACTCACCTTGCAGTGTTTTGGCTTGCAGGGAAGCAGAAGTCCCTCAAGAAAAGGAAATGTTAACTCATTCAGCTGGCACTGACAATTAACTGTTTCCTTTCTTTTTGGCAAATGTTATGAAATATAAATAATACAAAAGTTTTAGTGTCACTTTTGCTCGCTGACACACACATAGATTTAGAGGCAGAACTAAGAATACAGGGTATTTATTATGCGGAAATAGCTACATGACTGTTTACCACCCGGCAGTAGCTTCCCTATTTATAGGGTATTAGCAGCATTTCTGAGCTTCTAACAGTATCACAGAACACAAAATCAGTGAGGGTTTTTTTTCTGTTTGTTTTTGAGTTTGTCTTCTTTCCTACTTCGTTGCCACTTCATTCCAAACTATGGGCAATTATTATGGTTAGCTCTTGAAATACTATGGTGTGATGAGTACTGTACAGTGTGCAGGCATCTAAACATGGTGACGCTAGTGCGGAGGAGGAACGCTGATGGTTCACGGAGCTGGTGGAGTCTCATCTGCAAGCTGAGAAGTGAGGGGATGCTCCGCCAGCAGTGCAGGAGCTCAGGGAGCGTCCTCCAAAGGCGCGTGCAATTGCTGCTGAGGCTGGTTATGTGCAATCCGAGTGCTGGAAAGGCTAAAATAAAACACATAGGCTGTTAAACATAAGCAGATCAAGATAAATAGAAGTATCCAAGCATCAGTGGCCACATGCATTATTTTATCCGTCTTCTGAGAGTGTGTTATTGCATTGACGTTTTAAGGCAATTCTGATAGGAATCATATTTAGGATTTATAGCAAATAAGGCTGTGAACACTTCATGCTTTCTTGCCTGCCTTAAGGTTGCATTACCAAAAATACTAAACAGGATATCTTCTTCATTCCCTGGTTCAGGATCCTTCACCTTTCCTGCCATTGACAACGTTTTTGAACATCATAAATCATGCCATGATAAAAGTTCGCTGTACACATGTCTTATTATGCTCACAGTTACTTCCGTTAACCTCTTGCAGTTAGCTTCTCATAAGTCACATAAGACATGGAAAAAGAGATGAAAGAGCAGGCACTAAATATCTCTCCTACCTCTTAAGGTCCTGCCATCATCTACTTCCACCGGGGAGATCAGAAGATAATTATAATACCAGAGTGGGAAAACAAGTACATACTTCCTAACTGTAACCTTGGGGAACATTTAAGCACTACTTAACCACACGGTTAAGTTTCGCTAGCTTTACAGCAAAGCTTAAGTACAACTTGCTTTGAACAAGTACAGGGTCTGCCCCTATGGAAGCACTTTGAGGGCAATCATCTCCTCGTAGACATTGGTTAGCTGGCACCTGAGCTGGCCTACAAAGATTTGTTCAGGAGCTGAGTTACTGAAGAGCTCAAGAATTTAGAAACAGAAAAGAAGTACTAAATTATCTAGTTAATTTCCCGAATACAAGTTTAACTTAATTTTCCATATCTGAAGCAAAGTGGTGCCCAGCATTTCTCTTGGGACACATCCTAATGAATCTCATTGCCAGAGAACTTTCCCTCATATTCAGCCTATTTTTTCCCCATCTTAATTTAATCCCATTACTTCTGCTTATGCTCTCTCTTGCTAGACTAAATAATTCAGTGTCAGTAATTAGCTATAATTATGGATGCATCAATTAATGTTCAACAGAGTGGCTACAATGCTATGGGAAGATCCATAAGACCTAGCTTAATTCTTGGCTTTCCAGGGCCTGAGGAATACAAATGAAAAGACTCATATGGTCCCTTCAAGATCTTCATCTCGTTCCCACTTCTGTCCTGTACATAGCTGAAGCTGCTGGGCAGGATAGCAGAGATAGTCCCATGATCTTTTCATTAAACTGATGACACTGGACCCTTGTCACATGGTCATCCAACCCAGTAAATACAGTCAAAGCTAATAATTAGCAAGGTACATCCCTGAAGTGTGTGAGTATGTAAAAACATAAATATATAAAATCATCAGCATGTAAGAATTACTTTAGTCGTTGTAAACTGGTTTAGCTGTATCACTATGTTGAAAGAGCGCAATAATTCTTCTCAAGTTAAGTGAATATCTTAATACCATATACTGCTTTGGTGAATTTTTACTGTCTGGAGATTGAACAGTATCCAATATCAGCTCTTCTGTTTAAGGCTTGACATTTCCTTTCATCGAATGACAACACAATCTTTTTCTTATTTGCTCTTTTACTGTAATATGATATATATTTTATCTACTGAACACTCAACTGGAAAAGATTGACAGTAGCAGTTTTTATAAATATATTAGATGCACAGCTGTTCTGTTTTGAATGTTTGACTGACTTTGTTTCCTTTCAATTTTTAAGGGAGATTCTACCCGTTATATCATCTGCGACTCTGCTACTCTCTTGCCTGTAAGGAAACCAACAGAAAACCTTGATTTGCAGTTGTCTACGGCAAATTCGTTTCAATAGTTCCCCCGGCCAGCTCAGCTGACGGGCAGCGCGCAGCCGATGGAGCTGGGGGAAACTCGTCCGTGTCGTTAGCGAGTCACTCGAGAAGCCTCCTCGACAGGCCAGACGTCTGCAGGACGTGTCCCAGCTCATGCAGCGGAAGGTCTGAAGGAGCTGGAGGCACCTGCCCAGCCGCGCCAGCGCTCAGAGGCACCTTCCCCGTTCTCAGAGCCTCCGCGTCTGACAGCTGCTGGGACTGTGTTTTGGTGGTAAAGTCACAGCGAAGCCTCCGGTTTCCACACGTTTTTGACGGCATGAAATTGCTTGCTGCAGCTTTTTGCAGACCGCAGATTTGCCCTCGTGGGAGTAGGACGGGAGAAGCGTTGGACGGGAACAGCCTCAAAACGGAGCAGCGCCCAACCACCGGCTGCTTCCCGACGCCCTCGCTGGGCTGCACCGTTCGAAGGTACCAGGCGCCGCGTTAAAGCCCGTCCTTGTCCCGGACGGTGACCCCGGATCTTTGCAGAGAGGTAGAGAGGAGTTTCATCTGTTCCCTTGAGCCACATTACGCTGCCAGTTCAGCAATATAGCAAATTCCGTAATACAGTTATTCCATACAAATTGGCTTGTTATCTCTTTGAAAGGCTTTTTTGTTGTTGTTTGCTTTGCTTGATATTTCAGCTAGGAGATTCACATGATCTTGCTTCAATGCATTTTAAATCTTAAAAAAAACACCCAAATCCCAAAACAGCAAGATTGAATGAATGGGAAGCGACTGTTAATTTATTTCATTTTAGGAAAGCAAGCTACCCCAGCTGGAAGGAAAGCAACTCCAGGGCAAGTTCACCAGCGAGGTTTTTATGTATCTTATTCTATATACTATCTCTAGTGTAACAGACATCCTTCATGACCTTAGAGGGGAAATGAAGAGGTGCTTAAACTTAATGCATTTTAAAATAATTAATCATCTATTATATATGGCTAAATTCAAGAAACAGCAAATTGCTTTTTATCTTTTATCAGGGAAAGGGTAATTTAAGTTTTGAGAATGGATAAATCTAGGTCATTGGAAGGATTTTTCTGTGGTTTCTCTGACATTTGAATAAATTAGAAATACATTTTGAATGATGAACGAATCAGTCACAAAGTACCCGAAAAGGAATACGCTCTTGAAAAGGGAGTCCTTCGGATTAGTGCTTCAGTAGTCTGCTTCCCAAAACATGGGTCCCCTCGCAACTTCTTAATAAATGTATTTGTTAATCTAGTACGCTTTCTGATCTGAATAAGCTACTATTTTAGACTGCAGCTTCTTGGCATGTGCAAAGGGCTTTTCTCAGGTATATCTTATTGTTGGTTTTTCCTTTCTGAAAGCCAAACGTGACTGGCGGTTGCACTTCTCCCGTATAGTGGCATCGTCTCACTTCGACCTTTGCTATGAGCTTCTGTGTGTGCTAAGTTGCACTGAAGTTGTAAATCCAGCACATTTCTGCAGATTGTGCTGCCTCCTGAAATTTCTCTTCACACATCAGAAGCTTGTAATTCTCTGCATTTTCTCCCTCCCCTTTCCTACCTAGGACCGTAATGGCTTTTTAAAAAGGGGGCTGTTGGTGGGTATATGCAGCAGTATAAGTAACTCGTCCTTTGTCTTCTTTATCTTTAAGTATTTCGTGCCAATATCAGGAAAATGTCTTGCAGGACAACTGCTGAACAGGACACATCATTGCAGAGCCCACTCGTAGCACAAGATTCATTGACACACTAGCGTTGGTAGAAACCCAACCAGCCTGAAATGAGGAGGGCAGGAATAGTTGCCCTAGGGACCACACAAGGGGCAGAAAAGGGTAGAAAAAGGGCCTCAGAGGTTTGAAGGGGGAAGCAATGCAATAACCTTCTTTTAAGCTACGTAAGGACGCCCTGGGCAGTCCCACCTGGCGCTGAGCAGAGAAAGGAAATCCCGCATCACATATTTTTGGCACCAATGGCTCAGCTTCTACTTAAACGTGTGTGAGAGGTGTGTGTAATGTCTTTGCTGCTCTTGTAGGAATCCTATATTATGAGTGAAATGAATGAAAGGGTTGATCAGGAAGCAGAAAAATTTTAGAATGCTTTTTCCTTGAATTTTGGTCAGCGTTGTATTTTATATATTCTTATAAGTACTATAACAGTATTACAAGTATTTGAAATTGCATCCTTGACTACCATACAAACTTTAAAAACTGCATTCTTTGGTCATTTGTCACAGAGAGAAATGCAAATTATGCAAATCCTCTGAAGCATGCAGGAGGGCTTTCCCAATGCTAAACTGGGAAGGCGGAGGGCTGGAAGGAGCCCTCCCGCACCCCCGCTCCGGCTATACGGTAACCAGCTCAGATGCTATAGGAGCACCCGCAGATCTGCGCGCTCGCAGCAGTGCATGCAGGCAGCACGCTGCGGTGAGCTGCCTGAGTGGCTGAAACAGGCAAAAAAAGAGAAAATCTGGGATCATACGGTCTGATCTCCCATATCGTTCACTCAAACCAGAATATAACGTTTACCCGAGGTGTCATTTAGGATGCACCAAGGAGTCGCATGCCCTCTCGCTGCAGTGCGGGAGGTTCTGCTTTACTGAAGCGGTGGTCGCTCCAGCGCGACCTCCGATTAAAGAAAGCAGAAGCAAAGGTAGCTGGGTACTGCAAAGGAGCAGGGCGAAAAAGTGGTTCAAAGTATGTCCTTAGTTCTGTCTTGGTTGTACTCACCAGAGATAAGAAAAGTAGATTTACTTTTCTGACAAATAACTACTGTTTCTGTCATTATTGGATGATAGATTCTCTTCATGCACCCGTTGCATTTTCAAAGAAGCCATCAGTCAAAGACATTTGAGTTATATTAGAGGCTGCAGAAAGAACAGCTATTTCAAAACATGAGAAACCTCTCCTCCCTCAGTTAGCTAGCTACCTAAATCAAGCATAAAGACCTAGGACAACATGCCTCCAACCTTGTGACAGCTTTCTTGTGCATCACAACCCCCCCGGACCTTCATCCCCACACCAACCCCAGCAGACTTCTCGCTGGTGGGATTATGCTTTCAAGAGGCTGGAGGGTTTCATTCTTCTCCCATTCCCCCATTTACAGGGTAATAGAATAATTGCCACTTATTCCTGAAACATGGAAGAAAAGGATTTTGAATTTCCCAGTTAAAGGTTGTAGGGATATAGTAATTCTGCTTTTTTTTTTCTTTTTGGGTGAAAGTCTCCTTTAGTGTATAGGTCCTGCCCAAGGCCCTGGTTTTCACTTGGAGATGCCCAGGTTTGGTTGATGTAAAAGTGAATCTGAGCAATCCTATACAGAAAGTAAGCGGGAACAAGAGGGGATCCAAATTGTTGCCTAATACTGTTCCTGCTTGGTGTCCCGCGAGTGAGGAGCAAACACGGGTTTCTCCCCAAACGGGAAAGAGCACAAGTCCAATTGGCAGCTGCGAGAGAGCATTACAATGCCTCTGACCTGACGTACTCCTAGTTTCAGAACAGGTTTCTTATACTTAGTTAAGCTGGAGCAAAACAAGAGGAAAGCTGAAGTTTCTTTTTGGTTTGTAACTCACAAAATGCCAAACCTACCTTTGTTTGCAATTCTGTAATTTGAAGACGGATTTCCAGGGAATCTCTAAGGACAGACTTCATCCAAGCAAAAGCAGAATGATGGATGTACTATCTAGGACACACACATTCACATCTACGGATACTCTGGTGAAATAAGATTAAATGAGGAGAAACTACCTTCTTTTTAATTTCCCTTGGGTTTGGTTAAGCCTCCGGAGACCAAACCTCCCCTGGAGGTACCGGCGGATTTGAACAGATCGTCCTCCTGGCTGAGAAACGAGACGGTTCATGCGCATCTACACCTTCCTTAGTGGGAAACCAGACGTGGTTAAGGGACAGGCCCAGCACAAGTACCCAAAACAAGGGGGCCGTTACCGCCGTAGCCCCCTTTGCCGGGTCTCCGTTGTGCCGGTTGCACAGCAGCGTTGGTGCAGAGCAGCAGCCCGGCGATATATCCTAGCCTGCCTGTAGCAAAGTCTCTTATTTCTCTAGGTGTGCCCTAGCTGCTGATTCACTGCTGCAAATGAGAGACGACTGGGCTGCCACAGGGCTTTTAGCAACTCTTTTGCTGTTTGCGAATGCCGGGAAGCCTGAGCAGCAACGCGGCGGCGCAGGGTGAAGGGTACGGTGGAGCCTACTGCAAAAAAGCTGTAGTCATTAATATGGATTCCAGGGTAATTTTATATTTCATGAGCTTCTTTTTGTTTTCTCTTTGAGCCCCCAGGAGACGGCAGATGTTTTCAAGTATCACATGGAGAGCAATGTGTCTTTTTTCTTTTTTTTTTTATTGTGAAGATTCCTCCTCACTTGAAAGGATTAGAAGAGGAAAATCTTTTTTTTTCTTTTTTTTCCTGTCAAATGCCTAACTCAGATCATCTCTTCCAAATGCAGTCACAATTTCCGAAAAGTGTGCGGCAGTACTGCCTTGTAGAGCATTTGCCCTTTCAAAGGTATAAACTTGTTCATCAAAGCTGGCTACACAGCAGCTTGGATCCCTTATCTCCTTCAGGGATGTAGTTCATATGCAATAAAACGTCAGGATCAGTGGAACTGCAAAACGCCTGGGCTCTTCTCAGAGTGTACATTTACTCCAAGCACGGTTTTGTCTATTTCTAAGCCAAATTCAGAACAAAACATCTTGTTAAATCAAATTGGCACATAATATTTGAAAAAAAAAAGGTCTAATCTTGTGGTCTGTAACTAAAGAAAGGTAAATAAATAAAACTGTTGCAAAAGCTGCATTGCATATCTTCTGGCTGAATCTAACATTAGCAATAAAACACTGTAATGACAGCCAAAATCTCAGAAGAAAAGCGTTGGGACATGAAATCTCTTTTTCCTTGCTATGGCGTTAATCTGTCTCAGTATTGCATTCACATCCACTGAACTCATCTATAATTTTCCCTTCAGTCCCTTTCTGCTGCTTGCTTGCTTTCCATTAACAATGAAATAATTTTCTTCTTCTCCTGCATACAGAGAGAAGGGTGGAGAGAGGGAGTGCTGACATTTTTTCTGAAAAACTGTAAAAACGACAGTGTATCACTGCATTACAGGAGGTAGCTGCAGATCTTGGCCCGGGGTGCCGTCGGCGCTGGTGAGCGTGTGGCTGGCAACGGGCAGGACCAGCCACTTCCATGCACTTGCAGATTTTTACTGTTTTGAAATTCAGGCAAGGTGAGCCCATACCGTAAGGACAGGAGATATAAATATAATGCAGAGGAGCACTGAAGAAGTTCTAAAGTCCTAGCAACGTGCCCCAGATTTTACTTTAGCTTAAAATGTAAGAAATAGTTTACTTCTTGGCAAATGTGAAGACCAATTCATAAAGGTTTTATTTTTCCCTACCTTGATATTTAAAGTACCTCTGATTATGTCTCCTCTTTTCTCCTCGGAGGAGAACAGTCAACCAGAATCTTTGTGGGACCTGTTCAAGTTGTCAACCTGTAGTTCTTTCAAAGTATGAGTTAGAGATCTGACTATTTCTGTCTTTGGCTGTCAGTAGTTTTTTATTTTAAAGAACAGAAGCTAAAATAGTTTTTTCATATTTTTCACACAAAGTACCCAGAAATAGTTTACTGAGTGGTGAAGAGTACATTTCCCAGACCGAATGGGAAGGTTCCCCCCAAAACAGACATCAATGAGAACATTAAACAAAAAATGAGCTGGAAGGAGGATAAGAAGATGCTGGACTCCTTCCTCGGCATGTGATGTTCCTTTGCCCGTTCCCAAGAAACAAGGAAGAAAAGTCTTGTAAAAATTGTCAGCAAAATGAAAGCACGTTATCTGGGACACTAAAGAAAAAAAATCGTAGCTTTTGCTCGGTATCATTTCCATTCCCCTGGTGTAGAACGGTATAAGCTTAAAAAACTTCTTGTTGTTTTATTACTTGCGAAAGTGGAACAAAGTTATAAATCTGAAGTTTAAGGTCACCATATTCTTTTATAATTGACCTATTCGAGTGATTTGTATCCAAATGATCTCATATGCTGTATTGCGTGTCCCTGCAGCTGATGGGTAAACGCGAGGTCCAGGGGCTCTCTGGCAGGTGCCAGTTTGGAGGGTCCAGCAAGTTCTGCGCGTGCCGGCCCAATGCAACGGTGACGGCTACCACCCCACACGGCATCTTCAAAGGGGTGTGGGGAAACGGTGCAAGCGAACGGCACCGGGAAAGGATGTATGCTACAGGCCTGAAAATATCGCAGGGCAATCGCCGCGCTTGCAGAAGGGAGAGACGACCTGCTGGAGTGGGGAAAAGTTGGGGAAATCCATCACAGAGCCCTTTAGAACGAAACGAGAAGTGAGTCGGTGAATGAACAAATGGGGAGAACCAACCAAAATATCGAAAGATTTGACCATTCCTCACCCTCCAAATAATTTGCTTGTTTAATTCTTTTAACTTTTCCTCCCCGCCGCCGCCCTGAGGTGAATATTCCAAAGATTCAGACAAAACCCACTTCTCAGAAAAAAAACAGTTAAATTAGCTGCCATTGCACATGCCACAGTTTTTACACACATTTTGCATAGTAGGAAGAGCTGGAAAGAATAAACTACGTGCTGCAACGCGAAGAAGTGAAGAGGACAGCTGGAGCAGATTTCACAGCTGGCGAGAGCCGAGCGTGGCCCTCCGGAGAGGAGGAGAGGGAGCGGAGCACGGCGGCACGGCAGCTGGCAGCGGTTTTCCCTGCCCTCCGCGGAGGCTCGCGCGTGACGCACGACTGCTGTGGCTCTCCCGCAGCCGCGTTGGGCGGAGTTCATCCGCGGATGCGAGGCAGCGGTGCGGCAGCCCGAGGTTCAGCGCGGATGCAATTATGTGTGAGATTCAATTACGGGCTTCCGAAGGCATCCCTTCCTCGTTTCCAACAGCATTTATGTAACTCCCGCGTGATAGCATACAGCACTTCTTCCTTACTGAAATGGATAAAAAATCATCATCAGAATAGAGAGTTCCACTGGAATTTGACTCCTGATACATTTATTCTTCTGTAAACAGCTTCTGGGAAGGGAGGAACCTCAGCAAGATGGTTCCTTTTCTTTCCTTTTCTAAAAGAAGGAATGGGTATTCTGCAAAACACAGTTCATCATTTTCTTAACTACTGCTATGACACGCTCCCTCGAGAAAGCACACGCTCACTCAATAATTCCATATCAAACCTGACATTTCCAAATCACATTTCGCTGTCATGGGTTCTGGCCTCGCATGCACTCCACAGTTTATTTCGACAGAAATATATTTCCATCCCTTTTTCAAGAGTCTGTCCTCAGTGAACAAGACGGTCCATACGACGCACAGGTCAGAGTTACGTCGACGATGCCGGCACTGCGGCGTTGCAAAGCGAGATGCCGCTCTCAGAGCAGAGGATATGCAACACGCATGAAGACGACAATTTAATCTTGGCCATGTGCAGGCGAAGTGAGATCCTGGGTAAATTAGGGTTACAGGCTGATCCCTTGGCACGAAATGAGGCGGAGGTGCAAGCACACGGTCAGATGCACAGCGGAGCCCAAGCTGCCCCTCTAGACTCTGCCGCCCCGGCCGAAACCGAACCTGGCCACAACCACCTCCCGCTGCTTCCGCTTAACTTCGAGACAGGCCAACATTCAGATTTAAGGCAAAATCTTGCAGAAAGCCCATCTCCCCAAGTACTGACTTATCTCCCAGTTGAACTTTGACTCAATTCAAAACAACTTTCTATAAATGATGAAGTTTTCATCAGAGTTAGATCAATTACCTTCTTAATTGTGCTAGAATTGTAATTTTTCACCTCTTTTGCAAAATCACAAGAACATGCTTGCAAATGTAAATTATTTGACCTACAAAACTTAACTTCGTATACGCACTCACACACGTGGCAAGAAGTAGAGACCGGCTACCACACTAACAAGGTCCATCGATGGCAGCAGCTAAGACAAGGACCTAAGCTGATATGTCAGAAATAATTTAAACCCACCTGCTGCTTCTGTATCGCTGCGTTTGAAGGTGGGAGGGACCTCCAGGACCGGCAGATAGATCCCTGATGTGCTCGTACCACCGTTTTGCATGCTACTTTCCACTCGTGTGCCCTGAAATTCTTCACAAAGGACTAAAATGCTTCTATAAATAGGAAACTGGGGAACAGAAAAGTGGCGTGATTCTTACAAGAGGAACCGACTGCATAGCTAATGGTCCAGTTTCTGGAAAATACTAAATAGAGGATTAAATATAACATAATACTGTAAAAATGAAAAATAAAGTTGTGTTCTAGTATCATTCTGCTCTGGTGAAACACTAAACAAACAAACATACTACACTGTGCCTATAATGAGCACAAGCTCTTGATCAAAAAAACCAACATGAAGCAGCTTTTTAGAACCCAGTTAATTATTAAACGACCCATGAAAGTTTTGAATGCATGGCTGGCTTTTATGCATTTATCTGATAAACTGAATTTCTCTCTTTAGTTTATATACATGACTTTGATTTCTTCTTTTTCCTGAAAATATATTTTTAGGAATAGAACATACACTCATTTTAAGTAAGATATACTTTTGTGAGACATGACAGAGAAATAAACTCTCCAAAATGTTAAAAGAAGTAGAATAACCAGGTTGCAGCTAAGTCCATTTTTGGCACTTAAGAAAAGGTCAAGTGCAATCAATTATTGGAGGTTACGAAGAAATGCTCTAGGCAAAATAAACACGTAGGCCAACATGCAGAAGAAAAGTAGATGTTTAGTCAGATGGTTCTTACAAACAAAACACATTTTCGCTAACAGGTTAAAAAAAAAGAAAGGTACTCGTGTGTGTACATTTTCCACCTCTCCAAACACCTCTTCAGGAAATCACTACAGATGTGTTGTTTCTGCTTCATTTATCTGATGAGTTCCCTAATTTTTTCACTGCACTTTTTAAAAGAAATGACAGTACAGAAAACATTTTTTTGAACATTTTAAAAGAAATGACAATATAGTAAAAGTATTTGTGGCACAACTCTTGGACTGTTGCTTTGGTGCAAGGATGCCAGCAAGCTGCCGATGCCGCCCTGCGCTGCGCACGGTCCCTGATGGCGTCGAGCGTAATTTGAAAAAGCACGTAATTAAGTGTGTGTTAATTTTTCATTTCCATAATGAGCTTTTATAGCTCCGTACCAAGCACGAAAAGACCATTTCCCGGGTAGCAGCGGTTCGCACGGCGTGCCTCTGCGGGGCCGGCTCGCGGGGCTCGGGGGCTGCCGGCAGAGGAGCGGTGGCTCCGCGCTGCTGTCGTAGACCTCTCGCCTGCTCCATCACAGCAGCTCTGCCAGGCCGACCCGCTTATCTGGCGCTGCTGGATGATGCGCACTGCGGAGAAACGAAATCTCTAAAACAATAGAAGAAATGGAATAAGCAGATTGTAAATAAATCCATTTGGGCCACTTAAAGAAGGCTGAACTCCGTGATTATTTCTTCAGAAAAAGAATTATTATTTCTTTACTAAATGGGACCTGCAAAGTGTGTAATAAAGCAAACCTGAGCCCTAGGTTAGATGACAACAAGTGGCATTTCAGAGTCACAGACTTTAATGATTAGCACATAATTACAATTCCTATTAGTTTTTGCTTCACAATCAAATACCACTCTGCCCACACAAAGCCCTACTGAAATCAATGAAGTACTTTGCCAAAATATGAGCGTTTGCCAAAGTCACTACTGGGAGCCTTAACGTTATTTAAGTATTTTTTAAGTACTTATTTTGATATGGGAATATTTTCAAAGAAAGTTAAGGGAATAGGATATGCTTGTTATAGAAAGTTATGTATTAATAGCTACTTCAAAAAACTATTTAGTTAAAAATTACACTACATTTAGAGGAATTGAAATAAGATGGGATAGAGATTTAATTGCTTGCTTTCCTCTTCTTGGATGATACTCATTTTGTTCATTTCCAGCAGATCAATAGCTAAAGCTGGTTCCTCCGTGTTTTTACTGCTTCAGTTATTATTACCGCCTGATTCCGGTCTTAAATATTGAGCAGATTCAAATCTTGATTGAGTTATAGTCCATTTAAAATGAGAGAGCTGTGTGAGGAAGTATTTTAAGTTAATTAAAGGTGTTCTTAATGGAAAAAAATGGAAGTTCTGTTCCACACAGTATTAAATGGCATCCATAAAAGTAATTATCAGACAGGATATTTAATATTTGATACTACTGGACTATGCTCAGGACTGGTTTAAGTCGTGGAGCACCCCAACCCGCATAGCACATGCCAGTGATAGTAGCATGTCAAGTACATTTTGGAAATAGGCTCAAGTGATTTCAGTGAATATTAAGTGGCACTTAAGGGAGCAGATTGCAGAACTGGCATGGGACCTTGGATGAGCTTAATGAACCTACTGGCCCCTTGCTGTCGGTTAAAAATTAGTGCGTGGCAAGCACACAGCTGGGCTGGGAAGCTGTGCTTAACGCCCGGGAGACGGCGAGGAGCAGCCTCTCTGCACCCGTCTGTGAGCGCTCCTCACCCGGGTCAAATAACCCCAGCCACCTCGGGAAACGATGACTGCAGCCACGCAAAAGTTGTGAGGAGCAGCTCAGGGCAGAAGAGCAGTAATTCTGAACACTGCAACAGGAATCTTTGAAAAACAGGAGTCCAGCTGCACGGCCACGTCAGCCCTGCAGGGCTGTTCCTATTGGAGCCTCTCTCCCTACTGCTTACTGTACGTCAGCTCATCAAAAGCACGTATTTGATATAACTGAAAGCCCACGCTCTTGGCCCCATGTGTGTTAGCTGTAATATGCTTTGAAAGCGATGTAAAAGTTCTCCTTTGACAACATAGCAGAATAAAAACCAGTATGTTGTTACAGATGAAAAAGAACTGCTCATTTCTTATCCTATAGTTTACCAGTCCAGATTAATGGTTTAATATCCATGCTTTAAGGTGTCCCCATTCTTTTTATAGAAATGTTAACGCTCAAGTTGTAGTGGGAACAAAGATCCACCAGTTTCCTGTGCCTTTATCTGCTTTTTGCCTTGTTGTTAATATTATATAGACAATTTTAATGCTCTTTAAACACTGATCTCCCTTTTAATTGCCTATTGACCCTAATGTCTAAATCCATACCTGCTTCAATGAAGTATATCTTATTGTATATTGATAAATCTATATACCATATTTTTATGATGTTATCCAAAAGAAATGTAGGTTTAATGTGATGCATAGGTTTACGTTATGATCTTATTCCTGTATAAATAACAGTGGAACTCATGAGAGTCCACTTAATCTGCCTCTATGCTATCATTTTACAATGAGGGTCAGACGTTATTCCTATTCTTATCTTTTGCTTGCTTCATGAATAATGAAAAAAGTAAGTGTAACATGGTTCCTACATAGATATTAAAATATTGGGTTTTCACTGCTTTATTTTCTGGTTTAGAATGTGATAGATTTTAAGCATGTAAATAATGTTCATTGATTTCATTGGGGTTTAATTAGGTGCTTAAGTGTATTCTGGCTGGAGATCTGAACAAGTAGGGAGACAAGTCTTTTGTTTTTAATAGCAAAGATGTATCTCAGGTGCTAGTTTGTTTTTCTTCTGAACGAGATTTTTCTCAACCAAAGTACAGACCAAGGAGGCCCCGTTTCAAACACCACCAAGAACAGACGGAGCTGGCCAGGAGCTGGCACAAGAGAGAGCAGAGCAAGCTGCCAGAGCGGCCCCAAGAAGAAGGCTGCCCGCAGGTTGTTTCCTCACTCACGTCTATTGGGACATAGCCTTAAACAGAATTTTATCCTAACCTAATCCCAAATGCTCTCTTTGTCGCCATAAGTGCCTTGGCTGAATCTTATTAAACTCAGCCTCAGCACTATCTTATGGCAATGAGACACACACACACCAGTTAAGCACAAATGAAGGAATAATTGATTCTATTTTAGTCATTATATTTCAATGAGTTTTCATCAGCTGGGACTTTAGACAAGTCACGGCTGGAGACTGGAAAGAACAGAAGTGTATGCAAGCAGGCTGGGCCTGAACTTAACTCACAAACTCCTTACCTAAGCATTTCGCAGTTATAAACATTGGTTTCAGCTCAGAGAACAGAAAAAGAAGTGTTTTCTCCTCTGAATTCCTGCAAACTGGCTAATCTCCCAAAATATGGGGCAGAGCTGGTTTCCAAGGAATAGCTTAGTCCAGAGGAGTTGGCCAAGCAGCAACCCCTCTGCTGCAGCAAAAGTGTCCAGTTCACCTACTGGATGTTTGAACAAAATATGGGTGATTTGGCCGAGTCCGGATTCTCTAATGGGGCAAAACCCAAGACGTAATGGCTCCCCTGGTCTCTCCGTGTCCCAGAAAGGAAAGTTTGGCCATGGGATGGATGGAAGTCCCCCAGCAGGACAGTCCAAATGTTGTGTCTTGCTACAGCTTCTGGCTTCAAAATGCAGTGTGAGGCTACTTACAACCATGGACATTACAACAGCAAGAGATGCTGTTTCACAGTATAACTTGGAAAAATAGCAAAACTTGAAACCCTGCATCATATTCTGAATGGGGAAAGCAAGTTATTTACCCTGAGGGACAGCACTTTCCCTAACTGCAAAAGACACACACGAGTCAAGTCCCTAGCGCTGCCATTACAACAGCCTTATGTAATCAGCATCGATCTTCTACTATATGTTCTTTAATAATTGAGTCTTCCGTGAACTGCCCATTCTTACTGTCCAATTTCCTGTTAGGATGACCTGCTGCAGCTGCATTTTGTAGCTTATTCTTTCAGTCTATAGATCTGTGCTGCTCTTCATGTTGTTTTTTAATCTGATTAATAGGTTCAAGCTCTACATTTATATTACCTTGTCTAACACTTGCTTTTGTCCTATCAGTCAAGTCACTTGAAATAAGGTAGTCTAACACAGAGTAGCTTATCCTTCTCAGCATTATTTCCTTCTATCATTTTTCATTCGTGCTGCTCTTTACACCTTGTTTTCCTTTAAAGGTTATGAGGATAGCCTGTTTTCAGAACTAATGTTTTAAGAACTACTTAAACAAGATGGCAGCTGTGTAATATTTTATATAGGCATCAATAACAGCAGCAGAGAGCCGGTTCTCCCTTCCTTCCCGTCAGTGGGAACACCCACACATCAGCTCAGTCCTGCCATAACTCATCTACAGGACCGCTGTGCATGCAAACGTGGAAATACGGCAGGCGACTTATGTATCGTCAATGAAAGGTACAAAGGGCTTTTGCAGAAGTATTTGTATCAGACCTTCCCCTGTGAACCGGACGAAGACAGGCATAAACTTCTGTGATGACCGTGACTGAAACAGTCCCTGGATAAAGTCTTGCAAGGGTTAAAATACACTGAAAGTGGCAAGGAAATGGCATGAAAATGGCAAAGTTCATTTCCTAATGGCTGTATATTTTAGGATTTCTTCTCTCCTTAGCTAAATATGCCACAGATAATTTTACTATTTAGTGCAACATACAATTCCATAAATAGGAAACAGTTCTAAACATTGGTTCTTCATTTCATTATTAACTTACAATGAAATTAAAGTGAATTTAATCACCCTGTCCTGTTTTATAACAAATAGAGTCATTGTGATTAATGTTACTACACACGATACCAAATTAATTTCCAATTAAATCACTCTTGCAAGATCCAGTAAGCTAAATGTCTACAACCAAACCTGGCAACCCTTCCTAAATCAATTCACCAACTGAAAGGTCACCCAAATTACACTCAACTTGTTCCCTTATGTTGAACATCTATTACAGCCGCATCGCCTTCGGGTGTTAGCAGTGTTCAGCCTCTGTTGGTATCGGCTCCCGTCTCTTCCTCGCTCCGTTTGCTGCACTCTGGGACGAATCCCAGCTGCCCAGCCGCTGCGTGGACACGGCGGTGACAGGAGAAATAGGCTGGGCCCATCATTTTTCTACGTTTAACTTTGGGATTATAAACAGTTAATAACTATTCCACGCTTTTGAGGTGGGCCACGTGTATGACTATACCCTACCTCCACACACTGACAGCAAAAGGCAGCAAATTTTTATCGCAAATAAAAAACAAGTACAAAGAATATGTGACAATTTGGGGGTGGTAGAACTCTGTCTTTCTGCCCTTACTTGCTGTGACTTTTTTCTCACCTACTGTAGTGTAGCTAGTTTTATTCCTAGCAAGAAGTAGTTGGTAAGCCGTGGGCTCAAGAGGGTCCCTCTGCCCTTTCCTCCTGAGCAACACATGATCCCAGCCACCTCGCACCTCCCCATAGCATAACCCTACAAAAAAATGAACACCCGCTTTCAAAATCACTACTTTATTGTAATAACGGATTTCACTCTGTCCTCATGTGCTTTAAAAATGAGTCAGTCTGTTGCAAGGCTGACTTTTCTTAAACACAGGATGCGCTTACGACTAAAGGAAGCCCCATAAATCCTGGCAGGGTCACTGCAAGTTGCAGGCAGCGCTTCGGTCACGCTTCCCCGCTATTTCAGACCTCGGCCGACACGATGTGTAAACCTGCACAGGGAGGAATTGTATATAAGCCTTGTGCATATTTTTATTCAGTCATTTTTGCTTGCATTTTTTAAAATCAGGTGCGTTTTCTGCTCTCGTACAATATTCTGTAGAAACGTAATTGTGAACTTAAAGTGTTGTTACACTGCTCCTTTTGTTATCCAGGACATATTTTAATATGTTTATTTATATTTGTGTCCATCTGATACTTACTCGATTTATGTCCAGCCAGGCAGTTTCTAGTGGTAAAATGTCTATGCCGTTAAAGACTATTATTAATATATTTTTCGAAGCAGACTAGGCTATTACCCTAAGTCACCCTTTGAAACATTAAGAGATTCAAGCTGCGGCATTTTGACAGCACAATTCAATTTATTAAATAGGGTTGCTTTTGTGAAAGGGTGGCTAGAACATCCAGCTTTGTTCCTCCTGTTACATCTCATTAGCCCCAAATCCAAATCTAAAGCTAAGACATAATATTAATTGAGAGCAAAGGCGAATGAGAGCAGATGTATTTGAATTTCTGCACTCATTGTTTTCCCGAGGATCAGAAGTGGAACAACATGAACTATGATATCAACACCACTTTTTGTGAAGAAACAGTAGTCCTCTGCTAATCCCATCTGCACAACTTGCTCTTTGCACTGCAACAGAGCTGCCTTTGTTCACGGAGTGGAAAACAGTCATTTCTTCACATTGGGATTAGAAATATGCCCTGAGTTGTTCGAGAAAGAGTAAACTTTTTCATCCATGCTAAACAAGACAAACAGTTTTTCAGAGTCTTTCGAAGAAAAGGCTTGTCAGAGGTATAAAGTGAAAGCATTTTCAGGGAAAAAGTTGGACAGAAAAGCTCCTAAATGCGATAATGATTGTCATTGAATTTACTTGTGGCTTAATGTGAAAGCAATAAGAGCGACGCTGTTCCTTCCTCTTGGTTTTAGAGCATTAAGTAGTTTTAATGTTTACAGCTGATCTTCTCTAGAGAATAAAATCCACACATATTTTATTCAAAATGCCAAAACCATTAGAAGTTTTAAGATTTCTGTTCTTTAAAAGGCAAATACAAGCTAGTAAACATGGAAGTGACTCTCCTTTTATGATAGTCGTATACACTGAAACTGTTCGCACTTCATATAGCTGACAAGAAGCCGTTACTTTTACTTACATGGCGCATCAGGATTTCGATCATGAACAGAATTCAACAAGCCAAGAAGGACATTGTTCATGCCCTTGCACTGGAATTATTATCCATCCCTTCTCTTTCTTGCTGAGTTTCTGCAACCCACCTTGAGCACCGCAACATCTGGATGTGCCTATTCACATTACAGTTATTAAAAAAAAAAGCGAGAAACAATTGTTTCCTAGGTTTTGGGAGGCTTGAGGAGGGTTTGGACTGACGCAGCAATTAAATAACCACAGTCAGAGGAGACCCTGGCATGATGAAGAGCACTACTCGTCGCATTCTCTACCTCAGGGACTCTTGTTTCCAAGCAAGTGGCAAACCAGATGAAGCCACATAACCTGGCTATGCCCATCAGGCACCTAGAAATAAAAAATGCATATCATCAATGCTTCAAAAAAGCCCAAACTGTCAGCTGATGAATTCAGAGTAATCTGTTTTACTGGTGCTTAGCGCTTTATTGGATGCATGCAGCCCCCTGCAGATAAGCACAGAAATGCTGCACAACCTGCAGCAGAACATCTTTCATAGCTGCAAATGCTAATCTCGTTATAAGATAGATTAGAGCTTCATAGGCATAAATGTCTGGCATAGGGCACATACAGTTATTTTTCTTTTTTTTTAATAATTCAGTCTTTAAATACTTAAATGCATATTAGATAATTCAAGTTCTGTTGTATTGCACAAGAAAGAATGACAGCTCTTCGTCACTAGAGCTTATATACGCTGACTATGCATGAAAAGATAGAATTGTTAAAGTGTTCTTGTTTCACAGCTTGAACTAGGGTATGGTATGGTTTAGAAGACCGTTTGCTTCTCGTGCAGGTGTAGGAGGGCTGGAAAATGGTGCAATGTCCTGTAGCCCGCAACGGTCTTGCCGTACGTGAGCGAGGACGCCGGGCTGTTGACGCAGTTGGACAGCAGGCTTCCCGAGGGAGAAAGGCAGAGGAAAACCCAGTCGTGTCCCCTCTGTACCTCTCTCAGAGCTTGTTTAATTTTGTGAGAGGTACGTGCTGATTGGCAAAAAAACCGTGTTTTTTTGCTTTCCCCTGAAGCTGCTGTTGCAATGTCACTGCACCCTTGCACAGGGCTGTGCTTTCACGGGACAATGTGTCCCTTCATTTAGGAAGTAAAACTAATCACAGGGCTGATTTATTTACCTGGCTTTTTTTCCAGTATTAGCACTTGGCTGGTTTCCTCAGACAGTGGGAACATAAGGACATACCCCAGGAACAGCGTCCAAGATCCAGGACATAATTAGAGCAGAACAAAACGCTGCGTTTCACCATGAGCGGGGAAGCCTTTCCGCGAGGACAGAGGGGGAAGTTTCACACGCAGTCGCCAGCATCGCGAATTTAGTGCATAAGAGTACGGCCAGCTCTCAAGCGGGAGGCAAACTCTTCGACCCGACAATTCAATGCACGCAGACCCCCTTTTGCAATAAAGCAGCAGCCCAAGGTCAGCCCTGTGCTGCACGGCTTGGCCAGCAAATCAGTGCCCATCACAGCTAGGGCTGCAGCATCTACCCTGCCGGCCAAGGCACCTCCTCTTCACCTGCTTACATCTGCTTTTCGCAGCTATAGCTTAATTTCATCTGGGACAGGGCTGGTTCTGGGATAAATAAAGCTTGCAGGAGCTGTGCCGTAACACGTCCCGTGACTCAGGCTTTGTCAGTGGGGTACGCTCGCGTACTACGCTGCAAAATGCCACCTGCGTGACCTCAGCGCGAGGCTGAGCTCCGGAACCGGCTGTGTAACTCCTAACAGGTACAATGCCATTACAGGAATTACATTTATGAAGTAAAGACTTTGACAAAAAGAGCAGGTTTCTTGGAAAAGGCAAAGCTCTGATCCCCCACACTGGGCAACTCGCGGCTCTCCGGGGCATCCCCTGCAGCTCTCCCCGCCCGAGACTTGTTCCAGCCCAGAAGTCCTGAGTGGTTTTGACACCATCAGTTTAATGTTTGTGTAGAACCTACTAGTGTATTTCTCCATTTATGTGTTCTGTTGCTGCCGAGTTCTTCCTTTCTCCTGCTGGTTTGGTTTTCCTAGGCCGTTTTCACTTTTAGCAAGGAAAATACTCTGATGAGACTTACATCTATCTTGAAGCAAGCCATGTATCTTTATCAAATCTAGGCGTTTACTGTACCTATACTCCAAGAATACTATGCCTAAGTGTGCAGGCCTTTTCTGAATACATTCATTGTAGAAAAACTTGTTTTGCTGCTTCATTGTATTATCACAAATATTTTAGCTGACTTCAACTCCTCGGATGACTCACAAAGAGGCACTTGGTCTCCCAGAATAAAACACTGTTGCAGCAATTTTTTCACATAAAAGGCAAGTGTTTTAGGATCCTGCATGGATAGGATTTTATTTTTTAAATGCAAATACTACATCGTCAGTGCAGTCTTTAATGCATTATCCAGCATAACTAATTTTATATATAAACCAGCAAGGATCGTCTCCCACTGAAGCAATCTGGAACACAAAGCCACAAGCCCTAATAAGTCATCTAAATTTGGATGAGAAGTAAATTTGTCTCCTGAGGCAGCATTATCTTTATACAGTTTCTATGGTTGCTAGTTAGGGTCAGTCTACTCCCCCTCATGAAGTCTGCCTCTGTGAAAAGAAATCTAAATTAAAACAACAAAAAAAAGTACTACTGACATATTCTTATTTCAAAATAAAAGTACTTGACATAAGTGACTGACATTTTTCAAGCCTCCTGACTATATTAACGGGACACGTTTGAGCTGTGAGCATTTCCGAACCAACGAAGAAGTACTACTTGTGTCCCCATGACCATATCTCGTGTTTAAGACTGTTCTGCTTTGCAACACGAGAACGAGCTGGGCCCCGTGGAGAAGCTGCTGGCCGTCTTTGAAGGAACCCAGACAGAAAGCCAGGTCCCTCTGGTGAGCGCGGAGATGGGCAAATCCTCGTCTTTCCCCAGAGCAGCTGCAATGAAAGGACTGCCTTTTTGTTCGTTTTCAAACCTTTTGCCAAGCACTTTAAGTGGTGTCTGTTTATTTTCATTTCTCCTGATTAAGTGAGTCTGCCTGGCTTTGGCACTGATTCCCCCCCGTAGACCAGACTGATGAAAGCCTTGGACCATCCTCCCTGGAAGGTCACCAGAGCCGCACTTCTGCCTTGCGGGTAGGAGTTTCTGCCCTGAAGGCAGGGAGCAAAATCCCGACTCCTCTAAACAAGCAAGAGCTTGGCTAATGGCCTTCATCAGCACCCGGCACCCGGAGGGGTCCGACTTGTGCTGCTGGAGGGGTTTTAGAGCCACAGCTCCCCACCCAGGGTCCATCTACGGCAGAACCCGACCAAGTTGCGTCTCCCCCAATTTCACCCTTGGCTGCTGGAAGACAAAACTGGTTTTCATGGGTACTTTGTGGGACCAGAGTCCATGCAAAGGGGTTCATCTTTACATAAGCTGTTGAAATAGTTTCCTTGTCGTGCCTTTGTACAATTCTAGAATAAAGGCCTCTTGAAGGCAATGAAGTATCAGTGATAATAAAAATTAAGAGGTTTTGTTATTGTAAATGGTAATTGTTTATAAAAATATCTACCAATACAGCTCTGTGGATTTGTAAGAATATAGCTGGCCTAAAAAACATGCAAAAGTATAAGGAAATTGTTATTGCAGTTTTGTTACAGATGAGGCTCTTTTGTAAAAAAATAATTCTGCAAAATTTACTGTGTAGGAAGTTTTTTCTTACTCAAGCGTATATCTTATCTTTTCTGACTCTAAGGAATACTGTGTCTATCATCTGCATGCTCACTTATCAGTCACGTTAAGGAAAAAAGCTTTCTCAGAGCTCTGCAATATGCCAGAGCTCCGGAGACTCTAGAAGACTTTTAATAATCATTAAAAAAAAAAAAAAATCAGAGTTTTGAGGCTGGAAAAAATACAACTTTTTGCTTTGCAATTAGTTACTTTATTTCCAAAAATTTTACTGTGTGAAATAAAGTAGCTCCTCTGAAACTGGAGAACGGGGAGTTACCTCATGACCATGGGACGATGGAGCAGCACCACAAAGAAGCAGGTGAAATATGGACCAACTGATGTCATCGAGGACTTGGTAGGGCAGTGTAATGCCATGGATGAGGCTTCTGCATGCCAAATATCTGCCTGGAGCTTTAGATATAGCAAGCTTGAAAACTCTATATTTTCAAACCTCACAGTTTGAAAATAATTGGGCGAGGAGGTTAAATGAGTGCTGCTGAGCAGCAGCTTCAGCTGCCCTTGCAGGGAAAAGTCTTCAAGCGATGCTGAGCACATCGTCAAGAAATTCTGGGCATGACCCTCTTGTACAGGATTTGACAAGGCCCATACGAGGAGAATTTGGGTTTTGAGGGAAGCAACTGAAAAAGGGAGACTAAAAAAAAAAGTTTCATCTGCACCTGCCAGGCAATGGAGAACAAAGGCACCGGGAAGGTGAGGATAAGGATAATTTGTAATTGTGGGGAAATGTCCATCTGCTAAATCAGAAGTGTCTAGATAGCAATAAAAGCTTCAGACACACGATGATAGGTGCCACAGAGGTGCAAAGTTAAAATTCTTTAATATAGCAGTATTAAATTGCATTTTTCACTCAGATGATCTTTAGATGAACAAAGACTTGCTTAATGTGCTGAGACAGTGTACATCGGTAGCTCTTCTACCTCCATGGAGAGTGAAATAGTGGTACAGGGACCTGGTCTTACAGCCTCTTGCTTGTGAAGGACCTAGCTCAAGAGCCAGCAATTGCAGCATGAGGCTCTTCACACTATGACTTATTTATGAGTCAATGATTTCTCCATTTCCACAACTTCAGCATGACACTTCAGCAGTTTATCAGATAAAATTAATTTTCCTATCCTTAAAAGTTCTAGAAAGAAAATAAACAATATCAGAAATATAGATGCTTTTACTATGTCTTTTGTTTTGTTTCTGCATATCTAATAAACTTCCAAGTGATTTTTATATATTGTATGTCTCAAACAATACAAGTCCTCTCGTGTTTAGGAGAGATTATTCATATAAAGGAGAATCACTTTGTCAAAACAATAAGACCAAGAAAGTTTTCAAGATTAAAATGTCAGGGAGATAAACACATTACTTTGAACCATATTTGTATTCCACAACTTGTTCAAACACTCAGGCAGTTATCTTTCAAAAAGTAAACATGCATGAAATCTGATCAGCTTTTTATTGTACATGGAATAAATTATGCAAGGCACTGTAATAGACTCCTATATAGCTCATTTACACATCTTTTGATGAATGTAATATGCAGATTCCTAGTCCTTTGTGAGACATTAACCTTCCTGCATATTGATGCTGTTATTCTGAGAGATGACAGCCGTTCAAAGACCTTTCCGTGACTCCTTCCAGGAAAGCAAGCCCTCTTACTGGGAAGGGACTTGCTCGGTAATGTGCAAATGAACTTTCTTCAGACTTCAGTCATGTCATAAACTTTCTTCTCAATGTCAAATAATTAAAGGTATGAAATAATTAACAGCTATAAACAGTGGTCCACCACAGAAGATACGCAGTTCGTGCGTGATCCAAACAATATTCAGCAGGAAGCTGGTCCTCAATCACCAGCTACAGGAATTGCTTAAACGCTACTTTTCTGTTGCTAAATGATAGCATTCCTGTTGAAGTGAATGGCCCAAATCTGTGAAGATAAGTGAATTGGGATACTTACCTCAGTCTCAGACACCTAAAGAGGCCTATTTCTCAGAAAGCAAAGAAGGGGAATTCTCTTCAAGGGTCAGTTTGGCACCCCGTATGTGACGTGACAATCTCCACCGGGGAAATGCCGGCAAAGAGGACTGCGGGGAGCTTTTTAAAAGTACATATCTAACGGTGGGTTTTTGTGAAGACCTTGCCTGATAGAGCTCCAAAGTGAGGTAGGCATGCCTAGCTACAAAACGCTTGCTGATAAATGGCATTGAAATTACAGGTATTGAGTTACATTTCTGCTCTCTGGGCAGAAATATTGCTTTTCCTTATTTGTCAGAGCAAGAGAATAGTGGACTCTGAAGGTGAGAAGTTTAGATTTGTGTTCTGAAAGAAGCAAATCCTAAGGAAGTGTGAAGAATTACATTTCTGCTTTCACTTAAGGAAAAGACCAGCAAAAGATCTCCTGGCGTAGAGAAAGAAAGGCAGCATTTGACAACACGTACTATTTCTTTGCCGGGTTAGTTACCAGGTCAGGGCACTCTGAGCAGCCCCTCACCTGCTCTCCGAAAGGGCAACGTGCACATCGCAGCCGACGATTGCTTTGCTTCACTCATTAGTTTCATCTGAGTAACAGAGGAAGCATCAGTGAGATCATATTAGAAATATAATAACTAACAGTGGTAAACTGGCCTCTCTGAGTGGTTTCCCCTCATTTTGACCTAGGAGCACAGCGTGCGTGGGCTGGTGGATGCAAGGAGCACGGGAGTTTGCCGAATTACACGAGTCTCCTGCTAAATAAAACAGCTGGAGGACCGAAACAGCATCGATCATCCGCTTGACAAGGCAATGACTGCTTCGCTTGGCAAGCTAGGGAAGGACTTTTTACAAAACATCCCCGAGCCTTCAGACCTGGGATTCCCAGTTTGATGCTGGCTAGGAGGAACTGGAAGGGAGTTGAGGAGTCGGAGGGGTAGCAAGAGAGTAAATGAGTTTTTTTAATATAAATCTTGAGAATATTGAGAAGTAGGGCTATTGCTGACAACACACCAGAAATGTTCAAACTAAGCTAGATCTTGGTGAAAATCCCCCAAATTCGGTAACTCTGCTTTATAGTACAGGAGCATCTTAAAAGCCACAGGTGCCAGCAGGGTTTCTTTGGCTTAGACCTCATTCATATGTCATAAGAGTTACTCCAAAGAGCTTTTCAACCCAATTAATTCAGCCTAATTAAGCCTCACTCAGACAGCCAGGACCTTGGAGCTCTTTGCATTGCTCCATCACCACGAGAAAACGTAGCTTGCATACCTGTACACCTCTATCCAGAGCTGTATGCCTCTAACGTCCCCCCCAGAAGAGTCTTAGAAATTATCAGCCACACCACGTTCTCATTTTAAGCTAGGAGAAACATGGATAGCCAGAGATATCTTTAGCTCTTCAATGCTATTTTTAAGGGTGGAAGCGAGTTCCTCTCTGTTCCTCAGGTCGCTATAAAGCCATAGCCAGTCTGCAAGTAAATAGCAGTAATTTTAGTCCCAGGCATGTAAAAATCGTGATCAGGTCATCAAAAGAGTAAAGTTACTGGCTTAAAAATCCTAGGATTAAGGTAATTATATGCATATGTGTATAAATATATACTAAATGATGTTACTTTCATTGTTTTCTGGTTTTGAGTGCATAGGATGCCCTTACTTGAAAAACCTGGAACCCTGCACAACCACGGGGGCTTGCAACCTATTTTCATCTTAAAAAAAAACAAAACAAAACAAGCACAACACCAAAAAAACAAAACAGAAAACCAAACCACACAGCACAATCAATTTCTTTGGGGAGCTTCGGCCTTAGAAACACCTCTGAAATGGTGAGACTTTGCAATACTGTAACCATGCCAGAAGACCGCATTACCAAGGGGATTAATTCCTGGTGCCCGCCTGGTTAGAAATGCTTTAAAGAACGTTGTTAATGGGAAAGGATGGACTTGGAAAGAACCCGAGTGAAAAACAACTAGAAAACATGTTATTTTCTCATCTCTTGTATGCCAAATTCTGGATTAATGAACAAGATCAACCTACGAGACCCCAGCCTTGGTAGAACATTTGATAACTACACATTTTCAGTTAAGTCTGTGCTCAGTGGATGTGTTTGGTGCTTGTGTCTGAAGGGAAAAATAACTTGCTCTCAAAATTACTTGCTGGCTGCTAGCATAGATTTTTTTTTTTCTTTTTTTAAAGTTTCTCTACCCTGGACAAGAAGGTTTACACATATTTATTCTAGGTACCAATATTTCTCTGTTAAACAATATATGAACATCTGACAATTTTTTTATGTACACATTTTCACATCACTCCGGCGAGATGAATACGTGCGATAAAATCATTTTATAGACAGGGAAGGGAAGCACAGAGAAACCAAGGCTCAGATGTGCAGAGATGTTAAGATGCCCGATGACACTGATAGACAACTCAAAGGCTTTTTTTTGAATATACTCAATAACCCACTAAAATCTTCCAGTGCTCCCCTTGGTAGCTCATCAAGGGCTATCATGCTCCTTCTGAACACGGAAGGAGATGAACCTCCCCTGAAAGTCAAACCCTACCCGTCTCCTAGGATAGCTAAATCAATAAGCCAAAACAGCTCCAAGTACAAGCAAAGCAGAAACAGAAAACATAATGATCCGAACTGCCATCGCCTTTGGCATCACGACCTCTGTAGCCCCTGGAAGAGCCGGAGCGGCACCAGCACCAGCAGCTCCAGAGAAGGCAGCAGGCAGCTGAGCTGCCTCACTTAGCTCCAGCTCCCGGTTAAGAGCCCTCTAAATGCAGTGGCATAGCCCATGAGGTCTGCAGAAACCCAGGACCTCCGTTGAGTCAGCTTATATCACTTATTTTAGAAAGGTATTCACAGGCCACTTGCTTCTATACTTCTGTGACGACCTACTTTGAAAGATACTTCTGCCTTAGCTTTTTCCGCACAGCAGCAGTTGAGTAAACAGACCTAAAAATGATGTTATGGTGCCGTTGTGTATGCATTGGAAAAATGTGCCCATTAACAGAAAAAAAAAAAAAAATCCTTTGTTCCAGATGGATAAAATTGTCAATAAGAGCCTATTTATGAAAGAACAGAACAACCTTTGATAGTCTTCCACACAAAATGCACACCAGAATATTTTGCAGTATTAAATAACAGGCAAAAGTGTAATTTAGGAGGTGGATATAGCTGTAATAGGCATAAAAAGACAGATTATACCATTGGAATCAGAGGAGAAACAAACTGGCCTTAGATATTATAGCCAAAGGAAGCTAAATTCTCACTTTTAGCTGTCTTATTCCCATTTTTGAAACAGCATGCTAAAATATGTGAACTATAGATATGGCAATCTGTACTATCACTATGTCTAAGCTAATTAAAGGGAAAAAATATTCAACACAAATTCCAAATACGATATAAAAATTGCAACTCCCCCAATGAAGATCAAACCAAGTACTTTATAATGTGCCTATTTGCTCACCCGCTCCACACGTTCAACGTAAAAAAATACTATGGATGTTTGCAGGCAGTAGTAAAGTCTTGAATTAAGACTTCCTGCTGCTAATTGGTCGGCACAGACAAGCAGACGGGAGTAGTGACGAGACATACTTCAGATCCGCTGCTGACATCAGGACTAAAATCATCACAGGGAGCAGGAGAAAAAATCAATGCCTGAAACCTGAATTTGCTGGTCTTGCCAGTCTTTCTTTAGAAACATGAAGCTATTTAAACTGAAGCTCATGATGTATATAACAATCCGAAAATTATTCTCTAGTTCCCCAGCAACCACTCGTTTGGAGGGTGGGGTATGGCATTTTCCTCTGACCTTCATGAACCACTGGAAGTCGTAAAAAAACTAAGAGGAGTAGAGTTTTATTTTATTTCTTCAGTCAGCATTTTCTACAATGAACAAAATCAATACAGTGCAGAATCTACATGGGGTTTTGGACGAGCGAGCTATAAAAAAAACCCACAGAAATGTTCAGAAAAGGTCAAGTAAAAAATAAAAAGGCACGGCCCACGTGGCGAAACCTCACCACTTTCTGCAGAAAACATCCTTTAACTCCTTGCGCTGCTGTGGTGGCTGCAGTGCTGGCTAGGACTACGATTTCACAGTAAATGCTTGGGAGAGGCATATCACATTATGCAGAATACAGAATCTAATACCAAAAAAAAATTACAGTCCTTTGCACTGTTTCTGATCAAGGTGGGTCTACTGGCTTGTACCTGGTCTGGTTAATTAGTAACATGCTGCCCCATTAGCTGTGTGACAAATTGTACCTTTTTGGGGTAACATAATATATACATCAAATAGCCTACTGAAACGAGCTCATTTTTTTTATAAATTGATTTTTTCCCCCTCTCTTGTATAGTGTCAGACTTAAAATTATAATGGACTGAGGATAATTCAAGATTGAGGATAATCTAATTTGCCTACAGCAGAAATGTTGAGACGGGCAAGTACTTTCTTACCCATACTACTGACCTACGTTACAGAAATACTGCAAACTATTTACATAAGTTCTTGTGAAATATGCAACATTAGGTAAAATTTGGGTTATACAGAAAAGAGTTGATTCTGAGCTGCCCAAAGTCAGCATGAACATGTTAGATTTAGGTATATTTTAAACAGCTGTGCAACAAAGCAGAGAAAAAGAGGCCGCGGCAGAAAGCAGCGACTCTGCAAAGTGGCCGGTGAGAGCCTCAAGCAGCATTTTGTAGTTTTGGCTCCGTAACATTATAAAGTAGTTTCCAGGGCAAGAAGCACAGTCGCTGCTTAACTTACCGCGTGTGCGGGAGAAGTACTGGTATTTCAGGTCGGGCCTTGACAGCCAGGAGCTTTTCGCTTCAACTTTTAAATGCCTTTGAAGCCCGTCTTGGTAGACGACAGAAATTAGTCGTGGATACAGCCAGACTGGCTGACGTACAACCGGACGGAGACCTGGCACAAAGCGCTGATGCTGCCAGAGCCCCGTGCGCGGCTCCTGCACGGCGCCTTCACAGCAGAGGGGATTTCGCCCGCCAGGGATGGCAGATCAGAGCTGTCCCTTTAGCGCTGTAAAAGCTCCTGTCACTGCAAAATGAGTCTTCGGTGTCCGTCTGCGGTGAATAACTCGCACAGTCTGGATACACCTTGTGGCAAACCCAGCACGAGTAAACCAATCCATCTCAGTGCGGCAGCACCATCTTTCTAAATACTTATTTTCAGTCTGGCCCCCGTAACTTAAAGTAAAATAAAGGACATCTGAATATTACGGATGAAGTACATACATAAAGGCGAAATTACATGTAAGTGGTATCCTTTATATAAATAATGTTAAACTATCCAGTTCATTAAAAAATCCCAAATTTGCCTTTAATTTTAAAGGCAAATAAAATTTAGGTTAGTTGCAAAAAGTGTGGAATCACAACATGTTTATTCATTATTTTTAACCCAAATATTCTACTGTTTAAAATCAGGCAAGCAATGTTATCTTTGTGATAAAAGGCAATCGAGAATCTAAATGAGAAATCAAATACTTTTTCATGCTGATTTATTTTAGATTAGAAAAACTTAAACCAGACGTAAACATGAATTGATGAAGCATGAAAAGGGAATCACTGCAGAGCGATAAAAATCTGAGTTGCGTTGTTATAGGTGCAGATTTGCATTAACTAAAATAAATTGATCTGTAAGCTTTTCTAAAACTTAATTAATGCCGCAGAACAAAGCTGGAGATCAATTATCAGCATGATATCTTGGTACAGATAAATTTGAACTAAATTAACCATCAAAAATGTATGTTATCAATATCACATTGGAAGGATTATTGTCATGGGATAGAAACGAATCCCAGTGCAGACTGAGCCCAGCATCCTCCGTTACACACAGATGTTGGAAATGCAGGAAGTACAGCCGTAAACTCTAATTTTGCCTTTGCCAAAAGTGCATGCGCTACGGAAATAAATGAGAAGCAAAAGACTATTCAGCTGCAGGCAAGATAAATATTTTCCTAAGCCCATTCAGGAGCAGGCATGACCAATATTTTTCCAGAATAAGAGACGTCACTGTTGACATGGTGGACAACTATCATGAAGCTGTTAGTTACCGTCAGGAATTTACGGAAGTATAAAATTGGCAAGACAAAAATGTAATTTCTTTGCATCTGGTAACTCTGCAGGTACTTTCTGCTACTTTTTTCAGCTACTTTTTTAAAGTAACTTCATCTATTTGTAAATTTGCAGAATAATTAGGTTAACTTATTTTAGGAGCTTGTGTAGATTAATATGGTCTTCATCATGAAATGGCCATAAGAAATGAATGTAGCAATGCAGATTCCCTGGTCAGGAAGTCCACACGTACAGATAAAACATTGAGGTGTACAACCAGGTGAAATATTTGCCTTGCAATACATAATTAAAATTATTCCTAAGTCAGTGCTTTGCTGCAGTCTCTACATTATTTGTAATGAGAACAAGCCTGAAAAGTCCTAGCTCAAAACATCCCAAATGAAAGTCGTGACCCCAAGACTCCATTCTATATAGGAATATCAGTTAAAGTCAATCAAATCCATTGTATCTGAATCTACATAGACTTTCACATGTCAACATGCTAAATCTGAATTTCCTGTCATCATTACGAGAAAAACAGATATAAGCTCTTCTCAGTTCAATCAGTGGATGGAGGGATGGATGGAGGGAGGGATGGATGGAGGGGTCTGTGTTTTCCTTCTCTTACCTCCTAAACTGCGTTCTGGAGAAGCTAAAAATGCACAAACAAGGCAATAAGAAAAGCAGTGTAAGCACTGCAGCTGTTGTCGCAGGTGGTGGGTGAGACAAGCTGTGGCCGTGCGAGGAGAGCTGGAGATCCGTGGGACGTTTTCTCCATGAAGATGTGTGAGGTTACCGTTGTCATCAGCATAATCTTCCCCATCATCCCTGGTCTTTTCTGCCTAAAAGCATTACAGACTCCCCCACTCTCTTTAACACAGTTTTATTTCAAAGCGATGGTGCTGTTTGAAGACTTTTTTAATGCAGTTTGCCCCCACTCCAGCAATGGCCAGCTGCTGGGTAGAAGGCCCTGCGGCTGTCAAGCACATCAACCTCTGCTTAATCGTGGCAGTCGAACATTTCTGAGACTCAAATAAAGTGTCCCAGAGATGGTTTTAGATCTCTCCAATCAATTGTATTGATCAAACATTGCTCCATTTTAAATTCTGAGCTGGATAAACCTAATTTGCTTATAAAAGGGTCTCTTTGAAGATAGTCTTAATTCAGTAGAAAGCAAAATAGCATATCATTAACATGAAGAGAGCAACCTAGACAGCTAAACAAATATCCCATCACTGCAGACACCTGCTGGTGTTAAACCTTTCTCAAGAGGATGATTATGGAATCACTAAATATGAAGGTATTTGTCCTTTGATCAAGGACTCCTGCTCGAGTCCCAACCAGATAACAGGCAGCGTCCTTACTCAGTGGATTCATTGAATAGTAATGAGTGAGAACATGTAGCTCGCTGGAAAATGCAGCCTGAGAAATGTGATGGATGTAAATGTTTGCGTAGCGCCCAGCTCCAAGGAGCTGCCGTGGATCAGGGCAACCGCAGCGGTCCCGCGGCTCGTGGGGGCTGGCTGAGTCCTGAGTTCACGCGGATATTCGCCTGTCGCCACCACCCACACTGAACTGGAGGATAAATTAAACGCAGCATCTCCCCCTGAGCTAATAACCGTACTAACAGAAACGGCAATAAATACTCTCTCACCTCCCCCATGCTGCAGCATCGCGTGTACGCAACCCTCCTAACTTCATTACGCCTCGTAGAGAAACACTACAGGCTGAAAATAATTCTCTTCCCTATAACAGTTCCTCCTCTGTGAAAGAGCATTTAAGTATGTTGGTTTGTTATTTAGTTGTTGCAGTTCCTTTGAAGGCCTCGGTATCGCTGCTTCGTTTTGTGGCGGAGTTCGCTCAGGGGAGAAAAGCAGAAACGTATCACGCGTCCAACGCCGCGGCTGACCGCTTATGGGGAGTCTGATCCCGTAACCCTTCCTCAAGCAAAACTGCTGTCCCTAGTGAGGGAGAGCTCAAGTGCTCCAGGATTTCACTTGTTTTTATCCTGATACTCATTATTTGAAGATTACGTATCCAGTAAGTGCAAAAACACGAGGGGAGTGTTTTCACGTTCCTGCGACAGTCTCATCTCATCTCAGAAAGATAACTGTCTGCGGACCCGAAACGAAAGCCTTTCCTGCGGAGGGACAGGGAATTGCATCCTTGCTACAAGACTGTACTGTGGAGGTGCTATTTTTAATAACAATACATGCTCTTTGCAGTGCACTCTGTTCACACATAAAGAGTATAATGTAATGGCAATGTCAAGGTATAAGGTAAACCTGGATTTCTAAACAAAACATTTCTGAGTGATAGAGCAGTTACAGGTAAAACAGTGCAAGAAAACTTTTGGTCGCTTGGGGGGCCATTCTTGACTTTTGGGATTATTGGAAGATCACTGACTAGATGAGATTAAAATCACCATAGCGCACAGTTAAATTTTCATGAAAAATGAATTTTAAATATGCATGGCCATCTTTTTTAATAAACACCTTTAAAAATCTAATTTTAGCTGCGCTCTAGCATCGCTGAATTACAGTAACACAAGTGAGAGTGATGCAACTCGTCACACACATCCAGCGTGTCAGTGTAAAAGGTTTGCAAATCAAACTGCATGCCTTTAATGAGATCGGTGCTGGCTGTGTGGGCCAAACCGCCTAGCACATATTGACACTTTGCCATTAGGTTAATGCAATGTTTCAGTTCAGACAGTGCAGCAGGAATAAATAAGGGACAAATTGTACAGTGCAAGGCAGTCAGATTTATTAAAAAAAGCACTCCGAGCTCCATTTCCACTTCTTCTAAGTGGCAGGCTGTTGGCCTCACTCTGGAGCACAATTTTTGCTTGGATATGTAAAGACAACCCCTATGATCAACATGAGTATGAGGGATCAAAGACAGCGTTTTTAAAATATCGCTTTGCCATCTACACCATCACCACAAACCGAGAAAACCCCCTTCGTGCAACCTGTCTTAAAAAGAAAGAGAAAATTCAGTTCATTTCGGTTAGTAGTGGATAATTTGATATTTGATTAGTAGGGCAGTCTGAGTGCGGATCTAGGGTGGCTATTAACCCAGTAAGGCAGATGGCATGTAATACAAAGTCATGTATGAGGAAGTTTTATGCTTTTTATTGAGCTAGTCACATCAAGCCGACGGGCTGCCAGTTTGGAGATCTGAGAACATTTCAACAGGTCCAAATGACAGATCTTGACTTCACCGATGTGACAGAGAGCTTCATGTTGTGAGCAATCCTCATTGCCTCCTGAAACTAATCTGTTCTCTCTGCCTGACTTCTCCCTTGCCTTATCGAAGCCTCCAAGGAACATGGAAAATACACACGAAAAAGAAAAGTTATGCAACTTCTTGTTGCACAGAATCTCTACCCTGCTGCTGGCTGGTGAAGGGGTGCTTTTGCAGGGTAAGTGCTTCCCACGCTTTCGGGTCTGCTTGGTCTCGTTTTGCCAAGCTCCGATTCAATAGGCACGAGAATGAGCAGATTAGCTGCAGAGGGGTCAGATGCAGGGAGAGACCTGCAGGTAACAATGTTCTTTCTATGTGGTTTTTTTCATTTTTGAGTCTCAGGAACCACGGATGCTTTGCATAGTATAGTTCTTTGGGTCTCATGAGAAAGGCAAGAAAAGAAATGTTTTGACGTTAGCTACGCGGTAAAATGTACGAAAAGATAAATGTGTAGTGCTTTCATAAAAGAGTATTTAGAACACAATCCCAAGAAAGCAAATAAGAAACAAAGATCGGGGAATAATAGAGTGAAGGGGAAAAAGAAACAGGAACGGAGACAGTCCTGTTAAGCAGATACAGTAATGAGCCCGCTGAAGCTAACAGTACACCACTCCTCATCTTCATCTCATCTTTTTCAAAGATTTCCTCAGGAACCAGCTATAGGAGAGTGCCCAGAACTTGTGGGATGAAATCCCGCAAGAACGCATACGGCTGGCTGGGGCTCCGCGAGCGCAGCCCCGGCACACCTCTCGCCCAGGCGACGTCGGCAGTGATGGTCTAGCTGCTGCTCGAGTGGCACCTCTAAGGCCGACGTCTCTAGGCGCCATCCTGATCTCCCTCCCTTTAATAGAACTCAAAGATAACTTCACCTCGATGCAGTTGTGCAGGTGCGAGCAGGAAGAGGTTCATCCTTTCTTTAGTTATACCTTGGAGCTTACAATCCACAGAACATGTGAATGGGAAGGCAGGAAAGCAGGGAAAAGAGAGCAGCAAGTGACCGCACGAGTAATGCAAGGGCTACCGCAACATTTTCTGTCCCTTAACTCAGAAGGCAGCAAAGGAAAAAAAATAACACAAGAAAGAAAATGATACACATTCTCAAGCAGAAAGTGGTGACTTGTTTTTCAAACATTGCACATGAATCAGGTTGAGGGGCTGAAATGGTTCAGGCGATCATTTTGCTCCCATTCCTGAAGCCACTTTAGCACTCCCAAAGAACGGCCAGTCCTTTAATCTGAAACTATGCAAATGAAAACTATCAGTGGGAAAGGGGACAAGATCAGCACAGGAACGAATAACCCAGAGGATTTGCCAGCCCGTCCAAGCCGAGCCACCCTCTGCTTATCCATCAGAGCTTTCCATGTACCCATGCCAGCCCGATTTAGCTGTCTCAGGATGGAGTCACCAAACTGCGAAGGGCTCTGATTTTGCCCGTAAATTTTGCTGCAGTGCTTTATGCTGTTGGTGCAATGTAAAGAATTTCCCTTAATATATTAAGGACAGAATGTGGGGCAGTGACACTGCTTTGTGGATCTGCTCCTAAGCACCAATCGTATTCTCCCTGTAACAATTCAGACTAGAAAAAAAATGTGATGAAACAAATGCATCTTTTAGGTCAAATCTTGGCCACTAAAGCTAATGGCAAAAAGCCCTTTGACTTCACACTTGCTGTTTTAGCAGAGCCAGAATTTCATCAGGAAGAAAGAAGAAACTGAACTTCGTATCGCAGGTTTAAAATAAAAAAACCCCAAGAATTGTTCTCTACCATTGCTCTCTGCTGGAATCAGTGTGATACACTGGACAGGACAATTAAGAGAAAATTCTATGTAGTTTTTGATTTATGGCTGGGCTGAACAAAAACGTTGGATTTTTTCACTGAGGGTCACTTTGCCTCGTTCAAACAACTTGGAAGTAAATAATCTACCACTGTTATTCATTTCTCCATTTGCAATTTTGTACGCATTCATTATAATGTGGAGCTAGCTCTTGCTTCTGTTGCTATGGAAGTCCTGTCTTAAGACTCACCAGAGAAAACAGTTTAAAAAATGTTAATGGGGAAATTGACTCAAAGTCATTGATTGTTTCTACCCAGAGTGCATTATAAATACAGTCTCTTTTGGCTATACACCTTTTTTTGGTATCAGAGTAAAAAGTGAACTTAGTTTCAAAATTATAACAATTGTTACAATGGGAAAGAATTATTTTTGCAATTATAAGTTTTAAAAAAAACCTACAGGCACTATAGACAATGAAAATGGTAAAAAGAACTGTGAGTGAGGAAAGAATGATGTACGGCTTACCTTTTTTATCAGTCTAGGCTGTAAAAATATCCTTCTCCCCATCCCTAAAGACTGAAACTGTACCTTCTGGAATGAGATTCCAGAAAAATAAGTTAAAAGCTGATCACATCTTGACCTACTCACTCCGTGTTATTGAGAAATGAGTATTATTTCCTATTTGTAGACTTCTGTGTTGTTTAAATTTGAAGTTTTGACACAACTACTCTAGAAATCTCATTCTCAATACAGTGCATATATGGTTTGCTGGCTTTGTCGGATTTCTTTTTCCAACAAGTACATGTCTTAAGTCCCTGAGGAAAACCATACTACCTTGAAATTAGCTGTGAAAATGTTTTATAAGAATCTTCAGGAGCAATTACCTATAAATCTTTGGTGCAATACGCCAGCCGTTCGAAGATAGACAGGTAGGTGGGCAGCTAGATAAGTAGGTGGATCGATCAATAGGTAGATCTATGCAGGGAATGGAAACCAGTTTGGAATATTGTCCTGAACTGCATCTGGATCAGAGCAAAGCTGCTCCTCCAGAAGTGTGCAAAGGGACTATGACTAGATTTGCTAATTTTTGAGCATACAACCTAAAGATTTCTGTCTCCTGTAGGATATAGCTTGTTTGATTGCTGGGGTCAAGATTTAGCAAAATGGAAAGCTGGAGTCCCTCTGATAGTCAGTCAGATTTATGCTCTTAAGCTCCTCATAGACTTTCGAAATCAGATTATAAGCACTTGGGTCACTTAGGTAACATGGTCATTTCCTTCTTGGGAAAATACCCTGAAATCTCGAAACGCTGGTGAGCCAGGTCAGCGGCTGGGGTGGACTGCTCGTGCGCCCTGACGGCTCTGGCGGCCCCCCAAATGCCGCATGTTAGGGCACTCCACGTCCGGGGCAGAACCGGACCAGCACGGCCAACTAGCACAAGTCATTACCGGAAAATGAGATAAATTGGAAGGAAAAAAGTGTTGAGTAGTCTATTCGCACCAAAGCGTTCACTGCAGCATGTTCCTATCATCCAGCATCCCTCAGACCCAAGCAGAACGGAGGCCGTAATGCAAAAAGATGTTTTTGCACCCAGGTTGCTGCCCAATCTGGTCCCTCCTGCTGCCCTGCTCTGCTCCTGCCTCCATCCTTTGCCTGAATTTCAAGCTTACCTTTCTCCTTGCCCATCTTTGCTTCAGCTCCGTGTCTGGTCGGTGGAGCTGACGGTTGCCCCACCAGAGCCACTAAGGGGAATACCACTTAAAATACTCTAAAACCTTCTCCTGGTGTTAACTCGGCTTTTGAAGCTACCTAAATTATAACTTGTAAATTGGTGCTACTCTCAGAATCTCTTTGGTTTCTCTTGTTTGTTTGGACCCGACATCATGCCTGCAACCTTATTTTGTTCAATCACTGACATAACAAACAACTTTTTATGCATGATTTGCTCATTAGTAGCTGCTTCAAACATCCCATCTCCTGGTACATAATCCAATTTTAAAAATAATTGGGAAAACGATGTAGTATAATTAGCATTCAGAAATCTGTTTTAATCCATATGGCTCTAGGTCAGTTCAGGAGAAGAAATTTCAATTAGTCATTAATTGTTTGGATTGGGGGGAGCAGGGGGAGTTTGCGTGTTACGCAATCCTGCGGTATCACCTCCTGCCGTGGTCGGCTTGGCCAAACGGCTCCATGCGGCAGGGAATAAGATCTTCCAGAAAACAGAAAGCTGCCAGTGCTTCACTTGGCAGAGCTTTTCTCTTTGATTTATTTCAGATGTAAGGATCTGATCTTGCACCTTTTAAAGTTAGAGCAAGTTTAGCAATTTGCTTCAACAGAGGGAAGATTTGAGCTTAAATGCTGGGTTAATACAGGCTGACACAGTTGTAGGAGCCGGGCTCATTACGGTTTTCGTGGTTCTTCCGCGTGTGTATGTGTGCATGCATGTGTGAAAGTGGAGTGCTAATGTTAATACCTTGGTCGTATACCAATCTCAGTAATGCCACATACGGAAAATGCACCCTGAAGCTTCAGCTGGAAGAGCTCTTCACGGCCATTGCAATGCCGTTGATAAGGGACTCATTTGTTGCATTGCAGCAAGGGATCCTTTTCCGTAAGATCTCATATTTAGCTTACCAAGATAAACACTTGGCAAAAAGCAGTATTCAGAGAAAACTTCTAAGGAAACAAACCAGAACAGACATTACTACGGTTGGAAATGCCTTTCTAAAACTGCCCTATGTGGATAAATGGAGATTATTATTGCTTTACAAATGGTCGTTGTGTAAGTCTAACAGGCTGCAGTGGAGAAGCTTTATGCAAGACTAATCCTGGTCATCATTTGGCTTCTATAATTTAACAATTTTACTAGATATTCTGTTCAGGGGTCTTCTGAGGATCTCATTAAATGTTGTCACTACCGGCTGACTTTTTGAGAACGTTGGTTTGAAATTCAGGAGTCACAAAGTTCACATTTGATAGAAAAGGAAAATCCTATGAGCACAACAGCTTGACTTTTTTGTTCTGTATTTTTCCTTTAATAATTTCCTAGAGAAAAGGAATGACTGAGCACTGAGATTTATGTTCTCATGTCAAGATATTCCACAATTCATCTTGAGAAATTCTGAGTGTTTTCTTAAACAATTAAAACTAGAGTGATCTAGGGTTCATAAGCATATCCACTACCAGTTTGCTGCTTGTGCCCTTTTCACTTAGGTGGATAGGGATATTACAATTATCACATTGCTGGTTTGGCCAACATTGTAACATGCTTTCTCATTGATTTTATTTAAATTTAACAAGAGCATTACTTACACAGTATTATCTTGTACAGTGGTATCGCGTGCATTTGTAAGCTACCTCATCCATCACATTTCAAGGTTTTTGACACAGAGAAGGTGAGGGAACTGGGAACTGGCAATTTTAGATCCGCTTCAGTCCCACTCATCTCTGGCGCTGGAACTCACACAGAGACAATTCCCACTGGCTCCCATTTCTTTCTCTGTATTAGATTTAATTGCACTGGCTGCTATGAGGATGTATTGGATCAGTTTGGCAACATTTCCTAATGATATGAAGTGGTGTAGGAGGGCCAAGCTTCAAGTACAAGGTTGAATTCTCAGGCTTAATGAGACGCTGGACTTCAGCTTATCTATGTAGGCAGGGATTTTTATTGACAGAAGGAGAGTGAGTGTGAGACTTGGAAGCACAGCAAATAGGACAGCTACCCAGAGGATCACCTTGACTGCAGTTGCTCTGGTCAGATGTCCGCTCCAGCCTCAGGCAGTCGGGGACTGCCAGCAAGTCTCTGCATTATCCTCTTCCTCAGTCCAAGTCTAAAATCCAAAGAGCTGAACTCACGCTTCCTATTTCTTCCCTCTGCAGACCAGCTGGCGCACGGACCTGCCTTGCCCCTCTCCGTCTTCTCTTCACTCCCGCAGTAATTTTCCGCTCAGCAACTTGCTCCACCTGCTCACCAAACCTGTTGCAGGTTTTGCTGACATTATGCAAAATGGACTTCATTTGCACAGAACCACATAGCGGCGATGAAGGAAAAGTACACATACACTTATGAAAGTCTTCACTTCTATAAATTATAGGCATATATATATATATGCATGTATATATATATATATATATCTCTACACACTTTGCTGAGTATACTTGGCAAACTCAGCATCCCCAAAGAGTTTTGCTACCCGCCTAATTTTATTCTTATCGTATCACAGGGGTCTCATTGCAGCGGATGTCAACAGGAGGGTGAAAGCAGCCCCTGGCTTTAATGATGGGTAAGCGCAGTAACGTTACATAGCATGGTGAGCATAGAGATGAAGAGGGGTGGCAGAGGGAGGAAGTAGGGGCTGTAAAATGCAGGCTGTGGCGGTCGTCATCCTGCGGAGTAGCTGAGCGCGTGTCGCCGAGATCAGGGGTCCAGGGCTCAGCCCTGAACTCGGCGCCGGAGCTGATAAAGCTGGCCACATTCAGCTGTTTATATCTGGTGATCACACAGTGCTCTCTGAAACCCATCAAGCTATATTCAAGTACTACCGCCGCACTTCTTTACAGCTTTAAAACTGATGTAAATTTACATGCAAATGAGGTGCAGCCCTCAAGCTCTCGGCAATTTGCTGTCGCAGCCTTCAGAATGGCCCCGGAGTAGATCATCATTTACGAGGAAGCCATCGGTCACCCCACGGCGTCGCGGGAGGGGAGTTTCCCCGGGCGAGCTGCGTAACGCTGCCCGGCGCGCCTGCAGAGCCCGGCCCGCAGCCCTGCACCACGCAGAGGCACGGGAGGGAAGGATCCGCTCCTCGGGTTCACGTCGCTGCTTGGTTTTATGCAACTGCAAAGAAGGGATTTATAGGATTAAAACAATCGTTTTTTGGAACTGGAATTCACCATTCTTGTATAGGTACAAGTGGCTTGAGATCCTTGGGTGAAAAGTACCATTTAATTGTGCAGTATACAGCTGCTGATACAACTCATTACAAATACTCTATTCCTTCCCACTTTGCTGACTTTGTAGTGAAATACTACCTGTCTGTAAAGAATGACCTAGAGAAAAATAATTTCTGGTGGCCAAATCCCCCAAATAAATGGTCATTTGTATGCAAATATTTTTTGGAAGAATTACTGTATAAGAGTTATTACGATTGCTTTCTGCTGTAAATGTGTACTGCTTGATTGCTTGTATTAGTGAAATGTTAATAATACAGCAGTGGACAGAAAGAGTCAATAATGAGGTAATGTGTATTTACGCGATATATGTCCAAATGATCCTTAGTGCATGGTTATTTGAAAATAAATAGTGTATTGATTGAGACAACTATGGAAGAAAGTGGTATTTCAACATGTGTTGATAGTTGATAATTACTTAGAAGCCATTATTTTTGTTAATGCAGCAACTGTTCTATTTTTAGCTTCTTTGTATAAAAAAGAAAATCCACTTAGGAAAATATGATAATGATTTCGAGAGGCTTCTGTATCACTTTGAAAATTCTGCCTCTGATAAAAATACAATATTCATACATATTTCTTGTCACAAGGATGTTACATAGTCCCATTTTGACACGGTCGATACTAATTTGAAAGAGGCTTTACATAGCAATTAATGTAGCCGTATTACTAATACTCCATTAATACCACATAATCTTCTGTCATGGGAAAAATCAACAGAACCTATCTACATGAGCACCATGGAGGAGAAGTTAATAGGGAAAAATGTCCAAGAATAGCCTCAAATGTTAGGGGTGAAGTCTTTTACAACAATATTTTGGAAACACTAGAATCTTGTGTGTGTAAAAGAGATTAGCATGTGCAGAAATTAGAAATGCCAGGCAGCCATTTATGCAAGAAATATGCAAGTAACAAAATAAGATCTGTTTCTGCAAAATGTTGCCTTACTTTAGAAGCCACTTTGAAACTGTGGTTCAGGGGCAACGAATGCTTCTTTTCAAATAAAAAGTGTCATGCCTAGCTTATATTATGCAGACTATATTGTATAGAATATTAGGTGCTTTCCAATTAAAGAGGAGGTCAAAATTCATTTCTTAGAGTATACAATTTAAAAACTGATTAATAGAACAGAAGAGGAATTCCAAATGAGATCAGGGCATATTGGAAATCTTTCCTGTGTTCTCTGAATCACAGCTGCAGGTTTGGTCCTATAAATCACAAGAGAGAGATATTTGGGACTTTTAAGTTCTTTGAAATCTAGAACTGGGTCTGAAAACTACCTCAGCCCAAGCCCATTACTTATAATTTGCTAAGAAATATTCTCTTTAATGGTGAATTATGAGATTTATTTGCCAAACGCTGGACACCTGAAGTATCAGGTATGGTGAAAGAGAGTAATCACTGGGATAGCACTGGTAATGCTGGTCTGGCCAAAAGGTTTTAGACTTCCCCAAATGTCCTATGTTTGCGTAAAAAAATGAAAGCTATAAGCAAGATGAAAAAGTGAAATAGCAGAGGGTTATCAGATGAACAGATTCTCTTCTTTATGTTGATGGAGCTTCATTTCATATTCAGTTTTCCTTGAATTCTAAGTCAGACAGTGAAAATTCCTACACAGAGGAAGACCTGAGGTAGTTTACTGGGTGAATATCAAATTAAAAAAAAGTTTCCATTTTGAAAAGGCTGAAATGGTTTGCAAATCTGGAGTAAATTAAGCAACCAGCTTCAATCAAAAAAAAATATAGCGATAACTTACTTGTTTTTTCATACCAAAACAATAAACAAAAAGTTAAAGATGAGTTCTAAAACGTTAGGTATCTATATCCTGAACAGCAGGCACTACAGTCGGTTTTTACCCAATATTTGGGTTGCTTTTATCAAATATTTGGTACCGACAAAACACTCTTGCAAAGGATGGAAATATTAACTTGCAAAGCTAATTTCAGTATGTGGAAGACACTTTCCATCTGTCTGTCTTGCCTTACAATCAAAACATATTGCAATTATTAACATCATTGTCTAGCAGTCTGCTTTTGCAGTTGTGAACAATGTAGGATAAAGAAGTTGGAGGACACATTCGTTCTCCAAAGTATGACATGTTCGAAGCAGAACCCAAAGCCTCCTGTACCTGGTTTTATCCTTCAGGCCTAAGAACCCTTACAATTAGGTCAAAGCTAAGAAGACCACAATATCTTCTGTTGTACACATTTCTTTTAAGCGGAATTAGAGGCATAAAATCTATAGTGATCTGTCCCTTGGTCTCTTTTATAATTCATGAAGTCTTTTGAAGTTGTTCTCATCTATACTAAGAGCTTCCAAACTACTAAACTGCAAAGCTAAATTACATTTAGTTGCCTGCCCACAGCATTATAAATGAAAAAGTTGACTCATTTATTGCTTTAGAAACCCCCTCTAGACAGAACATCCAACCTGTTTGTTTAAAAGGAAAGTGGGGTATAAGCATTTGCTACGCAAGAAGGTATTCCTTGCTGCAGAAAGGCAGAAAGCAGCAAAGTCAACCATTTGGTAATGCGAAGGGCAGTTAAGCTTTTGCATAGGAAGAATCGAGGTTATAGAGCGTTTGTTGAAGTAGCTGTAAAGTCAACCCAGTTTCCGTAATTGCCGCTACGGGTCTGAGAGTGCAGCCTGCAGCAGCTGCACCGCTACAGCTCTGTTTATTGATCCCCGTGATTCAGTGCTTTTGCTCCTGGGCATAAGTCAGCGCTTTCAACAGATCAGCGCTATGGCTGAAGGATCAATCGTTACTTCCCCCTCCCGATCCGTTTTAATTGTGGTATCAAAGTTGGGGTAATCCTTTCTTGGGTCAGGAGATGTATTTGAAGCCAGGACAAAACTGCATCATAAAAGCAGAGAGACTCTGATACGCAGATCTAAGGGAAAACTCCTAATTCCTGAAAGAAGCAGTCAGTGGTGCTGAGCTTAGTTTAAATTGTTACAACAAGCAATTCAATAAATAAAGTGGTTCACTTCCCTCACCTCTCCTCTGGCAGCAGCTGAGAACCAAAAGGCGAACTCTCTCTGCAGGACAGTGGTGCTCCAGGGAAATTATTAAGCTCAGACTCGAAGTCTTCATTTTGACATTCAAGAACAACCCAGAGTGCAGACATGTTATCAGACATGTGACTGTTGATCTCATTTGAACTTTTGCTGCTTCTTCTTTTCTTCTTTTTTTTTTTACTTTTAAGTCTCCATTTACTTCCATGCCCCCAGAGTGTTTAAGCAATGAGGGAAAAAAGGGGAATGTCCTCACCAAAGAGCTGCTGGTTGTTGCACTTAGTGCGGAGTTGTAATGAGAGGCAGCAGAGACACGTGATATCATGTTAAAATGCAGGATTGCTGCCTATAGTGGAGATAAATGGAGATTTCTTCAGGTGTTCTGCACTGGCAACACCACCAAGACAACATGCTCAAGGCCTTTTAGAGTCACATGTTCCTTGTTCCTGTCCAATCTCCTTCTGGGTTTCCTCTCCATCCTTTGTCCTCTTTAGTACTCTTGCAAGCAAGTGAAAGCTGAGAAGTCCACAAGGTCTTCTGCCGTAGGCTTTCTTCCCTCCAGGGGAGATGTCTTCTCTCCAGACTAGCCTTGCAGACAGCCACCCAGGCAGACAGCCTCCTTCTACACCAAAGCAGGGGAGACTTGGAAATGGATCTGTGGGATCAAGAGGGGAGTTTTGGCAGGGAAGTTACTTGGATAATCTTAGGCTGCCCAGCCGCCCTTTAAGCTTCCAGAAGAAGAACTGAAGAAGCTGCAACCTCTCTTGTTCACTTTGGGTTAAAAGTGAGAAGCTGGATGTAGCCAGGTGGGATGGCTGGGGATTTTGATCTACCAGACTAATGCAAGAGCCGCAATTAAAGTGTTTCACTGGAGAGCTGCAGAATTCACCTCCGAGGTCCTGGCTGAGCCAGGGGGATAGATGCTGCAGGCAGGAGGAGTCAGATCCCAGACCTCACCATGCAGAGGAGAACTGCGGGCTGTTGCAACAACAGGCGTTGCAGAGGCATGCAAAGGTGAAGCAAGGGCTCTCTGGCCTGATTAATTTGGACTGGCGTGCAGACAAGTCAAGGGTGAAGATATGAAACTTGCCTTAGCTTTGAGACTACATTCCAGGTACATATTCATCTAGTGGCTTTTATACTGGGCTTTAGCAGCACTGTCTTATGGCAAGACTATATTCCCCGGGTTCCTGCCAGGTTGTCACTCTCCTGTGCCTTTTGGCACACGTGGAAGGATGAGTTCCAGGACCTGCTGCAACACGAATTCACTGCTTATTCATGAGGGATTTAGTAATCTCAACAAAAGGCCTTCCCAGGAGCCTTCTGGTGAAAGAAGAGCTGAAGGGGCTAGCTCAGGAGGGTTCACACGGTTTCGTGCCTGGACTGACAGATTGCAGCTTTCCCTAGAAAGGACATAGATGGTGAGGCAGAACCCAGAGGGAGAAATGGGCCGTGACACAGAGCGTGAGATGGGGAATATGAGTTAGTTTTTTTTAATGTCTGGTTTGTCAGTTTTTATTTTCTTTGAAAAGTAGGGATAATTTTGCACTTTGGCCAGTGCAGTGCAGTTTCATGCTATGATCTGGGGACGCTTGTGTTGTTGCTGAGGAATACCTGTATGTATGAATACCTGTATGATTTCTCACAGATGGGGCACTTTTCTGATACTGTCACCCCACACAACTACAGGGTTGCTGCGACAGTCTTATTTCTGGGGTTACTTCATTTGTCTCCAAAGATACGGTAAACCAAAGCAAGACTGTTGGTGATGTGCAGTATAGGACCTGGAAATGTCTCAGCTGAGCCCTTCAACATCCTCACATGACAAAGCATGAGCACAGGTAACGCTGGATAATTTCATTTCTCAAAACGTCCTTCCAAACTGGTAATTTGCCCTTCATTTAAGTTTGCATTTAACTGAAATAACATCAGTTGGTTCTTTCATATTAGTCATGTTACATTAAAAAGGGCTTTGTATACACAACTCAGGTCATGCCACCTCATTTAGATTCACAATCGGGCAAAAGTTCAAAATCTTCTTACATGCATTTAAAGCAAAGTTTGAGGTTGTGAATCAGTGACAGAGATCTTGTTAGCATGGGAGCACAGAGTGGAAAAGGTATATAAGTAAATAAAATTATTAGGAAATAAGTGTCAGCATACAAAGCAGGAGAGGGAGAGAATAAGAGAAGCAAAGCAAAATGCTGATTCACTGAGACGGGAACACACAGCAGGTGTTTGGACAGCAAACAGGCAATAGTAGATGGTTTTATGGCAACCCTACAGTGAAATGAGGTCGTGCTGCAGACGGAGGCAATCTAATGGACAAAGAAAGGTGCCTTTAAAAATTAAGATGTACAGAAAAGAGGTTATTGGAGGTGGAGCTGGCATAAAACTGCAGAGCTGGATGGAGATGAATCAACAGAGAAGAAAATGGTAGGAGAAGAGAGAAGGAAATGAAGCCAAATCTGTCACATACTCCCTGTAAAGAAAACTATTATATTTTTTTAGATAACATTATTAGTCAGAATCTTTGAGATATTGTTATCTGGAGATGAAGACTGAAATACAGCACCAGATGTAAGCAAATCAGGGAAGAACATAACTGACAAAACTTCTGTCTTAGCATCCCACCTCTGTAAGGACATCTCTGAGACAGTTCAGATTTTGATCTACTGTTGCACTGTGCTGGGTGTGACACACGACTCCAGAAGTCAACGCAGTTTGATACTCAGTGTATGATTTTGATTTTTATGTCTAGAGCAGGGCAACATTTTGGATTAAGAGTTTTCTACTGAAAAACAGTAATTTGGGGTAATTGGGAATTTTGGTAGTTACCCAGGTCTTTGGGTGGGTAAACCGGAACTAGATTGGGTGCAGAAATGAAGTGTTTTTGTTACGATTTGCCATGAAATGTTTATGCTTTTTTTTTTCATTTAGGAATCAAAATCCTAACTGTTCAGCAGACTCTTTCTTCTGACTTTATATAGTTTATATACATGTATATATATTTACTTGACTATATGTATGCATACATGTGCATACAAATATACTTATATATACACTATCTCTGGAGCATAGTCTCGTTTTCACCCCTTTCAGCATCTCTCCCTCTTTTCGCAGTGGAAGACATCAGATCTAGCTCTTTTTGGCTAAATATTGTTTCCTTGGAAAATGTTGCGTTACCAAACCATTTTATTTTACTGAAAGCTTGTTTGTTTTTGATTAGAAACAGCTCTTCTGTCCAAGGGGAAAGTCTGAATGTGTAGAAAAGGTGAGCAAGGAGAAGGGAGACAGGGAAATGGATAGAGGAGGGCTCTGGACCTCTATTTGCTGGAGTCCTCTTAGGATACAGGACACTTGGCTTTCATGTTCCTTCCGAAGGTGGAAAGGTTTTTTTCTGACATGCACCGGATTCATTTCTGAAATTCTGACAGCTGGCTGCAGGATGGGAAAATTATTTCTTGCATAGATCTTCTCCTTTCTCTCTTCTTTCAGAGAGTACTGAATGTCCTACTTTCTTCTCCCTGATGTGGAAGGGCTTAGGTCACCCCATTTCTTCACAGAAATCATGTTTTTCTCGATCTTTCTCTCACCTTTGCTACTTCTGCCCTAGCTTTTTCTCTCATTTGCATTTATCATCTATCTTCACTTTGCTTTTCTCATGTATATGGTGTCCCTAGTTATTTTTTACTCTGTTTTATGATTCATTTCCCCACCGCTGTGGGTACTTTGCACATAGTAGTGGTTTGCACAGAGGCTGCTATTGTTCATTGCTATTGTTCTTATTGTTCTAGCTACCTGGGTTAATGAGAGAGCTTATTGTTTTAAATATTTTTCTAAAATATAAATAATTAAAGGCCTGCTCTTTCAGCTATTTAGTTAAACTGGAGTTAATTTAGCCTACAAGAATAATCTCTGTGATTTGCTACCTGGCTGTCAGTGAATCTTCTTACACATCTGCTCATAAAAATAGTTTCTTCTAATATTCAGATATTTAGGCCCTTCTGTGTGTTTAAGAAATGGAAAACAATTTGTGACCAAAAGAGGTAGGAAGGATTGATTGTTTGTAAAGATCTGTCCATGGGTGTCCAGGTGGGATGACCAGTGGGTACCGGGAATGGAGCTGCAGATTGCTGCACTAAGACTGTCCCTCTGCGCTGGCACTGATGGGGCAGGCTCGTATTTTTTCCCATGGGCTCTGGGTCCCGACGTATACATTTCCATGTGGGAATTTCCAAACATGACTATTTAACTAAGAATCACCTATTGAAAGACTGTATCATGCAGATACTTACAAATACAGGGATTTGTGATTTCTACAGCTTTTCGTTGATTCCAGGGAAGCTTGCATGATAACAACAACCTTGTTAGTGTTTACGGGTTTGGTACAGAAGTGCTGCCTTTGTAAATGTAAAAAGATATTTCTTTTTAACAAATGCCATCTAAAATACTCTTACCTGCTCATTTCTAGTTACTATGTCATCAGACTGCGTAGCTGAAAAGACATTATATTCTGAAAGACAGCTCATTTTATTGTGGGTAGTCTCCTACACAAGGTGGAAAATCCTGATGGCTAATCATGGCTGAGCACGTAATAAATGTCAGCTCCGTGTTTGCTTTGCAGTAAAAAGAGGCAAACTCATCTGTGAAACCATTTACCAGAGCAATCCACTCGGTGGCAAACAGTCATAACTCATGTCAAGGATATGGTTAAAATACTACAAAAAGCTGCAGATTTGTTGTTGCAGTAAGATGCTGAAGGGTTCCAGAGAGAAGGGCCAGCCGCTTGTATCGTCTCACCCAAATCCACTCTGACGTGGCCATAAGAGCACTCGTTATAGGAATTTGTGCTTTATCAGAGGTATTAGAAAACTTCTCAGGTGTTTAAAAGCAGAAGGAACGATAATAGTATTTCTCACCTCTTCCCAGTCTTGGGCTGAAACGGCTTCATCACTCTGTAGATGTCCTGCTGGCCTGCGCTGTCGTTCTGTGTCAGAGTTTGACAAATGTATTAAGGGGAAACCAACTCGAAGAGATAGGCGTAGCGTGCAGTTCTCAGTGTGATGAGGTCAGTGATGAGGTCACCCTCACCTCGCCGCAGTGCCTTCCACTCTCCGGGGGTGATTTCTGCGGGGTGTCTCTCCTGTTCCCAGGAGCCTCCCTCTATTCAGCACGGTTCTTTAAAAAACAAGTCACCGAAGAAAAGCAGCACTAAGTAGCTGGTAAGCTAAAACGCTCATTTTAAGTAGTGGTTCATGTTTATTGCATAATGAAGAGGAAAAAGTACTTTAATTAATATTAACAATTGAGAGAAGATTAGTGCAAAAATACCCTCTTACCACTTTCTGTAATCCACCTATAATTGTGTACCAAGCTATCAATGAAGCACTTAAAACCTTAAAAAGCCTTAGTAAGAACCAGAAGTCAATTGTCCGCTTCAGCGTCTCAGGCGCTTGGATGTGGACGTAATCCAGCTACTGTTGTCTTTTCTTTGGTATTGGTGATGTTCTTTACAACCCTCGAACAGTTTGGTAACCTGACGGCCTGGGTTTATAAGCGTAGTCCGTGGGGTGTAGCCAGATGTGCAGAACCCGCACATCTGTTTCCGAACGCGAGAACGGCGGGCCTGACCCTGCACCGTTGAGGGCAGGAGGAAACGCGCTCCGGCGGGACAGGAATCACGTCGTCCTCTGGGTTTTCACAGCAGAGCTGTGCATGTAGCAAATGCACACACCTGTATGTGCTCACACGTGAATTACATCTTCACGCGCAAGTCTTCGGCCAGTTGCCGTAGCTCCGTTGTCTTCAGTGATCCGTCCCTCTCTGTTAGAAAGAGCGTATGTTATGGAATTATCAAAGCAATTTAGATCACTTTGTCCAAAAAAATGTGGATCTTATTGCTGCTAGTTTGCACCTCTTCTTACTTAAATTTGGAGAAGGCAAAGCTCTCCAGTGATTTAATTAATTTCACTCAATTTTGACAGACTGCTTAAAGCAGCTTAGAAAAGCCACAGCTGAATAAACCCATCTAGGAGTTTATGATTGCTTCTTTTGGAAGGACTTGCTCGCATGCCAACAGCAACTGAAACAGTGCATTAAGGGGAACCACTTAATTAAATAACTGTTATAAGAGCAGACAATGGTAAAATGTGTAGAGTTTCTAAAAGAAAATTGATAGGAAGCCTTAAAGAGTGATAAGGAGTTTTATTTACATCTGGTGCTCACATGTAGACTGAAGCTTGCATCTGCCTGTTTCCAAGACTGGGATAGAAATCTTGGCCATAAGATATTTTGATGGGGGACTATTTTAATATAATTAACCTGAAGTTTTCAGACCGTGTATGTTAAATATCTTACCATTTAACCCTTTAATATATATTTCACCCTTCATATATATTTCACCCACTGCACCAAATGCCTCCTGCCTTGATTAGTCTGAGCGGACACAGTCCACAGATTAGCTTCTGTGAAGTATGGGTTCCTTGCCTGCCGTTTAATTTCCTTTTGTTTAATCAGTAAAATTTTAACATAGAATAAACGCGATTCCTTTGCCTTTAATTTCTATGGGAAATATTTTCCCCTGCTTTATTTTTATCATGAGGAAAAAATTAAAAAATACAGTCACCTAAAACTTAGACATGGGAATAGTATTTGCGTTATCCTGTTAATCGCTCTTGCGTTTCCCTGAATCGCAGCACAGGATCCTAGCAGTCAATCAAGTTGACCTGTTTAAGTTTTAATTCACAAGAGGCCTGCCATTAATTTGATGTCTTCAGAAACTCCACCCTTCCTAGCAACAGTTGCAGTCAGAGGAAGTTTTGTCATCTCCTGATTGCTGCTCCCTTTTGTATTATTTAAAAAGGTCAAAAATTTCTTAGAAAACCAGACAACAAGACACTGAAAAGTGATGAAAGACTTTTGTAAGTTTGTATCGGGGAATCAATTTAGTCACTTAAATTGGGAAATGGTACTACGGCCGAAGGGAAAACATGAAACCCCGTATACAACACAGTGAAATTACTTCTTGTTGCTCCTTGTTCCAGGTCGAGTGTAACTGTAAATTTCTTTTACTCTGAGACACCGTGGCTGCAGATGACGAAGCAATCAAAAACGATACACCGTAGGGAGGCTCAGCAATTTACAGGGCCGAGCAAAGATGACACAGAGTTTGTGCCTCATAGCAGGCCATGGGAGATTCTCCACCTGCTCCGGTAGAGCCAGAATTTCACCCAGGATGTCTCCGAAGAGCAGAAGAAGAGGAAACAGTACTAGTGGGTGAGAGAGCAGCATATGGTCACGGATTTGCTCTGATGTTTCCATCTTGATAGCATGTACATTTTCAAAATCTTTTTTGAAAAATATAATTTTTATTGTTAAGCTTTAATGAGAGAACTGAACAGCACAGGTAATATTAAAATTATGGTCTAATTTTATTTAATTATCCAAGCAATTGCAAAGTCGTAATAGGCAAACAATGGTTTTTTTTTCTTTTCAGTCTGTTTTATCATACAGATTTTGCACTGACTGTTTAGAAGTCAGTGCAGACTTTCAGGGACTGAGAAGCTCCTTTTTTCTAAGCGAATGAGCTGGACCTATTGATTTACCATGAGGGCAGCTGTGCAGTGGGACAGATGCCTGGAAAGGCCATGGCATCTCCACCCATGGGGGTTTCAAGGCCCGACTGGAGAAAGCCCTGTGCAGCCCGACCTGACCCCTGAGCTGGCCATGCTTCAGCTGGAGGTTGGGCTGGAGCCCCCTTCCCGCCTGGGTTATCCTGGGATCCGATGACCTACGTGGAGAAGACAATTTGCTAAACATCATTTGGGAGATTTTGCAGACTTTAAAGACTTCCTTCTGATTCATACATACCTCAATTCTACTGACATCAATTACACCTGACTTCTACTGTGAGACCTGGATGGAGCCATGAAAGCATGAGAGAAAAACGTTAAATTGATCCAGTCTGAAATGATCTATTTGTTTTGGTGTGGCTGCCAAACCCCGAATCGCAGCCCCATCTGTACTGCCGTACCTGCCAGGAGTCTCAGCTCGCTGGGACAGGCTTTGAACAAAAATTGAAAAGGTGGTATTGGTGCCAAAGAATCTACCATCTAAGTAAAAGCTGGCAAAATATGGGTGGCTCTCACAAAAACTCAGAGAAACACAAGGTTACAGTGAGGATCACGAGTACTGCCCTGGGACCTTAGTTTCTTGATTATTATCAACTTATTTTGTTTTTTCTCTGCAGGAATCATGGCAGAGGTGACCCTTAAGGGAGGTTTTGAAAGAGGAAAATAGTATTTCTTTTTAGATTTTTGAGGGGGAAATTCTTTCAGTCCATTAAGAGTGGCATGAAATGCAATTCAAAACTGAAAAGTATGACATAAGAGCAATCAAGTCGGTTTTCATATCAGAGCAGGGGTAAGAATCAACATGTCTGTAATCGTTCGGGTTTGAAGTGATCGGGAAGAGCAGCCAGTGGCGGGCTGTGACCAGAGGAGTCATTTGGCTGAAGCAATGAGCCAGAAAAATTATCTGTGAAGAAGGGTGGCTGTAAGCGAGGTGGTTTGGGATTTGTCAGGGTCAGAGGGATATTTCTAATAGTCCAAGGCAGTGGTCCATCAAGACTGATAGGAACATTTTGCAATGTGCAGTTAAAAAGCAAAGCTCTTAGATCTGTTGTGTAAGAAAGACCTTAGAATTATTGTGCAGGAAAAAGCAAAAGTTTGACTCTAACTCTTGTGGTGCCTATCTCAAATTACGTGAACTAGGGATAGGACTTGTCTCTTCATAAACTTGGTTAGTATTGCTTCTGGGAAGCAAAGGCAGTGTTAAATGGTTGTATCTATGTAAGAGATTGTAACTTTATCTCCCTCTCTTTATTTTCATTTAAGTGTTTAGGATTGTTTAAAATTGTTATAGCCTTTTGTTGATGTGTGTTTCTGTTTTAATGCAAACTGGACATTTAAGTTGAAGAAGACAGAAGATTGCCTGTTAATAAATGTGAATGTGATATAATGATGAAGATATAATCCAAGACCAGTGGTAGTGTTAGCCAGGCCCCTTGCACAGTATAGCCAGTTACCGAGTATATTTCTATTTTACTACCTTAAGACCAATTAATATCAAAGTGTTCATTAGGAATTAAATAGCTTATGTTTAAAATTAAAAATGTTTAGGAGATAAATATTTGAAGAAATAGGGGGTACTACAGGTGCTTTGTCAGTTTAGATAAGCATTGCATCAATTTATTTTTTTCTTTTTTGCAAAACTAAAATGAGTCAAGAAGCAAATGCTGCTTCTTTGTACAAATTGCTCACGAAGCCAACCATGAAGTGGAGGCTGCATCGGCTGTACAGAGGGCTGTCCTGCTGAGCCTGATTGCTGTGTTCCAGGCTGGGCTGTGAAGATGGTTCTTCATGATGGCCTCTGCTGCTAGAGTACAATCAACAACTTAGGCTGCACTATTTTCCAATAACAAAAATGAAGGGATTTTTCAGTCCAGGTTTTAAGGACGCCTGTAAGGAAGGCCTCTGGCTTCTCTCTGGTGTCTGAGAATTTGAGGTTGTCCTTTAGCCCGGTGGGCTATCACATCGGTGTGATATGTTACTCCAGGAGTTGCCCTCCGGGTCCTCCTTGGCCACCAGGGCTCTGCCGTGGGCAGCGTGGTGGCAGGGGACGTCAGACAAGAGGTGGGCAAGCGCCTTATCTACAGCTGGCTCTCAAGGCTTGTTCTTTAGCTGAGGTGCTGATTAATGATTTATTTACTATGGATTAAATAAAGCATGAGGGCTCGTAGGGCTGGGCGCTCTAGAGATCTGTAAGAGAAAGCTGTCTCCCATGTCTAAGTGATGAGAGGATCACAACAAAAGGAGGAGGCACATAAGGCTTCTGGTATAATCTGGGCACCCATAAAGGCACAGGCAGATCTGCTGTTGCCTCCAAAAGAGCCAAGATTTCACCCACATAAAACCAGACCTTTGGGAGAGTAACTGTTAACTGCAGTAAAATACTCTCCCAATGTTCGAGATCCTAAAATCCATGTGAAAAAGTATTTGAAGTTGCCAATTACTATTTATATTCTAAAAATAAAGGGGAAAATGATATTCCCAGAAAGGTATCTAAATGAAGTTTAGAAAAATAACTTGATGAATAATGGTGAGAAGAAAGAGCTGTGGGACCAATTGCTAGACCACTGCTGAAGACAAGTAACGCACAGCTCAGCTCACTGTTGCTGCATGAATGTTTATGGGTGAGACACTGCCTGCCCACGGTTTGTTGGTGATTTTGTAAAACTGCAATGCCACCTACTTCTCACTCTGCCATCAAGCAGATTTGGGACTGTCTATGGATGCATTAAGAAAATTCATCATCTCTGAAGATGACTGCAAAAGGCCATGGGAATTTAGGCCCCACCGCTCCAGCCAGGTCCACTAATGTGTATTCTGAACCCAAGTTCATCTCTTGAAAACCACTTAAAGTATGACTGGGAGGAAGGGGTTTTGCTAGAGAGCCAGGTCTGGACTGCAGCCAAATTAGCTATGGACTGAATCCAGGAAAGTGCTGGGTCTCCTCATTTCCAACTGATTTTAGTGTGCTCTGTATCTTGCAATGTCATGTACTAATGTAGTTAAAAAAAAAATTAATTACACTGCCTGCAAATACTTGGTCCTTTAAGTAATGCATGTCAGTTCTGAGCCAGCAAACTGTCCCTTCAGCCAACTTATCGGTATTTTTCTCTGACTTTGTAACTTTAATTATTTTCTCATCATTGCACTGGTCTTCTTTAATGCATAGATTACATGACAGAATAGAAAGAAGCAAAATATGTTCTTGTTTATTCAAGGGAAAAATTACACAAGTACTTTTATTGTATGTCTTTATAGGCAAAGCAACTTGCTTAATAGGCTGCAAGTTCTGAAGTATCCTCATACATATTACAAAAAGAGGAATTATACAAAAAGAGTACTATAGTATTTGTTAAAAGATAATATTTTCTTTCCCTTGGTTAAATGGTGATGCAAAAATATCCTTAGTCCTAGGTTTAATTTATGCTTTAATTAGGTTGTTATAAACTCACCTGTGACTTTATGTATCTTGCAAAAATAATTGTTATTTCATGTACATGGCGGTTGGAGAATAGTAGTTTGTATTTGTTTAAACTGCTTGTTTTGTTAAATTAAGTGCTTAGACTAATTATAGACATTTTTAGGCTGTCTCAGCTTTATCCTGATAAATGAGAGGCACAAGAAAGTACACAGAGATACTTCCTTATTGCCCATAAATCTGTATTTACAACAATTGTAAACTCTAAAATGTAGTTTTATGACTCCCACTTCACTGAAAACTATATAGGCTATTACTGATGCTAGAGAGAAATTTTTGAATAAGAGCAATTTGAGGTTTGATTGCTTTTAATTGTGCATTATGTTGAAGCTACTGTAGTCATTAATCTTAAAAACTATTTAACTGAATATAAGCATTCAACTTTTTCAAAAATTTTCAAAGTATGTTCAAAGAACCAGATAGCTTGAATTTGAAAAAAAAATCATGAAGATGTTTTGTTTCTAAGATATTGAACAGGAGAGCAATACACACACACGTGCATACGGGCACGCGCACACACACACACACACGTATGTGTATATATATATATATGCAATTGGGTTTGCAAAAACCTGAAAGTGAAGCCCTCCCTCCTCAGTTTTCTTAGAATTTACTTACTTTTGAGTACTTCACTTTCAGCCTTAATGATATTTTAAATCTCTCTTTCTCATGTGTAATTTGAATTTTTGAAATAATAAACAGAAATTCAGGAATCCCAGCATAGATTATCATATTAGCCAAATGTGTGACAAGCTAAAATGGACCTTTAGATCCACCTTACAAAACTCCTCCACCTGAGCTAATACATTAATTGATGTGGGCAACCATTAAGGCTTGGACTGAGTTATTAGGAACAATATGCAAAATGTACTGCGCAGAGAGGGACATCGAGATTTGAACACTGGTCCACGCCAGGTGCCAAAGAAGAATAAACCTAACATGACTTGACTCTTCCATCTGCTGCCACCAAATCTGAGCTCTTTTCTTGTGCATCTCCTTCTTCAGTCTTTATCTGTCCTAATTGCGCTTCTTCCCCTGCAAGAGAACACTGTCCCCTTCCATTTCCACTTCAGTCCCGGTCTGCGCCAAATTAATGGCAGACCCCTGTCCAGGTCTCTCTCCTATCACTCTGGTTTTTTTCACAATTATTCTCCAATTTTCCTGGCCACCTTTTTGCTCGTGTCTTCTCTCTTAGGTTCCACGTCTAAGTTTCAGTATCCTTATTTTTTTTTTTTTTTTTTGCCCGTATCCTGGCGGAGCTTCTCTCCTCCCTCACCTGCCTTCCCGTACATGGTTTTTCAGGAGACCTGTCTCTTTGTTGCCCCTCTTCTTCCCCATATGAGTGACCCCCAGCCTCTTAACTCAGCCATCGCTATTCCCCTCCCGTACCCAAACAACGTACCGGTCTGGGCCCCCTGCGATGCCCAGATCTGTGTCGCTGGATAGCTAGACCAGCTAGGGCAAGGGCAGCTCCGGCTTCAGGCACGCCTCTGAGTTAATGGCTGGAGTTGCAGCACCAGCATTAACTCGGAATGTTCTGGCTTTCGCCTTTTCTTTTCACAGCTTGACATTTTTGTAATGCTTTGTTTTTCCCGGTGCTTTGGGAAGGGAGATGGGAAGCAGTGTCGGAGCAGGACGCATCGGGCCCGCACTGGGACGACTGCTCCCCGGGGCTGGGCAGCGGCGTGGTCCCCGGCTGGCCCGGAGCGCTGCCCTCCTGGAGCAGCTCGCTGGGCCCCGCGCGCTCCGCCGGCAGCCGGAGGCAGGGCCTCTCAGCAGGCTTCTCAGCGGCGCCGAAGAACAAAAAAAAGCCAAAAAACTGATGTGACACGGGGAGAGACAGCCAACAGGGAGGGTCAGCTCGTGGGCAGAGTGCAGAATCGATCCGCCAACCTCCCAGACACATCTCACCGATTTCCTGCAGCACCTTGGCAGAAAGCAGATACTACAGTGATAGCTAATTTAAAGGTATCAATAGGCAGTCACACTGCAACCCCCTGAATCCCAAAGCCCTTCTGGCGTCTCGTGCTCATCCCGTCCCTCCACAGCTACGCAGCGTGCATGCTCCGTCTGGTGCTATGCATACCTGCTTTGAACGCCGACAGATTGGGGCCGTGCAAACCATTTCAAACGTACGATGCTGCTCAGCATATTCCAGGAATCATTTCAAATAATTACATACAGGGATGCAACTTTCCACAATGACATTTTTCTGAGCAGTGAAGATTTTCCAAGGGGATGTAGCTCTGACAGCCCCTACTCGAGCACTACGTGCTCTGTCCCACAGCTCCTGCATAGCCACATCCCATCTCTGGTGCCCAGAGGAGGCAAAAGGAATTAAAAATGTTTGATTTGCGCTTGAACTGAACGGTATCATCTGGATCTTTAAAACGCAATGCAATCAATCTTATCTGAAAAAAATACTGTAGGGTAATTGGCAGTTAAATTATTATTGTGCCCATCATGAAAACCAATTAGAAAGAGAACATTCCTGATGTGAATGGCACACACCTTTAATCTTAATATATTTCAGAAGCTCCATATACATGGCTTTTACTCTGCATTTGCAGGGAAATTTCCAGCCTGGGTTAATAACATAGTGGCAGTACTTCACAATGCCCTCCAATGTACAGGAGTAGCTGTTAAACTGTCAACAGCACTAAAAGCTGCTATTTTGATGGCAATGGATAGGAACCCCATCTTCCCGCTCCTGCTAGTCAACATTTCTGTAGCTTTCAAGCACAGTCAACCACAATTTGTTACTGGCTTGCATACGTGACATAGGCTGAAGAGAGAGCCTGAGCGACAACCGTGCCAATGAATTTTTCAGGCAAAACTCGTGCAGCATCGGTATATAGCTACTCCCTTTTCCTTCTCAGTAGACCTTCTCTGCACTCATCCCTTTGCACCATCTACCTGGACATTCAGAGAAGTTGCAGGACATGCCAGCCTCACTGCTGAACCTGTTCTGCTGATATCGACCGGCGTAATCCCTTTTCACAGCTGCAGCCAGAGATAGCATTATATAAACTGAATGACGATCAGCCCTGGCTCAATTTCTGTCTCGGTACAGCCTAAGGGGAAATGTTTCAAAGGACTGAGCGGGCCGGTATCTGTCTGGTTATCTTCTCCCCTTCTTCCTGACCTTTGCTTTAAAGTTGCGCATAGCCTAAGGGACAATTTCAACGCTAAGTGTAGGTGAAGGAGCAGCATTATTTCAGGTGAAAGCATATTCTTCAGCCATTGTTAGAAGTCCACCATAAGAGGATGTGAACTCAGAAGGGATCTCTGTGTTCAACACCTTAAAACCTTATCACATCTGCAATCTGGAAGCAACAGCAAGTTCTAGTCCATGCCAAAATCTGGCAGCTCTTAACAAACTCTTCTATTTCTGCTGCAGTTTTAAGCTGGTGGTCAAAGTCCTTAGTCATTCAATCCCATATACATCAAAAGCTGAATAAAGTTGTTCTTGTCTGAAACAGTCTAGAATAAAAATGTCAGAGCTACAAATAAGCTTTACCTATAAGATCTCAGGCAAAATCAAATGATTTCATATTCTTATGCTCCAAGCTGTTTTTCTTTAAGAAACCTTCCCTGCAATAACCAAAGCCATGAGAAAATGGTGGAAGAAGAAATGGGTCCAGCTGGGTTACTCTAGAAAGCCGTAGCAGTAAACATTATGAAGCTTCCCAGGAAACTTCCACCAGCCTAATTTCCATGAAAATGTAATGGTGTTCTGCATAAAATCTTGAAATCAATGTAAAACTCTGTGATTTAATGATTACAGAAATCACTATACCCAAGTGGTATGAAGATATGCACTACAGACTTCCATAAACTACATGAATATAATATAATACTAAATGGATTTAAGGAATTTGTTCTTATCTGCTCTACTTTTTAGCTGTTTATGCCTGTTCTGAGTCTTTTTGTGTTTGACTAAAGCATATCTTCCAGAAAGGGGTCTAGGAAATGCAGAGTTCACTGCTATACTCAGTGGCTTGTTTCAGCAGGTAATCACCTTCTCCATTAGAAACATGTGCCTTAGAAGCACTTTCCCCCTTCATACGCTGTAAATGAGTCAACTCTCAGTCTGCTTTTTGACAGCAAACAATCTTGCATGGTATGTTTTTAAGAGTTTTTTCATTAGCAACTTCAAATAATTTCTGTGGCACTTTTTTGCCAGTGTCCTATTTAGAGTACAGATGGGGTCACTGCTAATTATATAAAAAAACCTCTAAATGAAAACTAAAATATCAAATTGCAATCTATAGCCGTCAAAACCCTCTTTTAGAAAACTAACATTGCCATTTATATGATTAAAGAAATGGATTATAAACTTGCTGTTTTTCATTGCATTTTTTTTAGAACACCAACATTTCGAAAGCCAGGTGTTAGTTATTTAGCAGTCAAAGAGGTCATCACAGAAATATGTGCAAAAACACATGCAAGCAGCGTACTTCTAGATTTCCTCTTAACTTTGCTCAAGAAGCACTCAAACAAAGAGCCCAGCTTCAATATTTAAGTCAAGAAAATGAAACATTCATGGGCTGCAGCTAGATATTGCTGCTGTAGCTGAGTGGACCTGTGCATGCCTGAACAAGGGTGGAAATGCACAGCAGAATTTATATTCGAGCAATAAAACCTGCATTTAGAGACACAAATTCTAACCAATCAGACTAAATAAATCAGCGGGCCCGGGTTTTATCATCACAGATAACCCTCATTAATCCGGGCGAGCTCTTCCCGAAGACAAAGCACAAAATGAATTGCTTCGTTTGCGCTGCCTGAACGGCATGCTAATGCGCGGAGGCGAAAGGCATGAATTATTCACGCCGCAGCCTGCGCAGGCAGAGCCTGGCTTTGCCTGTTACCATTGCAACAAGTGGCTGCCGGCCCGGCCGAGGCCGTCGAGCGTCTGGAGCGAAGCCGCCGGGCGAGCACAAATATGCCTTCCGGAGAGGGGAGACCTGCGGTCCTCTGCTGCGCCCGACCCAGCCCCGTGGATTTTAAGGATAAGCCCTGTGCAGGATGGACCCAGGATGCCCAGTCTTTCGTAACTCAGGTTTACTTCACCATAAACTCCTGCTCTTGGAAGAAGACGTGCTGCTTTGGTAAGTTGTGCAACTTTTGACATTTTCGGGATCCTTCATCAGCTGTCTGCAGTTCACGGTACATGTAACATGTAGTTTTTTAATCAGCTTTTTTTAAAAATAGCCTGCACTCTTTCTGCTTTTAAAATGACTTAAAGGATCCTGAAAAGGCATTCAATATCTTTATTTCTAACCCTAAAATAAGTGTAAATGCTATCTACAGAACTGACATTGAAGTCAAAATCAAGCCTTCTTATATTAACTTGTATAATTTAATATATATTTCCTGGTATTCAAATGGCTGTAGCACACTATTAAAACTGAACATATTTATGATCCAAGTTTGATTTATTGCAGCCAAAACTGAGACTAATATAATTCAGTGTCAAACCAGAGAAGCTGAATAGAATTATATTACTTTTCATAAGAAATTTTGGTTCTTTCCCGTAAGTATAACGATGCTCTTTATTCAGCTAAGTACATTTCTGATTAGTTTGGGAATAGAAACTGAGACTCGTATAACATTCATATGGTGCATTAACTGTACTGTTGCATTCTAAAGTAGTTGAAAAGCATTAGTAACTTAATCTATTTTTCCAAGGTTAGAAGGATATATTTTGTGTGTAAAGCATATGGCAGTGATGAAGTAAGGCTAGACTTACTAGTCTTGTATTAGTATAAGCTGAAAAATGCCTAAAAGTTTTGCTTTATTGCTCAGTATCTGTATAGCTGTAGTATTTGCCTCGATTTTTTGTCTGATTTTTGTCCAGCAGCGATACCTTCAGTATCGTGCAAGAACTCTCCAGCAGCTCACTAGAATGTAGTGCAAAAAAATAGTGGAAATAAAAAATCAGCTCCTGAGAGCAGAAGCCATGAATAGGAGCATGAATATGAAATGACACATGAAAAAGTTTTGATGGTGGACAGTGAGCTCTTCCTCTTTACACTTGTTTGTTTTTAACTAGATAGTACAGGTGCTGCTTCTTGTACTTTGTTTTGCTCATGACAGCATTTTATATGTCATCCGAAAGACAGTTATATTTTGAAGGGATGAAAGTACAGCATAGTGATATCTAGTGCTATAATTAATTAAAGGTCCTATGTATGTTTTAAACAACAACAACAACAACAAAACCCCAAGGTGAAAATAGGGATATGTATAGAAAAGGAGATTTGCAAACAATAGGTGCAATCCTGCTCCCCTTAATTACGGGAGCAATCCTCATTCATGGAAGTAATCCTACATCAGTAAGCACTGGAGTGCAGGGCCCAGGAGATAACTCTCTCTGTCTCACCTGGCTGTTCTGCAATGTAATTTTAGCAACACAGTTTTTAGTGATGTGTTTAAATGTATTAAAGGGATAATATTAAATTAGACTTTACCAAATGTCTATTTTGCGTCTAAAAGTATAAAAGAGAAAAACGGAATAATGCATTACATGTGTCAGGAAGAAGGCACAAACCCCACACAGCTTATTACAGAACTGTGCTTGCAGTGGAATAGCACTGCTCACCTTGGTAACTGTATTTGTAGAATAAAGATTCTCTTTTGATATGTGAAGTATATCAACTTTGCTTCTTTTAAAGTCATTAGGATACAACTTTGGCATAAAATCACCATGACATGTGATGTCTAATGAAGTACACATAGGTCACCATAAAAGTGATGTTCATAAATTGAGTTCAGCTTTCTGATTTAAAAATACATGGGGTTTGTGGTAATGTCCTATGAATATTTTTATTGCTATTGTGGTGGCAAATCTTGCCAAAATAGCACCTAGCGATCTGCTCGTGGAACAACCTATCTGCGTACACGCTGCGGTTGTGCTGTGCTCCTCCCCTGCTCCGCTTTGCACTGCTGTGCTTCCCATTGCAAGACCGGGGAGTTCTGCCTTGTGATCCGGGATGGGGCTGCCGAGCACCTCTGTGCTCTTCCTCAGACAGTGCTACTGTTAATGAGGGAGAACTAATTACTTAAAAGCTTCTGGTACAATAGTGTTGAGAAGAATATACAGTACTGGACTGTTCCTGGTGCTCTGTGAGCTGTCAGCCTCTGCTCGTGCTGGATCCCAACTATACCAGTACCGATATAAATGTTATCCCATAACCACAACAGCAATTGCCGTGACAAGGCGCTTATTATATGGACATATTCTCTTGGGTGCGCACTGAAGGTGCTAAAAAAGAAATGAGATGAAAAAGCAATGGATGATTGGTTCCAGATGATACTATACAAACTTATTAATTCAAATCAGTATTAAGTATTTGCTGGCTTTTTCTTAGTTGCATTGAGATAGCAAGAACGAATTGATTATTCTCTAATTAGCTGCACGGCAAGGATTCCGAGTTTGTGTATTTGCAAATTAGGATGCTATATTAGTAGTACCTATTTGCACGGAGATGTTATATCGAAATAGTCTAGGTTTAGGCTGCACAGCTGTTCTGGGCAGCAGAGTCCTGGAAGCAGTAAAATGCCCTGTGCCAAAGGCCTGGAGAGGCAGGCAGGCTGCTGCTGCTAAGGAGAATCCCGAGTGACCCTCAGCAGCTGCATTTGTTTTCCCTTACTCCATCCAGGCTCCCAAGGGGAGCGTTAAGTCCCTCCAGGTAGGTCCCTTTCTATGACCTGTCCACCCTGTGGCAGGGGCAACTCAATTTTTAATCGCTGGAGAATCCCACAGGCATTGGGATTACACATTAGCTTGAACTTTGTGAACACATTTTTTTTTTTCTAGATCCCTTCTCCGTTGTTGAATTACAAAAAAAACCCCACACAGCTATTTTTGTTTAAGGATCTCCTCCTGGCATTGGGCAGGGATCAGATGCCCATTTTGATTTTTACTAGCTTTTGTTCATTTGAGAGCTGGCTGATCGCATAAATTGATTGAAATATCTTTAGAATCTGGCCAAAAAGAAAAAAAAAAACAAGTGCTCTAGAATGGCTCAGCTCACGTTGGATGAGGAATCGTAAGTGTGGTGATTTGGGACAGCCTGTTTTTCTTCTCTGTACCTGCAAAGTATGTATACCTAAGGAGGCATTCTCTGCACTCGTCGAGAGCTCGTCCTCACGTCTCTGTTGCAGAGGACACGACTGTGCCCTTGCCTCCCACCCACGGCAGCGGGGTGCTTAGTCCTCATTATTTCCCCAGGTTAAAAGCCCTGCAAGAGCAGAGCTGTGGGTGTGCGTGTTGCAAGCCATGGCACGGGCAGGCTCTCTGAGGCCTGGCAGAGTTTCCCGCTTTGCGGCAGCAGGATAAGCCTGCGCTTGGGCGGCAGCGACACGATGGCAGCGGACTGCAGCCCTTCTGCATGACTTTGCTGTTTCGACACGGCATCGTGCTGAGGTTACCTACGCAGGGCTTCCAAATACATAGTAGTTAAGTGGGAACAAGGTATTCGAAATGATATCGACTGCAGTTCTAAGCACAAGTACTGCTCGAGGGCTCAAAATGAGAGAAAAGTTTTAAAGTACAGCTAGAGAAGTTTTTTCTGGCTGTTGTTTTGCAGTTGTCTGGGAGTCTGTGGCAGGGAAAGCAGAAAGACTAGAAAAGCTAGTGTGCAGCCTACACAGCGTGCAGATTGAACACGTTCTGGGAACGCGGCCTGAGAAAGCCCAGCGCTAGCTCGGTGTGAAGCCCCTTATTTGGCCCTCTCTGGCCTGCGTGTCCTTGGAGCAGGACGTGCCTGGTTTGCTCCGTGTCGGACCCTGGACTCGGTGGTGCGGCGTGCGTGCCCAGGAGACCAGTCCCTGGAGGAAGGGAACCGTGAGCCATTGCAGATGAATTAGCCTGGGTCTTTATCCATACTGGAAGGCTAAACCAACAGTCCTACCTTAAGTATACACCTATTACTAGCAGTCTAGTAGCTTCTAAGTGGAAAAACTAGGAATCTCTGAAACAAAAAACTTGCTCTTCCTCAAGACAGGCTGTAGGAGGTAAGATAAGCTTGGATGCTACCACAGTTGGCTGGATTGTGTCCTTGGGCACCGCCAATACTGCCGCAGTCACAGAGCAGTGGGTTGCCCTTCGTGCGCTGCTGAGGGTGCTTGAAACCCTGTGGGCTTTGTGTCAGCAGCAGAACAGCCTTGCAGCTCCCAGCAGCCTGCCACCTTCCCAAAAATCTTTAGGACTTTAGTTTCTCTTTGCTTCTAAGCTTATACTTTGGCAGAGTAACTTATTCCAGCTTCAGCATAACAGGAGACTTATTTCCCATTTATGATCCATGAATTTTGCTGTCGTATTTCTTTGCAGATGTGCTAGGTCAGGTAATTTTGGTTTAGCAGTGTATTGGGATTTTCTTTTTGAGTTTTATCTGATAGGACTGTAGGTATTAGGCAGGACAGCAGCACAGGTAGAACTGCGATGTGTATGAACTTTTAAAAACAAAGATATTTACTTTTCCTCTGCTAGTTCCTTTGCCACAAATCCAGTTCTGTAACTGAGAGTGGCCAGGCTTGGAGGAGAGTCAGTCCTTACTTGCTGTTGTGGTCCATCGCAACCCCAGGTTGCTATCTCTCCAGGGTCTGTTGCAAGACTTTCTTCTCTCATACAGCATTTCTCTGGTTTCACATAACATTTCTGTCTCTGTATCTCTGCAGAGAGGGAGAGGTGGGCAGGGGAAAGTCACAGTCAGACCCATGTGGTTGGGCCTGGGCCCAAGCCTGTCTCAAATTAGACTCAGTAATACGCAACAAGCATTACTCACGGTCGTGTGATTGTGTAACACCTTAGTCACACGTCATACAGCTTCTAAAGTTCACGGAGTGAAAGATTCATCCTCAGATTTTCAACTTGCCCAGTTCTTTGGGAAAGTGCATTTCTGCCTCGCGGGGGGCTGCGGGAGTTAGCCGGGCTCTGGCAGTTTTTGCTTCGCATGCACCCGGTCGTGACCCCAGTGATGTCCGAGGAAGATGTGATTTTTCAAGCAGAAGAGCGGGCAGGGGCTAGACAAGGGGGCCCCAAACTCTTTGCTACCTGAGCTACAGATGATAAAACCATTCGGAGCTGCAGGCGGGAAAAGTTCTAGATCTGAATGTCAGCCTTAAGATATTAAATGCCTAAGTGTTTTCATGGCAGACAGATGAAGCATCTCTTCTGGTTCTGAGCTCTCTACCAGATGAGGAAAAAAAATTGACTGAAGTCTTTGTATTGCACAGCCTTCAAGAACACATGTTGACTTGCCTATAGCATGCTTTCTTGTGCTGCAGGTGCAACTACTTGGAAGATTGTATTCATTTATTAGCTGACAGTGGTGTCTTTCAAAATGATCTCTAGCATTAGAAGTGGTAAATGATGGTATGCTTTCAGAGGTTAAGCCATTTGATTTCTAGCATAATTTGCTTATGTTAGAAGTATTAGTAGACACTGGCATCTCCCTCAAACTTCTACAGTAATGAACAACTCTTGGAACTGTTTGATATTTCCACAGTTTGAGACATCAGTGGCCCCAGAGAGAAAGACATTATTTTTCAATCAAATCTTTAATTATTTCCTGAGTTGAAAGAGGAGTTAATCTGTTACTGGCAAGATAGTCACTTCAGTTGTGGGTGAATCTTAAAAAACTTTTTAGTTGCTGTCAAAATCAAGTGATCTGTGTGATTTATTCTGAATAATGTGGCATTTTTCTGTAGCAACTACTTTGTCATTTTTGGTGTTTTCACATTTCTTGGCAACAAATTTCCTGGAGCTTTGTCCTAGGAGCTACAGCGGATTTATTTTTATGATCTACTCCTTTGGCATAGTGTCTGACATCTGACAGTCCACCAGGAACAGCTGAGAAAACCGTGCATAAACTACTGCCAGTCTTACAGCAATTGCTGCTGCGTATTTTGAACATGAATAATCTTCTCTGCAGTCCCTGCATAGGATGCACAGGCTCTCTAAGTGCTATACCTTGACTTGCTGATGCCATGCTACCATTAATCATCAGGGCCCTGCTCCAGGTAGGGATGTATGAAAACAACCAACAATATGTCGTCGCTACCTGTATGTAGCCTTTGGTTATGATTAAAGACCAGCAGCTTTAGGAAGATGAAGAAGCCGATAGGATATGGATAGTTTCCCTTTTATCTGCTATATAAAGCCCATGACAAATATATGGGGAAAAAAACCCTATCCTTAATGTCAAAAGACCGAACAGAAGGTAATGTTAGCTACAGTTCTTCTAGTAGCTTAAAACTCTTCTGGCATCATGCTTCAGGTCTGTCTGCTTGAATTTCACTGACTGCGGTGCCAGCGGGCTGGACTTTCGGTACCTTTGGAGACCGAGTTCAGAGCCGGGCAGTTTGGGGAAGTATCTCGGCAGCCTCACTCGGACGTCTCTGCGGGGAAGGGGCTGCGGCGTTGAGCCGTCCCAGCCCACCGCCGCCTCTTCTGAGGCTGCCGACCGCCTCTCCTGCCCGCCTGCAAAGGAGCCCGGCCTCCTTTGCCTCTCGCTGCCTGGCGCTGAGGTTGTTCTCCTCTTCTCAGCACATCAGAGCCCACCTGCAACGCGGGAGCACCGAGCCTCCCTGCCGAGGGAGCTCACCGAAGCTCGAACGGCAGGAAAACTTTCAGGGAGCCTTAAGGCTTTTATTTGAAATAGCGGGACGTGCCAGAAGATTTGCTACCGTCTTCCAGACCTTACTCAGAAGGGTGCTCTGAACACTTGCGATGAACGTATTAGTGCTCTCTGCGGCAAGTGTTCCTCGCTTATGGAGCTGTGAAATGAATCTTTCTGAAGGAAGGGGAATCCAGTAAATCCTACCTGGCTTATCCTGACAGAAGCAACATCAGTTGTAATACATCGTATGTAATACTGGAGCAGCATCAGACTTTATCAGGCAAAGTCTAGAAGATCAGGGCAGATGCACTGAGCCAGCACAGTGCTGGTCTGGCTCTCCCTACCCCCAGCGTTTCGGCCACATTTAGGGAACAAACACATCTGCAGCTGTTACAAGACTGTAGCTTTTTTGGGTAACTAGAGCTATCTCGCAAGTGTATTAAATAAGCATCTTTTTGATTTTCAGTAATATCAGGGTTTAACAGGCAAAGTCTCCCACAAAGTCTCACAGCAGGAGAGTGCTTTTCTTCCTGTGATCAGTTTTTATTAACAGATTGCTTTTTAGGCTGAATTGTACTCTGAAGGCAAGGTTTAATCAACAGCTACGTTGCCGGCTCTTGCTCTGCTGGAATTTGGTTCAGCCGTCCTTTTGCTCATGTGACCGAGAGTACGAAAATGGGACACCCATGGAAATGAAGGAGGGCAGTCACCTTCGTTAACAACGTGCAGCGTTTCAGAAGCACTTGCCAAACAGTCTGCAGTGAGGTTCGGTGCTAACTAACCGAAAAGAGCACAAAGTTTCTAAGCGCAATTTTAAAAAAATAATGCAAGCAAGGTGGTTTCGTTCTCACTTCCTACGTTTGTACGATACAACGTGCATCGTAACACGGAGTATGCTGTTTCACAGAGTGCACTGTGGACGTATCTCTCATACAAACCTTTCCACGTGGAATATAATGGTTGGAGGGAGATACAGAACCAAACACAAGAAAAGAAACACTGAATACCAGAATGGACGTAGCAGAATGCTAACTGCTGCTCCGGTAGATATAGGAGGGTTGCTATGGTTTCTTTTATAGAAATGTTCCAGCCACAGAAATGACTCTTGCAAACAATGCTGTATGTAGGTGTAAAGAAATGCATCACACATGCAGCATCAGCCTGCGTGTTTAGTGCTGAAGACGGGGCCAGGCGTAGCAGGGTCAACACCTGCTAGGTGTTCAGCCTCCATCGGTTCAGGCGCTCCTCTACGAAGCCTCTCCTTAAAATTAAATTGTCATAATGTAATTGAAAACTGCCTCGTGGCCACAGCTTTCGTTTGGTGCAAAGTTCAGCACGCACTATGTCACTGCTAAAACACCCAAACCGTTATTTTTCTGTAGTATCCTCCTCTTCTTGTTATCTCATCTTTCTGTATTTCTCGACTGAAATTTTTAGGACAAACACGGCTTTCTTCTTTTCTTTTTCCCCTCTTTGCCAGCCTAGTGCCTAGAACAACAGCTCCTGACCTAGTTCTGTCTTTTAATTGCTGCTGCAGTATGAATGTTAATTCCTGCCAGGGTCCAGAAGTATTGAGGATGTGCAGCACGTGTCAGGGCCAGTGCCGTTTACCTTATAGGCCAGTGTTTCTCAACCCTTTGAACTCAAGGAGCCCTTAGCCTTTTCGAAAAACTCTTAAACCGTCATCACGTATTTCACTATTGTCTGTTGATGGGAAACAGAGAGAATAACTGTTAATCTAAATGCTAATATGTATTTTTCTTTTACAGGTTAGTTTGTTTTATTGTTTTCTAAGCTTCAACTAAAAATATTAACGAAGATGAGGTGAATGTGCTCCTTGGGCTTGCAACCTCCCGTGCCCAAGTGAACCTGCCCACGGACACTGACAGTGTCTAAGAGCCCTTCTCTGATTATAGATACTTAATATTTTTGACATTTTTTTACAACCATTTTTGATATCTTATGGAGACTAGTTGTATAAGAATAGGGCATCAAAGACTGTAGGTATTATGCATCTGGCGGAGAACATGGCTTAATGAACATGGTGTCAGAGTACTCCAAAAGAGTACTTTTTAGAACCACAGTTTACATTTTGTTCACATAAATGCCCTTAGCCTTTATTTAACTCTCTCTGCTTTAGAATAAACACTGGCTATGCTTAGTGTATTCTGCGCATCCCACAGATTTCCTCTATCAGCTGACATTTAGCTGCTGTGTTTAGCTAAGATTTCCCTCGTCTCTATTCAGACGGGTAGTGAAGGCAAGTTATCCATGTGCTCTCTACAAACCACTCCATGCTTAATTTTAATCATCCAGGACTGGAGATTTTGAAAGATGCAGGAATTCTTTAGGAGGAAAAAGAAATGCACAGGTAAGAATATACACTGGTGTAGGTTAATTTAAAACCTGAAATAGTGGGATGCACTAGTATTCAATCAGCATAAAAGTTTAATTAACCACAAAATGGAAAAAAACAAAAAAAAGCCCTAAAAAACAGTTTCAGATGTACACATAAGCATGCCCTACACAGACAAGGCTCGTGAGGAGGTGTTTTTCATTTATATTTTGCCCGTTGATGTAGAATGCAAAAAAGAAGAGGCGATAACATACCAGAGAGCCAGGCAAAGCATCGAAAGCTGAGGACACAGCCTTGCACAAGCAGCAGCAGCACGGGTGGGAAAAGAAAGCTGGAAGACCACGTGCATGTTCAGCTGAACATGGGCAAAAGCGTCTTTGAACTAGAGCACAGAAGCTGTCGGAGATGTGGCTCCACGGGCACATAAGGAATCACAGCTTTACGTGGCCTTTGAGGGGGCCCCACTGAGGATGCTTGCTTCCCTCATCGCACCGAAAACTGCCTGCCAGGCTCTGCCAAAGAGTGGAAGGAAGCTCAGCATCTTCAAATTGTTACCGCAGTGATGTATGATAGATACGATGTATAATGCAGCTTGTTCTCACAGCAGACATAACATCACTGTCTTATATTATTAGTGGTATTTGATGTACAACACAACTGTATGTAATTAGCTAACTAAAATGCATCTCTTGCCAAAGGAGAACAAATCACCTTCTTGGAGAAATGCCTCATAGAGGGATGAAAAAAAAAAGGGATTGTACAAGCTGAGAGACGTAGAAATTTAGTACTTTCATACCCAAGACCCCAGAAAAAGCTGTTGGACCTTGTAGCTGAGATTTGAGAATACAAAACAGCAATTTAACAGTAAGATAAATCTCTTTAAAAGGGAACTGTAATTATATGTTGTAATTATATATTGTGAAGGTTGGGAGCAGCCTTGGCTGCAGCGACTATGAGATGGTGGAGTTCAGGATCCTGCGAGGAGGAAGCAGGGCAATAAATAAGATCGCAACCCTGGACTTCAGGAGAGCAAACTTTGGCCTCTTCAGGGACCTACTTGGAGGAATCCCATGGGTTAGGGGCCTAGAAGGAAGGGGGGCCCAAGAGGGCTGGTTAGTATTCAAGCATCACTTCCGCCATGCTCAAGATCGGTGCATCCCTATGAGTAAGAAGTCAAGCAAAGGGGGCAGGAGACCTGCATGGATGAGCAAGGAGCTCCTGGCAAAACTCAAACAGAAGAAGGAACCATACAGAATGTGGAAAAAAGGACAGGCCACTTGGGAAGAATATAGGAGTGTCGTCAGAGTATACAGGGACGTGACGAGAAAGGCCAAGGCCCATTTGGAATTAAATCTGGCAAGGGATGTCAAGGACAACAAGAAGGGCTTCTTCAAATACATCGGTAGCAAAAGGAAGACTAGGGAAAATGTGGGCCCGCTGCTGAATGGGGTGAGTGCCCTGGTGGCGAAGGATACAGAGAAGGCAGAGTTACTGAATGCCTTCTTTGCTTCAGTCTTTACTGCTAAGGCCAGCCCTCAGGAATCCCAGACCCTGGAGACAAGAGGGAAAGTCTGGAGAAAGGAAGACTTTCCCTTGGTCGAGGAGGATCAGGTTAGAGATCACTTAGGCAAACTTGACACCCACAAATCCATGGGCTCCGACGGGATGCACCTACGAGTGCTGAGGGAGCTGGTGGATGTTATTGCTAGGCCACTCTCCACCATCTTTGAAAGGTCATGGAGAGCAGGAGAGGTGCCTGAGGACTGGAAGAAAGCCAGTGTCACTCGAGTCTTCAAAAAGGGCAAGAAGGAGGACTCAGGAAACTACAGGCCAGGCAGCCTCACCTCCATCCCTGGAAAGGTGATGGAACAGCTCATCCTGGATGTCATCTCTAAGCATGTGGAGAAAAAGGTGATCAGGAGTAGTCAGCATGGATTCACCAAGGTGAAATCACGCTTAACCAATCTGATAGCCTTCTGTGATGGAATGACTGGCTGAGTAGATGAGGGGAGAGTTGAGTGGAGTTGAGATAAGTGGACAGGCTGGAGAGATGGGTGGAGAGGAACCTCATGAACTTCAACCAAGGCAAGTGCAGGGTCCTGCACCTAGGGAGGAATAACCCTGTGCACCAGTACAGGTTGGGGGTTGACCTGCTGGAAAGCAGCTCTGCGGAGAAGGACTGGAGGTCTTAGTGGACAACAAATTAACCATGAGACAGCAAGAGGCCCTTGTGGCCAAGAAGGCTAATGGTATCCCGGGGTACATTAGGAAGAGTGTTGCCAGCAGGTCGAGGGAGGTGATCCTCCCCCTCTACTCAGCCCTGGGGAGGCCACATCTGGAGTACTGTGTCCAGTTCTGGGCTCCCCAGCCCAAGAGAGACATGGAGCTACTGCAGAGAGTCCAGCGCAGGGCTATGGAGATGATTAGGGGACTGGAGCATCTCCCCTGTGAGGAAAGGCTGAGAGAGCTGGGCCTGTTCAGCCTGGAGAAGAGAAGACCGAGAGGGGATCTTATCAACGAATGCAAATATCTGAAGGGAGGGTGTCAAGAGGATGGGGCCAGACTCTTTTCAGTGGTGCCCAGCGACAGGACGAGAGGCAACGGGCACAAACTGAAACACAGGAAGGTCCATCTGAACATGAGGAAAAACTTCTTTAGCGTGAGGGTGACAGGGCACTGGTGCAGGTTGCCCAGAGATGTTGTGGAATCTCCTTCTCTGGAGGCATTCAAAATCTGCCTGGACGCGATCCTGTGCAACGTGGTCTAGGTGACCCTGCTTGAGCAGGGGGGTTGGACTAGATGATCTCCAGAGGTCCCTTCCAACCTCAACCGTTCTAAGATTCTGTGATATCACCTGCAAACATTTGAGAACAGCAAATTCAAATTAATCTAAAACTTACAAGTAAATTAGCACAAAATATCTTTTGTGCTCAAAGGATAAGTACTTTTATGTTAGGGGAAAAGGCCTCATGTTCTTTATCCAAAGGACTGAAACCCTGCCTTTAGTGCAAAATTCAGCCATGGCCCATGGAGCCGACTAGCGCAATCACACTTTCCTTGTCTCCTTCATCCCCACACTCACAGTGGCAACATGAGATTATTAAAAAAGGTTTGATCATCTCTTCACACCCTCCGTGGGGGCGGGAGGCTGCGTGTGTGTGCCGGCTGGCGAGGGGGATCAGCGCTGGTCTCGCGCCTTATCTTGCTGGGGCTGATAGTGATGGCGATGTCGCCACGCTGCCGAAAGCCAAGACCTCACACAGCCATGAACAGAGCCTTTCACCAGCAGCTCAGCTATCTGCAAGCGCTTCCATATCCATCTCTCCAGTGGGAAATGCAGGCTGATCTGTTTATCATACTAAGCCAAGGAAAGGCAAGAGCTTGAGCGAGGGTCGTCGTCTTGTGTGCAGCGTGTTAGCAAAGGCTGGGGCTCCCTTTCCAACCGTTGGCGCTGACAGATGATGATGGCAGATTACTGCGTAATGACTTAATCACATAGGTCCATTTGCTGTCTAGACTTTCAGCGAGCTAGTCTGCCTGTTACTCACATTCGAATTCTGCTTTATTGCTTTTAAGGTTGTTTTTCTTCCCCTTTGTGCTCTTCAGGTAGCAACAGCTTTTTAGCTTGTTTCTGAAAATTGGTAATAATATTTCCTGAGACAATATATTTCTTTAATTTGTTGTTGTTCTGGTGTCTGACACTCCCTGCTCATGCAGAGCTCTCCCTGGACTCGAGACTCTCTGCGCAGTACATGTATCTTGAACACGGTTTATTTTAATCAGGGCTCCTGGAATTCTGTAATACTTCAGGCTGATTTCTACAGCAAATTTGAATGCATTCAGCAAAAATATGTGCAGCCAGTGATCAGACGTAATTGCCAACAATTTCACACCCACAGAATCCTTGCCTGACTTTGAAATTCCTGGAGCCCCATCTTTTCCATCAGCGTTTCGAGCAGGGATCTCTCAGTTGCTAGGGGATGGAATTTTTTATGCACTTACACACGAAATAGTTTTAGCATGCAGTGGAGAATTACCCATACAGTATTCTGGTTAATACTTGCTGGAATGAAAATGGAAGGACCAAAACGCAGTGAGAAGCAACCCTCTGGAGGTTCAGAGGCCAGGTTTGATATAGGTACTATCCAGGCATCCACATATTACTTGAATCCGTCTGCCGAATTTAGCTGGGGTTCTGACAATTACAGGCTGTCACAAGAGACGTCCACTTCGACTCCTCACTCAATTACCAAGTCTCATGCGTCTCATAATTTTACCATTGCTGTAAATAAAGTCAAATTCATTCTCTGTTTTCTTTACTATTTTAGGGAAGAAAAGAAAAGGCTGACTTCTAGCACCTAACATGGAACAGAACTCATGCCTCAGATAAACACTTGGTTGACTTCAATTAAATACATTCAGCATACATTTAAATACATTAAATTATTCAGCAAATTTCAGGTTATTGGTGCAATCAGTTTAAAAAGCAAAACTTCCCATGTTAATTGTCCATTCCCGAATTCTTGCTAGTAGATCATCTAGCACATAAAGGCTAAAAATAGCAGATATACATAAGCAATTCAGGTACTCTTAAAATTTTACAGAAGAGAATCTGTAGCAGACACAGCATTTTAGTATGCCACTAGATTATGCTCAGCGTTACTGTATTTTCAATAATGCATTCTGTTCCTTATGCATTCTGATACTTGTTTTGCTTTTTGACTGTCACTGCGTGTTGAAAAGATGTTTACATTAAACTGTTCGTGACTCTTGGTCTTCTTCCTAAGTGATTAGCTGATTGCAGCTCAATAAGGCTTGAGTAGTTCAAATTATTGTACTTTGTGTTCGTAGTGATTTGAGAGTCTGTCTATGTACAGCTTAGGAATTGTGTCTCGTACCGCGACTCATTAAATGTGCCTACGTCAGGCAGGCTTCGTTTCCAGTTTAAGCCTTTTCTTTCTCTAGCTTCTCCACTTTTCCAACTGGGATTTCAAAGGCTGATTCAAGAAGAGAAAAGGTAGCGACAGACGACCGTCCCTGGAAGCGCTCCCCTGGCGAACTGAAACTCCTCTAAGCCTGGGATTCCCCAGCTGTGGAGCGCGCGCCGGAGTGGTGTTAAAATAGCATACGGGCTGCTCCCAAACGTCTTTGTAGAAGTGCTTAACTGAGTGGCACGAGACAAATGCCTCCGTACAGGCAGTACCTGAGAAAGGTTTGTCTTGCAGAGGTTCTTACCTTGCCCCTGCTGCTCTACCACGACCCCCTTCCAGCTCGGGTGAGCTCCCCCGCCGAGGCACTTCCCTGGTGGATGCGTGAAGAGGTGCCTTGGGCTTGATTTCTGCGTGTCAGGGGATTATCTAGGATTGAGGTATGAGACAAGTGATGGGACGGCTGGGAGATGAGAAATATTTTGGGGTCCTAAGTGGGAGTGTAAGGTTTTGGTACGGGAGGGCAGAGGAAGAAGAGATTGGTGCACGTCTTGAACGTGCCTCTGTGGCGCAGAGCACATGTCTTCTTTAAACAATTTAGCCAAGGGTGATAACACAATGTTTGGAAATGGGTGGTTGTAGGATGGAAACCCCATGGGAGAAATGTGGTTTAGCAAGCAATGATATATCCTGTGTTATAAAGCTTAGTGCCACCTGTGTTTGTTTTACAGCAGCAAAAGGGAATATCTGGGCTGCCATCCTTGATTCTTCTTTTTTTAATGTACTTTATTGAAAGTAATTTGTAATGCAAAATGCATGAGCAGTCCCTGGAGAAAAGAATCCTATTTAGTCTCCCTGACTCCTTTACATGCTTTCTTTTATCCCATGAAACCAGTAATGTTTTATGTGGCCCACCCTCTACCCTGGCCATTGGTTTGTTGTGGCAACTGGGGAAATCCACATTCGAATCTCAGGTCTAGGTTCCACTTCTTGTTCCTTGAAGCCCTTTAATAAGCTGTTTACTTATAACCAGACAAGCTAGTTGAGACAACTAACAGCAGGAAATGGGTTTGGGCTGTGGATCCCAGTGTCTGGGAAGAAGACGGGAGTTCAGACACACCCTTCCCCTCAGCCGGTCAGCGGTTTGGGCACCCTCCCCTCAGCCTACCATCTGCTGTGAATCCTCAAACCTCTCAGATTTTTTGGTCTCTCAAGTGTGAGACCTTTTGCATTGGATCAAGGGACCAGGGCACCTCAGGGGACATCCCTGGCTCGGCGCTGGAGGAGGGCAGCGTGATCTCCATCACAGGACAACTGCTATGTGAAAATGAAGCTTCTTCAAAGACCACAGCTCAACGCAGACATCCAAGTTTCAGGCACAGACTCATCCTCCCCAGTGCACTCTGTCATGCACAGCCACAGGCTGCAAATATGCCCAAATACTCCAAGATCCACAAAATGCCAGGCAGAAAGAAAAGGCTGTATTTGCACAGAGGTTTCACCCAGGTTCTGCTGCTTACTGGCAGGTGCTGCTGGGGTAGAGGTGAGGTCTCTGTCTTCGGGCAAGTAGTGCCATCACTGACGCTTTGTATTAGGAAGGCTCATTAACTTCATAGTGCTGTCTCTGAAGATAAAAACTGTTCTTTTTTACAGTACTGTAGTTTTAACCGTGCCCTAGCTAAAGATTACCTCAACCTGCTATAATTTGAGCTGTTTCACTAATTGGTTTCTTGGTTCATTAGCCAAATTGTGCGTATGAGGGAAATGGAAAAAATGCAAAATGAATTTCCCTTGCAATTCTCTGTTAAAAAAAAAAAAGTGAATAATTTTATGTTGAACAAAACATGTTATGAGACTTGCAATGTTAGAACTATCTTTTAACTAGCTTTTGGGGATGTTTCAGGCTATTGTAGCAGTCAAATGGTATTTGCCACCCTTAAAGCCTTGTGGGAAAATGATCCTCAACTGTCTTTGGTACTGACATGGTGCAACACCACGTCAGGAAGCTACGTTTTAGTGTAATGTAGCGTGTGTGTCTTTTTATATACGTGTATATATAAAAAATCAAATTTTATTCAAGAACACTTTGTCATGGGCAGTTCCTCCTGATATATTGCTTTAAGTAGTGAGATAACAGAGAGAAACTGCAAAAATCTTAACAAGTCAACTTTAATGCAGCAGAAGCTGGAGCTCTATTTCCACGACACCTATGTAAGTAACAATAATATGGTGTCCCTAGTTTACTCTTTCCAATGCAATGCATTCAGCTAAAAATCAAAGATTAACTCGGAGCAGCTAGAGGGAACAAATTCTACTAATTCATCATCAAAGAGACCAATGCACAATTTAATCTGTTTTATGAATTTTCTACCATTGATTGTTACGGCACGATTGGGGCATGGCAGGTCATTTGTGAGCACTGAATTGCTAGTTGTGTGACAGCAGGAAAAGAAGGCTACAAGAAAGGTTAAATTAAAGAAGCTGCTAGAAGCTATTTTTGTAAGAGGAATGTATATTATCTAAATTAATGACAGTAAACCCCCAATTAGCTGAATGTTGATGCAGAATTACAGCTTTATAAGGTAAATACATGTTTTCTCCAGCCAAAGGGTTGGGTTAGGAAATGTTTAGCCTGCAAACTGTAATAGGTGGTTAAAAGTAGATTAACATTTTCTGTGTATTGGGGCACAATAACCTCACTGCTATTGCTGATAAATCTTCACAATAAATCTGTCATTGCTCCCTAACGTCAATGCAGATAATGAAACATAACCTCATTCTCTAGGATATCTTCCCATAATATGGAGTGGGCAAAATCCTTGAACATGCTCCTTGGTTTTTCAATAAACGGCTGAGCTTTTATTGTATAGCAGAGAATTCTTCTTCAATTCAATGTATCTTGTTTTGACACAACTGAGTTTAAGTGGAACTAAGCTACTTTCTGTTTTGTCAATTTATTGAATCCTTGTATTATAGTAAGCATTTGCCAAAGAGAATAACGATTATGAATTGCCTTCGTAGTGTCCTTTGCAGTTTATAAGGGGTAAAATTATGAGTTATAGAGGGTAAAATTATGAGAATTATGAAGTTATTTGAACTATTTACTTGGAAAGGATAGAATTTTCTTACTGGATGTCTCTGTGTGAAAGGTGGGGTAATCGGCTTGGCATTGTAGGTGAATATCATTGCAGTAAAACACTGCATTTCCTCGCATTCATGAATATTTGCAATATACCTTTTGGCTGTGTGTAGGAGTTTGAAGTCATTATGGCTTTAAATAATGGCAAAGAAGAGATCTGGCCTGTTAAAAACCTTTGGCATTACCTCTAATGTCTGCTCTTTCTCCTGTGTTAGAACACATAACTCACATTCAGTCCCCCTCAGCCCCGTGAATATTTCTAAAGGATGCCCACAATGTCTTTTATATAGGCACCCTGGTGGGAACACAACAGCAATACTGAGTCAGAGCAAAGATCCAGTTACATCATTATCCTGTTTGATTCTGGCCAAAAGAAAAAAACCCAGGGCAAGGTAGGCGGAGTGGCTTCCTGGCTCACCTTCCCGCTTCCTCAGCCAGCGACCTGCGGTCTTCCCGAGCTCCAGGGAGTACCTGGACAATCTTGATGAATGCCGAGGACGGACTTACCCTCCATAAACTCGTCTAATTGCTTTTTGAACATTTTTGTGCTCTGCAGCGGTTTGTGGCATTTAGGTTCACAGTTTAATTACGTGTTGTGCAGAGAAAATATTTTCTAATGTGTGTGTTAAATCACCAACCCAGTAATTTCAGTGCCACCTCCTCCCGCTACTCCTACCTCTTCCTACTCATCTTCAGAAAGCTGTTTGTGGTTTTTTGCAGAGCTCCATCACACCACTCCCTTTTTGACTCTTTTTTTTCTGAGCTGTCAAGTCCTAACTAATTTAGTCTCTTAGTACTTTGCAGTAATGGTCCCCTTTCTGGGCCATTCTGACCCTGTTCTGGGATGATAGTTTTGCTCTTAGTATATTTTTGCTATTTTGCTATTTTAGCATGGAAATTTAGTCTAAGGAGGTTTTGAGGTACAGCTTCATGCATTTTGCTTATTTACCTGGTTTACTGTATATTTCTCTTGGTACTTGGCTCTGCCTCTTTGTCAGCCTGGTCTTCTGTCGTTTCTATGTAATTCATACTTTTTTTTTAAGTAGTGTCCACTGTGATTTATCTTAATCCCATCACGTTTCTGAGATACCTATGATACCAATATCCCCTTTTAAAAATAAGCAGGCATTCTGGACTACTCAGCACTTCTATATATGCTTATTAGAACTTGCACATTTAGTATTGCTTTGGTTGCTATTTTTGTGCTCCCTGTAAAAATGCAGTCTCCTGTGGACTGCTCTTTGCATTTTCTTTTGACCTGAAGCTCTTCCTCTCACTCCATCCAAGGATGTAGAGGCTTTTATACCCATCAGCTTTCCTTCAGCTTTTAGCTGGAAAAAAAGAAAGTAGTGGAGAGGGGAAAAAAATGAAGAAAATTCTATCTCAAAGAAAAAAAAAGGAAAGAAAGAAAACTCTCTTGCCTTTAAAAATACTAGCTGTCCAGTTCTATTCTGGTTTAGATGGAGCTGGTCTCTTTGCAGGCCTCTTTCATTCCCAAGGTTTTCCCAGTTCCCAGTAAGACCCATTCTCCTCCCCACTGCCGTTTCCTGAGCATACACTGATCTTGGTTCTCTGCCTACCTGGGTGTGCGTGCGGTGCTGGGAGCATTTCAGAAATGCCGCTGTGGAGCCTGGCTCTTGCCTTTCTGCTCTTTCCCGTGCCCGCGGCGTCCTGAGCGGTACTGGAGATACGGTTTGGTTGCCTCTGTGAAGGTGATGGACCTCCGTAAGGTGCATAGATGAATTGCTGTGCTGTCTTTGCTAGCGTCACAGATACAAATACGTAGTCCCCTAGCAGCCCATCTTTCTGAGCACAGTTGCCCACCCTTTCCTGCTGCCCGGATAGGGCATGCTGCCTCCAGAAGCTGTTATCCTCTGAGTCGGCCTGTGAAATCCTTTTCCCCCCCCAGCCGTGGTACCACTATTGGATCATGTCCCTCAGCAGTAGCACCGGGAATGCTAGATTGGGGTGGGGTATCTTTTCTGTGAGGGTTTTTTCACAGAATCACAGAATGGTTGAGGTTGGAAGGGACCTCTGGAGATCATCTAGTCCAACCCCCCCTGCTCAAGCAGGGTCACCTAGAACATGTTGCACAGGATTGTGTCCAGGTGGGTTTTGAATATCCCCAAAGAAGGAGACTCCACAACCTCTCTGGGCAACCTGCACCAGTGCTCTGTCACCCTCACGGTAAAGAAGTTTTTCCTCATGTTCAGATGGAACTGCCTGTGTTTCTGTTTGTGCCCGTTGCCTCTTGTCCTGTCGCTGGGCACCACTGAAAAGAGTCTGGCCCCATCCTCTTGACACCCTCCCTTCAGATATTTGCATTCGTTGATAAGATCCCCTCTCGGTCTTCTCTTCTCCAGGCTGAACAGGCCCAGCTCTCTCAGCCTTTCCTCACAGGGGAGATGCTCCAGTCCCCTAATCATGTTCGTAGCCCTGCGCTGGACTGTCTCCAGTAGCTCCATGTCTCTCTCGGGCTGGGGAGCCCAGAATTTTCCTTGTTTCTTTTTTCTGCAGTCTCATCTTGTCCTTCTCAGTGTCTCTAATTGACTGTCTCGGGAGAGAAAGCTCTCTTTCTGAAGGCTGCAAGTTGTCTTTATTTCCAGCACACATAATCAAAGACAAATAGTTGTATTTATTGCTTGACCCAAATCACCTGTCGAACATCAGCCTGCCTTCTCCTTAATCCATTTTTTCTTTGCTTCAGTCCCCATAGATGTTTACATCTCTAGCCATCCCTACGAGACATTTAGCAAGGGCTTTAGCAAGATATAAGATGAATTTCAAAATCCATAGCTTTTCCTCGTAATGTGTTTTCAAACTAAATTCCTCTTGAAAGGTCACCTGAAGGCTTGAAGTACTCGAACATTTAGATTGTTGTCATTTTTTCTAATGGTGATTGACTAGCCATCAAGCTCATTTACACTCTTCTACTAAAAACAGAATAAATGGCTCTCAGCTCTGTTCCAGTAAAGAAAGACCCCGCTATGCTGCTTTAATATAGCTGCTGACGTAACCGCATTATGCACAGATGGATATCCACAGAAAGGACACATGGACCAGACCAAACAGGGTAGGAAGTAGTGTGCATAGAAGAAGTCACTTCGTATGTGTATAAAGAAAAGCAATAATCCGTTTCCAAACATTTGTGATGACTGGTTCATTTTCAGCTTGAATGATGATAGCCATATACATTCCAAGCGATATGCTGTGGCGACTTCTTTAGTGTTGGTGCTGCTTTGCATTTTCGGGGGGGGCTTTTTGGCAAATGAATGATCTAAGTCAGGCTGGTCATCATACTAACAACATGTTTTCAGCTGCTGTACAGCTGATTGTGGGTGTGTTGTATGGGGTAATTTATTTATAGCTGGAGGCTTGGTTTGATATACTTTCACCAAGTCCCGTTGAAATAAGGATTATTGGGTTCACACTTCTACAAGCAATCACAAATGCTGTATAATTTCACAGAAGTTTTATGGTAGATTAAAACACTAAATTGACTCAGGAATGGCTCAAGATGATTCTTTTGTAAAAATAAATAAAATACAGAAATAGTGCCACCACCATACTTGTGTGGATCAAATTGTTTCTGAGACCTATTTATGTGGGTAGAAAAAGATTGCGAAGTTCTTTCTTACCTAGATACTAATTCCTCTCAGCATTGACCTACCAAAATGCAGGTTTGATCCTGTTTTAATTAGTTTATTCTAAGCAGTATGATGAAGTGTGTAAATTTACACACGTCATCTTGGTACGGTTTTCTCTTTGAGATCTGTATGCCTTTGTGGCTCCACTCTGCTCTGTGCTTTAAAATATTTTTCCGTTTAGCCTCCAGGCTTTAATAATCCAGCTATGCATTGATAAAATGCAGAGTATTGAGTTATGGTAGAAAAACATTAATATCATATGGTGATATTTTTTCTTGGGAGAAAGCAGATCATGTAAATAAGGCAGTCATTGCTGGGAAGCTAACTTCTTCATATTTTTGGTCAGTACAAAGTACTTTTTTTTAAAAAAAAGTACTTTAGGGAACTCAGTGGCAAAAAATGCAATAGTTCTGTACATCTCATCTGGAAAGCTGCAAGTCTGGTTTTTATTAGGAGTGATTCTAAAGAAAAGTAAATTGCAAATTATTTCTGTAAGAGAATTAGCATTTATTTATTTGTGAGGTAATCAGTATTTATTATAACATCTACATTTGGAGAAATGGAGATTAAAGAAAAGCCTATCTTGAATTTATGGAGGGTTTCCTTGGTTCTAACCAAAATAATGCCCTATCCTTAAAAAAACTATTCAATGCCTTCAACTCTGTATCATCTTGTGCTTGGCAGCCACATGGCAGCCATTTGTTCCCTGTCCTGATTAATTCTCCTGCTGTTCCAGAGTGCCATATACCTAGTTTGTTTAGAGAAGTGGAATATGTTTCGTATTTAAAAATCCCTTTTACTGCAGTTACTGCATCTTTTCAGATTTAATTAGGTCTCGGTCCTTCCAAAGCGTGTAAGTCAAAGGTCCCATCTCACTCGTCCCTGAGGCATCGTTACAAAATGTCCCCAGATGGAGTCTAGCTCCTAACTGATGACTTTACCATATAGGAGCTAATTACTTCTAATCTTACCCGTTGATGAGAGCGTATTTAATGCCTCCGAGCGCTGAAATGGTAACTGCCAAATTATCCTCTGCTGCAACGCGCGGGTCGTGTCTCCATCGGAGGGACCGACTCCGCAAACGACAACGCCTTGCTGCCAGGCTCCCGCCCCTCGCACCGCAATGAGCATTCCTGGCACGCAGTCCCCTCCGACGAAGCCTTGCTGATCCACGCGGTTATGTCAGACGCGCCGGCGGTGCCCGGCTGACCGAGGAGGGGGAAGAGCGGAGGAAGAGGAGGGGGGAAGCAGGGCAGCCGGCGCCGCGGCTGCTCCCACATCTCCCTTAGCCCTGCTGTGAACCGCCGCTTTCGCTTTCTATGAGCAAAAACTTTCATCAGATCTTTAAAAGAAATGACTCAACACTTTCGCCTTCCGAGAGGGGGGAAATGGATGTAAGCTTTTATTTTTTTTTAATTTATATAAGTCTGCAACGTGTGAAGGTGTTGGGAGCCTAATCTAGCACGAGCTCCCCTTCAGTCAGCCCTCCTGGGCGCCGGGGAAGAGAAATGAATATCCAAAAAGCGCCACGTAACGACAGTTGCACTCTGATTTCATGGCCGTGTGTGACAGAGGTCAGTAATATAAAGCTGTTTATTTCTTCACACGAGGCAGCGGCTGTTGTCATAACTTGCTGTAGGCGAAGGCTTTGGAGACTGTTCATTCAAGGAAACCTATTTTATTACAGCGTTGCTTCCCACCGAACAGGCTTCCTTCCAGCTTACTTCTCTGTTAATTTAGACCTAGCCGGGTGGAGCTGAGCTTGGGGTCTTTCGGGTGGTTTTTCAGATCCTCTCAGCAGCAAAGGCAAGAAATCTACTGTTTTATTTTAAATGTCAAGTATCTGTGCTGATGCCACTGCACAGCCTTAATAACTTGGACCTAGTTTATTCCAGATCTAAATCCAGCTCTGCCAATGAGTAACTAGGGACCGAAGCCTTGCTGGAAATGCCTGGGCTTTGGAAGGCTGGATGCTGGAGATGCCGCAGCTTCCCCTCGGCTGGTTTCGGGGAAGGCAGTGCCACCGTGCTGGGGTAGCTATCACTTCCTAAAGGCAACGGGGGATTAAACTCTCAGCACTCTCTTGTCGGGGGGCCCTTGGAAAAGGCTGACAAAATCCTAGTGTTGTCGCTGTGGTTACCGCACCCGGGAACATTAACTTTTCCCCCAAGATACAGAGACGTTTTGTGCTCAGTTTCAGGATTGAAAAGAAAAAAATAATCCCACCCTCCCCAGCTATGTATTAATAAATTCTTCTTAGATGTCGAATGAAGCAGCTAAATCTGCATTTATATACCCATCAGCCTTAAAATCCCAACCAAGGTGTTAATGTTACTGCAACTAATGCAGTAATATATTTAGAGTAATAAGCCAGTACTAAATCAATATGACATAAACTAGACTGATCTTCCAAAATGATGTATTTTCAGTCTAGGATACGAGCAACATTTTTGCCCTTTTATTTAAAATAATGCAAGCGATTTACTGGAATTTTTTTGCTTATTTACGTGATAGATTACTCTTATCCCATTAATCATCCAAATAGTGTATTTGTTTATGTGTTTATTTAATTTTTTTCTTTTTAAAAAAGAAAAGCAACATCCTAAATCCTATGTTTTGATCTGTTTAAGGAGGCCAAACGCTTAAACCCAAAGAAATGCCTATGTGGCTAGGGTTCAGCATGCTTTTCCCCCTGTCGTGTCTGCTATTCCAGGCACGTCTGCTTAATATATTCTGTTAATTGCAATCCTCTATCACATGTTGATGTTATATATGGACATCCACTGTGCAACGCACAACCCAGTAGGTCCAGAATTTGCTTTTTCTCTCTTACCATTATTCGAACTTAGGCTTTTGAGTGATTAAAGTAGCACATCAATCTCGCATTAATCCTCTAAGGTTGGCTTTAATTGGGAAGATTTTAATTTACAGTAAATACTTCTGTTGTAAAAATTGGCCTCTCAGTCTCGACGTACTTAAATACTGCAGTGCTGTATAGAATCGATGTTTGTGTATGCGTGGCTGTTTATTATTCCCAGGTCTGGCGTGGGTGGGAGGCTCCCGGAGCCGGCCTCCTCCCCGCCCGTGCACCCGCGGCCTCCCCTGCAAGGTCAGCTCGTCTGGTGTTCGCCTGCATGCAAAACCTCTGTTGTTATTATTATTACTACCACTATTAAGTTTAGCTGGGAAGAAAAATGATGGGGGCTCTACTTTCATGAGGATTCAAAAACCAGGTAGAGCTGCCGATTGTGTTTTGCAAATATACATATTAAACCAAGGCAGTTAATTAGACTGGTGTTGAGTGACGTGGGCTTATTCAGCCTCTGGTGGTGAGTGACACAGTGGATATGCAAGGCCGTTGCAAGCGGCTGAGTTAATAACTGCAATTTATTCCATAAAATGCAGGCTATTTCCAAGGAATTTTTCATTTGGCAGCGGTACTGGGGGTTGAGAGGATAACGGGGAAGAGCTGTGTTGCATCAGGAGGGAGAGAGTTTCGCTGGGAGCGGGCCCAGACCAGAGACCCCAGAATACTGTTTGTGCGACGACCATAACAACACAGATTTTGGAGTTTTTATTTCTAACCCAAATGATCCAAACTTTCCTGATAGAAAATTCCACTCGGATTTATCCTTTGCCAACACATATAGGCCTCCCTGCCCACGGATGAATCTCTCCCACTGTGCAAAGTTCATTGCACTTGGCTTCAAACAGATCAATTAAAAAAACCGTAGGCAGAAAGAAGGATTTCTCTATTCTCTCCTTCTCTCTCGCCTTTTTTAAAATCTTTTTAAATACTTCAGAGAGGCCTCATATAAAAGAGCATTTCCATCAACTATCCCTCTGTTGCATGAGGGCCCAGGCCGCATCTCCTTGTGCCTATATTCACTATTAAATACTGCTCTGGAGCTGAGCTCTGGGCTGCTACGGTCGAGCACTGCAGCGACCACTTCACTGGCAGGTGGTTTTGCCAAAACTGCTGATCTTCCGCCCACCTGGTGATGAAAAGTGTCCCACCTAACCATTATGCGGAGCAGCGTGTGTTTGCGGCATGGTGTTGTGAGCTCTGACATCCCCTTGGTAAGCTCTTAATGCACTGTAATGTCCTGCAAGTCATTCTGCAGCTTCTGGTTAGCGAATTTAATAGTAGTTAACATTAGAGAGAATATCTGTTATGACCTAAGAGCTTGTTGAAAGCATATTCAGCAAAGTCTGTCTCCTCTAACTGGCGGACCTGAAGAGAGACTTGGGATCAATTCTTGTCCTAGAGTAGGCAGTAGAAAGAACCAAATTGAAAGGGACCAAAACTTGGCTGGAGGAGCTGCGACGGGTGCAGAATACAGCTAGCTTATTAGAGGGCTTATGCGTTGGCTCTGGATCAGAGATCGTTGCTGAACAGAGCAACTGCCAGACAAACAAAGCGGTGGTAGGAATCATCCCCAGCAACTTCGTTTTCCCTTCGACAGAGACCTGCTTTAGCATTTCATTATACCAATTTAAGCTGTCTGGCTTTTACTTCACCCTGCATTATTCCAGGTATTCTTGGTGATAAAAGTTGGTTTTCCAGTGCAGTGGCTGTCACAGTAGGCAAATTTATAAAGGTGGCTACTTTAGTAATGATTTACTCTGTGACTTTAAACAGGACAGATGTTGTATGTAGTTAAATCTAAGGTACAGCAATAATAAGGTCAGTTATGGTGTGATTAGATCAGGCTTCACAGCACGACTTTTACGCTTTTGAAAATCCTCTAAGTTTATATAATCTTAGCATAAGGTTTCTGTATTTTTTTAGAGAATGAGAATACAAAGACGAAGTAAAGAAACCAGAGGCTAATGAGAAATGGGCTGCCGACCGGGCCCCGCGTGTATGCTGGCTGCCTGGCAAGCGGGTGTCCGCCGGCCAGCCCCGCGGTCGGACGAGGGGACCCGGTGAGCTCCTCCCGCGGGCACCTCTGGCTTCTGCCCAAGCGCTGATTTTCGGTGTGCTTGTGGGAGATGAGTTAGCTACCCTTCAGTCACGCTGGCTGAAGCAGCCGGGAAGCTCAAAAGCCCATGGTGGGACAGACAGACAGAAAAATCGAGCCATGGCATATAAATCTAGTTCCTTTAGAAAATCAGGCTAAGAACCGGATGTAAGTAGAAAGTCATACCAAAAAAAAAAAAGAAAGAAAAAGAAAGAAAAGATAATGCACAGTGCAAAAGGGAAATCTGACTTTTTTGTGATTGTTTTAAAACAGGGACAACCTTCCTTTGAGCATAGTTGTGCTATGCTAGTCCAGCATACTTACGCCCCGAGAGAATGTGACCTTAAAGTCAGCCTTAGTGGACTCATCATTAAAATACATATTCATGTGAATGCCTTTTTTCACAGAAGTAGCTCCTAGGGGGCTACGAATAAGAACATTATTATTCACATTTTAAAAAATTTTCCAGATTGGTCTTGCATCCAAATGCGCTTCCTGCGTGGGAGGCCGTACCTTAAGACACTGCAGAGCAGGGAAGCGTTGCAGCCAGTAATGGAAAATGCGTTTTCTTATCCATCAGCTGCACTTCTGATGTTGTCGAATGCAATAATTTGGGATCCGAGCTTTTAGTTTTGCACAAGGAATGGAATATACAGTGGGGCATTTGGGCTCGTTGCTGGGCAGCAGGGCTATTGCTGGGTGCAAAAGCAGTGGTGGCCACGCACCGAGGCTGGGCACACGGGTGGAGGGGCCACTGGGTCCTGGACACCTTCCCGCACCGCTCCTTCTCGCACAGGTAACGTCCACCACCAAACGAGAGCCCAAAAACGCCAAATTTCACTCCTTGCTAAACTTCACTCAAAATAAATTCCACGGGGTTACTTTGCTCCAAGTTAAGGATCTGAAGGCCTTGACGTTTGGAGCATTGATAATCAAGCTTTTCTACACCCTCCACTTCTGAATTGAAAGCCTGGGTGATGATTTAAAAAAAAAAAAAGCAATTACCAGTTATCTCTTGTTGAGCCTAGTGATAAAAACAAAATCCATTATGCCCTGTTTTATTTTCATATTACTATGTTTTTGTTTTAATCTCTAAATTATCCGTGTTTCTCAACCCCTTGCAATGGAATTGCGAAAAGCTGATTCCAAGGTCAAACAACTCACAGCTGCATGGCAAAACGAAACGGACTGTAAATACAGAGAGCTGGTTTTCACTTTCCCTTCAAATGGCAAATGCAGGTATTGTCTCACCATCTGAAAAGTTCTGTGTGGTTGAGGAACTGCAGAAGTTCATCTGCCTGAAGGGTGGTTAGATTTAGAGTTGAGTCAAGTCCATCACGATCGAAATTAGTGGGAGCTATGCAGTTTTCTTAAATCAGACTATTTATTTTGTGATTTAACTAGAGATTTGGAAGCTTCACTTTTTAGGCTTCCTACTAACTTTAAATCTTAGCCATTGTGTTTTGTCCAGGGAACGCTGAATTTCTCTTTTGCTTCCAGCCGACTTCATTCTATATCATCAAACAGTTTCTGATGTCTGTAATCATAACAATTTGATGTGAAAACTTTCCAGTATGAAATATCCCAAGTGTTATCCAAAACTGAATACTGCCATTATACAAAAGTCCCATGAAAAGCCTATATTCAGTCTCCCATGACTGGTTCTCCACTGAGTTTATTCCAGTTGTACAAATTATTCAGTGTCATATTTGGCTCATGCAAACATTTTGTTTCTCTGTTTTGGAAACCAGATTGGACTAATATAGATGTATGTTGGAATCACTACTTCGATGTCCTGACAAAAGCATCTGCACCCACAGCATCTGTCATTTCCTGGAGCCACGATTAAGAGTATTAAAAAAAAAATCAATAAAGTAAATAGTCTTGTTAAGGAAAGGCATGGTGAAAAATCCCTGCAGTAGGATATATATTAAGTCATGAAATGCACGCATCACAGACAGCGCACAGGTTTTCTCTTGTCTTCTTTACAGTTTCTTGTCTTAAAGTTAGGCTCTTGCAAAGGCAGATGAAATGTAATAAATACTGAATTGCTGAGGCCAAAGATTCTCGTTCCCATCATGCATAAGCTGCTGTATGCAAACGTGAACATTTTGTAAATGCTACCAGTCTAAGTAACATCGGTGGAGTATTCTTGTACAAAATCTGTTTGTACGATCAATTTCTGTGAATGTTATGGCCTTTACATGAACATACATAATAATGCTAAAATAACTCTTTATAAATATACACTGTTTGGCTGGAGTCCTGCTTTCCCTTTGTTTGCTTATGCATAATATTTGTCATGTTTACAGTCGCTTAAGAATTTTATGACTATCCCAAATGTTGTTGTATTTTCAAAAAAGGATGTGATTTCAAAAACATGGCCTCACTAAAGTGTTGTGAAAGGGATTGAGAGGGGTTGAGGATCCATTCCAACAGCTCTTTCTGAATGAAGATTTTCTGCTAGTTATGCCTTTATTTTGAGAGCACATTTGGTGCTCAATGGTCTTTAATCATCTAATTAATCTTAGTGCAAAGATATGAACCAGGAGTAGCATCCAGAATACATTAAAATTACAAAGATAAGTGAAACCTGAAAAACTTAAATTTTGATGTGATTTGGAACTTTTAATGGAGAAGGATCTGTGCAGGGAAACGGCAGTTTACATTGGTGCACGTATCCTTGGGCATGTCCCTTACGTCGCTTTGGGCTGGAGCACCTCGTGCAGGAATCACGTTTGCCAGGTTTGCCTAGAGGGGAGCCCTCTTCTCTAAGGAGAATTTTTTTTCTTGCTGCTTATGCCTGACGTCTCACTGCTTCGCAAAATCCTCTTAGGGAAATATGCCCAAATTATACAAAAGCATCTGTCTCCTAGAGTCATAGGAGAAAAAATGTTGAAGAAAAATTAAGAAGGATAATGATTTAACTATCTCTAGTGACCCACCCCACTTCTGCATGCCCTACGGGTATCCTTGCTCTAATACCCTCCTTTAATCTCCCCACTCTCCCCCTGCCACATTTTATAATCTAGAGATCTCAGAAGTGCTGCATCAGGGAGGTCCAGTGAGGGACCATGGTATTTAAGCTAAAGAAATCAAATCCATGCCGGTTTAAATCTCCCTGTGTACTCCCATTTGAATCCTTGGCCTGAATTATATGAGTATAGCTGGGCTCCGGCAGGTTTTGCGAGTTAGTCACTGTTTCCAGGACCTGAGATTTGTTAGCATGGGCTTGAGCTGCCCAGAGAAACCTATGAATGTTTTTCTCCCCATGCCACTGGAAATTAAAAAACAAAACAAAACTGAGGGAAGGAGGAGAAAGGGGAAAAATGAGAAAGTGAAGAATCTACGCTGTTAACTTTACGTGCGTGTGTGATGGATATGCTGGGGGGGAATTCACCAGAGAGACCATTTTTGATTTTATTAAGTGAAGATAAAGCATAATAGCAATGCACAACAAAAAGAAAACATGTTTTTTCTTATGCATAGGTTTCAAGATGTAATTCGTGTGCTCGTGCTAGTGCCCTGATGAGCACCTTGCTCCTAATGGCACGTATAACGAGAGATTTATGACTCCTGGCTTTTTGATAGCAGACCAGCACTCATTTGTCCTTTCTCTGGCAGATCCTGTAATCATCTCTGCAGGCAGCCAGCTACAGCTTCAAGGAGTGCAAGCAGGGCAAGATAATTCAGTTAACAAATCTCATGATGCTCCTTGTAATGGAAGAAAATCCATCTTGACACCTTAAGAAAATATTTTTCTGTTTTGTTTACATAATGAATCCTGTTCAGACAGAAGTGATTTCAGGCTGTTTTGCTTACTCTGATTGGAAAATCTTCCCGGTGAAGCTGCCTTAAAATACCATTATCTTTGTGCAACTGTGTTCAAGCGCTTTCCTTTGCGGCCAGGCACTTGTTCCTCCTGTGTTCGTTTTGCTGCTTCAGCTACAACAAAGATTTCCAGAAAAGAGCTGGCAGCTGTTTTCTCCCCCTTTAAGCCCATATTGCATCCTGACCCCCGTTGTAGGTAGGAGCCCGGCTCTTTTATTAAGAGGAGCAGCAAAGGTACTGTGAGAGGACTGAGGCTCTCTGTTGTCCTCCCCTGATGGTAAGTACAGCATGGTCCCTAGCTCGGGGCTCGCCAGCTCCCTCCAAACACGCTATGAGTCCTAAGGCTCAGGATAACGTCGCTGACGGATTGTGCCAGTGCTTCCCCTCCGCCAACAAGCCAGCACGAAATCCGGCAGCAGGTTCCACGTCGATCAGCGAAATACCAGCAGGGACTTAGCTACCAGGTTGGACTTGCAGCCTCTGTCTGTCTCTAGCTCCAGCAAACCCCTTTATTTCAGTGCTTCACATGTGGACTTAAGCTTGGTTATTTCGCTTCAAAGTGGACAAAAAATACGCCCTACAATTTTTGCTTGTTGTTGTTACCGTTTCTTTATGACGTATGAAGAGGACCAGCAGAAGTGAATTTGGTTCTGGTGTTTATTCTGACTTGGCTTTCACCTTAGACGTATCTGTAGCGTCTGATGGCTTTCTGGATGACTCATTTCGGAGTTGAAAAAGGGAATTAAAAGCTTTCCCAGCCTCTACTGAGAGGGAGAGCAGTGAATCTTTAGTGATGACACTTTTTTCCTCAAGGGTCCCTCAGGTGCTTGAACCAAGGAAGTCACAAGAAAATTTAAACAAATCCAGTGTTTTAAACAGCATAATGTATAAATGAATGTCCTCAGTCTTTTTGAACAATATGATTTATCTGCAGATACCTTACAGTAGGAATAGTGCATAAAAGGAGAAAAAGGCTCAAAACAGAGGTTTTTAAATGATTTCAAATTTTTATTGGCTGTGTATGACCCTTGCGTCTGGGTGACCAGCAGCACCCGTGCTCCCGGCATGGGCGCCAGGACGCCCTGCGGCCCCAAACCTGCAAGGGAAGCAGAGCGTCCCCAGAGGTCTTTGGGTGGTAAATCACAGCCTGCTTCCAGTGGATCATTTGGCGTGGAGTCCTGCAGCTGAACGTGACCAGTGAGCTCAGTGAGGGTAAGGACGATTTCTACTATCACGTGTGTCCCGTGAGGAGTTTGCCAGGTATTTCCCAAAGAAAGTGTTCTGGGAGATGCACCGCCTCGTCAGCAGCTTCGGGAGAGGGGAAGAGCTGGGGATCTACAGAAAAGATCGTCGTTTGGTGATGTGCAGGAGTTTTCCCTTTCTTGTTGGTTTATATGTTCTGCAATACTTTTCTACTGAATCATGCTTTAAGGGAAGCACGAGAGATTCTTGGAGCCTCCGGAGGAGTTTGTGTGAGGAGATGCTTGCGGAGTCAGATGGCGTGGCAGGCCCGGTCCGGACGCCGTCAGTGGGAATCGGAGCACAGAGCAAGAGATCAGACACATGCCATGCGTTTGAAATTGCTCAGCATATGAGCAGTGAGTGAGTGAAATGTAGCTTTCAAGCCCAAACACGGGGATGAGGCAGAGAGCCGGTGCTCTATCACCGTTCCAGCTCTGCCCCGGTATCACTCTGGCTGCCACCAAAAGACCCAGCTTGTCCTCCTCCAGCTCGCCAGCCTGCATGCTGGGCTTCCAACAGAGACCCAAAATGCAGGTGAAATAGTGTTACAAGAGAATAGTTTTAGGAGTTTGACTCAGATTTTGTAAGAAACCCTGGCTGGCTGCAAGCTGGGCTGCCCTGTGCATGCCGGAGACCTGCAGTGCACTGTTTTGCACCAGCGTCCACACCTTTGCCATTTAGCTGTGTTTTAGCAAGCTGATTTCCGAGTACCTCTTTTCTGAATCATTATCTGAGCACGCTGCCAGTTGGCCCAAGGCAAACATTGAGACGCTTGAGACCAGGAGAATCGGTTCCAGCTGCACTCTGTAATTAGGAAAACCCTGGTCCGTAGCCGGATGTCCAGCTGCCTCGCCAAAGAGCATATCATTTGGTTCAGCAAACAGCATTCGGGGGGAAAAAATAGAAGGGGTGGAGGTGCACAGGGACAAAGTTCCCATGTCCACTGCCCTCTTCCCTGTCATTGCATCTCCCACCTGCGCGCTGGTGCGAGCCTGAGCTCCCGGTGGGAAAGGCAGCGGCTGCCAAGGCGGGCCACAGTGGGGAGGGAAGGTCTGCGGAGGTTAAACAAGTCCTCAGGGTTTCAGCTCGGGTAGAAATAGGTTTCTCATATTCCCCACAGAGATGGAAAGTACTTGAAATGCCATTTCTTTCATGCTTGCACACCGGGGAAATACTGCGCTTTGTATTTTCTTGTGGAACAAGAGTTACAGCACAACATGTCTTGTCAGCAAAGAGAATACGTACGAGTACTCTGTGTCTGACACACACTTCTCATCTAAACCATTGTGCTCGCTGAGGTGCCTTTACTTCAAACATGGAGATTCAAGCTCTTTCTGTAAGCTATTTTTGTTTGTTCTACTGATGTGAATTAATAAATGTGAAGCTTCCAAAAATATATTTAATATCAAGAAAATTACTGGAGGTTTTGCCTTCACTGTCATTTAATCCATTTCAACAAACTAACTTAAATGACTTGCCAAGCTTGAGTATTTTCCAACAGTAGGATTCCTGTAGGAATATGAGTATGTCTTTTCACTGGATATGGTATGAACTGCAGTGCAAAATTCCACTTTGAATGATGTAGCAAAGGACATAAATATTTCCTGTTCTTCTTCCCACCTCACTTCTTCCTATCTCTACCGCTGTAGAAACAGCTACTTTTTTAAGTTAAATAAGCAAGAATGAGCTGCTCTGTTCCAAAGAGCTCCGTGTGAAAGGGGAAGTCTCTCTATGGATTATTGCTAGTCACAGGCGGTTACTTTGATAACAATAACTTACATATAATTTACTGTGTGGACTTTGACAACGTGTTCTTGTTTGACCCTGTAGTATTCAGTCTTTCTCTTGTGCTTAAAATACATTTGAATGAAATTCATGAAAGACCATCTGGCAAAACATGCCCCTCTGGTTTGGATTTATCTGCAGCCAGCCTTCTGGGCTTCCTTGCACACGCTGGTTGACGCTCCCAAGTTAGCGCTGGGCTGTTGTTGCTGCACGGATCTATCGGAGATACGTGTGGCCTTCCTACTGTAAAGTGTTGGAGGAAAACAGTGCTAACTTAATGCTGACGCCTTAATGACATGCACGTCGTTTGTCAAACCTCTGGATTTTCTGAGGTCTTTTCTTAACTCCCAGCAAATTCTCTATGCTCTTCTGTAAGTTATCCCCTATTTATTATTTTAAGAAGTGAGTCAGGGTGTGGAGCTGCTCTTCATCGTGAAGGTATTCACACATAATTCACCAGGGTGCTGACACGCTGAAAACAGTCTTTCCCTGAAAATCACTCGGTAGTTACCCTATCCAGCTGTTTGTGGACACAGGTGGAATTTGTCCTCCCCCGACAGATCAGCACCTTCTTTCACTATCGAGCAGAACAAGGTAAGGAGCAGGCCCCAAGGGCAAGGGCTTCTCACGCGTGTTTTGTGCCAGCAGTTACCGCGATCCGGTGCTAGGTTGAGTTCACGGGATTTTCACTGACTTCAGCCACGTGTTACTTCCTTGCCAAAATTTTTGTTGCAGGCCCTCCACTCTCCCTACTTTCTGGATTCCTTTTCTTCCCCTTCTTTTCACTGGGGCTAATGTGTCCAGCTATTTTCTCTGCCGCTTGGGACTTTCTGTTGCTCAATGACAAGAGCAAACCTCTTTTCCTATGCCAGCTATGAATATACTGCGTGGTATTGGCATCCCTCAAAGCTGCTGCAGCAGCGGAGTCCACTGCAGTAAAACCCCCCAGGGAGGAGCCTGAGTCCCGGGGGAAGGCTGAGCCGTCAGCACTATTTCCAGAAGGAGGAAAGCTGGTTAGAAATGGGTTGGAGCAGGGTCATTCGGAGGAAATTCAGAGTCATTGAGCCTTGAATATTCAAGCAGGAGGTTCGTCAAACATCCTATTAGCAATCTGTGATTGCTGTTCCATGGTGGGATGCTGAAGGGGACCTTTGCTGCGGGAGAGACCGTGATACCTTTCCCCTTCTTTCCCTTCTGCTGCTTACCTGCAGCCACAGGGACGCATAAGCCTGCTATGGCGGATACACTTTAATATGCACTTTCTAAAGCGGAGTTGATTTATATTCCTTTATTAATATAATGTTATGTGTAAGCTGAAATTCTAGTTAGTAAAAAACTATCAACTTCGGTGGCAAACTGCCTAAATAAAACAGTCTTATCAGTGGTGTGACTTGTTGCTGCAAAGCAACAGCCAGGAACCTCAGGAGATTGCCGTCCACATAGAGAATTTTTCTAAATTAATTTCAGATGCTTGTTACAGAATAGGAAGTAACGTGATTTCTGGCAGGACTACTGGCAGTGAATGTGTTGATGCATTGTTGCAATATCCCAGACTCCATGTTGTATGGAAATCAATTCTTTGTAAAAACCAGCAACAAAACTAACACTCACGGAAAACACAATCCAGTCAGAGATCAATGTAATGATGTAATAGTTATTACTGAAACGGAAATGTTATGATATCACAGTATTTGTGAATATGATTTAAAATTCATTTAGTTCTTTGGCTTTGAAGGGGGCTTGGTCTAAATGCGATCAGTCTCACAGCGTCTGACCCGGCTGTGTTCATGTGCACTCTCAGGCTCTGCAGGCTGCAGAAAAGTGAGTTTGCTGAAGCTCGCGTTCCCCATCTGCCCCAGCGCCTTCACGCACACTCCTAAAGCCACGGAAATCAATAGCAGAGATATTCGAGCGCCGGGTCAGACCTGGGTGTGTTGTGAGACTGCCCAAAACCAGAGCTCTGCAACAGGATCCCAGCAGCGTTTCAAGTGGCTCTGCCGGGAAGGGGAGGAACGCGATCCCTCGGATAAACGGATCCCATGCCGCTCAGATCACCTGCAGTAGCTCTTTCCCCCCTGCTTGCACTCCGTTTTAACCCCACATTTTGTAACCCGTCTCCAGGACACTGAAAATAAAATGTTCTCCACGTGTTTTCCCCCAGCAGTGACACAAAAGCACTGGGGCAGTAGCAGCCACAGGACGTTCACAGGCCTGCAGAGGGAGAATGCTGCAGAGGGAAACTCAAGCTCCACAAAGGTAAAATAAATAAATAACGTTTAGAGAACAGTCAGTGGAATGCATTCAGGTGTGAAAAACGATCGTCGCTTGCTGAGCAGCGTGTTTGTGCTCGGTTTTGGTTAGCTAGATTCAGCTTAGGCAGCAGAAACGCCAAATAAAATGATGGCTAAAATATTGTGATTCTTTAGTCAGTGCTCTATTGGTGGGAAAAAAAGAGCATGTTTTCATTGGGGGGAAAGGGGGGTTTAAAAATATCCCAGGAGACTAAACAGAGTGGTTTCCCAGATGTTCTCAAGATAAAGCCTGAGGTTTTCAGTTCACCAAAATCTCTTTGTGCAAGTGCATATTTTCTCACAATAGGCAGTGAAGCTTGAAAACTCCCCAAAAGCATAGGATCAGCTGGTCAGACCTTAAAGATCCATTTCTTTGTCAAAGGTTGGGAGGAGGGAGTAATCTGAATACTGCAGCATAAAAAGGAAAAGCAAATTACTATTCAAAATATTAGTGCCTGAATTTGAGGCTAATCAGAAGCTTTTTTTTGCATGCCTTTGGACTCTTGCAGGAGGTTTCCATCTGTGCAGCACTTAAGAAATAAATGTCATATAAACTACCAGAGGACATGAGATGCATCCGAAATAAAGTATTTCAAGGCACATTCTTCCTCAGTGCTTTGTAAAAATCTAAGGGAAAGAGAGAATTTTGGAAGCCACGCAAAGGTCTTAAACCTGTGGGTGGAAGTAAATACAGTGCAGAAAATATGAGGCAAATGTTGTTACAAACCATGGAAGAAATACAGAAGGAAGAAAACGCTTTCCCTGGGGCTGTGAAATTATTGAATTGTCAAAACCACAGGCAGCTAGTTTAAAAAACTGATAAAATTTACCTGGCATTTCACCCCAGTAATAAACTCCTGATCTCCCTCCACCTGTTTTGGGTCCCCTCGCTGAACAGCAGCTTGTGAAGACTGCAGGCAAAAAGAGAAGGCACAGGCCAAAAGCGAAACAGAGAGCAAACACCTACAACCTGCTTTTAGCAACAGTGGCAGCCCAGTAACTAACAAAAATAGCAGTAATTAACAGGAAAAAATCAAGTGAATGTATTTCTTTAGCTTCACCACTTAGCTGTCATTCTGCAGGCCGTGTGTTGAAGTAGATGTATTTTATCACTATCCAAACTCGTCAATATTTGTTAAATTGATTATTAGATGATAGATGCTCAGATACCACTGAGATGAATTCACAATAAACATGAGCAATACAGGCTCGCACATATCTCCTAGACCCCTCCAAAATCCCCTGTCTGTCTAAAGAAAGGAAAAAATGCTCCCGTCACTTGTCACTGAGTTTTGTTCAGTGTTCTGGCTTGGATAACAAATCATGGAGTACTAATTTTTACGGTTCCGTAGAACTTTTTTGTCCTGAGTATAAGTCATGAGCCCAGATAAAGCAAACGTACATCATATCAAGGTGAAGGAAGCACTCAGATGAACTCTCACTGCGGTGCTAATCCTCAGCATTCACGGGACGACTCAGCGGGCTTTTTCCTACGAGCATTGAGAGACCTGAGAACATGGGCTGGAGCAACCTAATCGGCCAATTTTCAGTGGCAAAGACATCAGCTCAGATGCTTTATTGCATATGACTTACGTAACCGGTCATCTGGCCAAGTGACGTTAAGCAAGAGGGAGCTAATGAATGAAAATAGTACCCGCAGCCCCTGTGGGAAATTGTATTGCTTTTCTGGGAGGGACCATAGAGAAGTTTCTTCCATGCTTATAACTGATGATCTTGTGCGGGAGCAGTGACCTCGACGCCCTCCACAGCACATGACGGCACGTTTGTACTCTCAGGCTAATGGTCCGTAACACATTTACATGCATTTAAAATTCCGGCAGACCATCGTGAAAGAGCAGCTTGGAATCAGAAAGTGCCTTTGAAATGTCCTTTTTGAAACCAATGCAACAGCCACAAATCTCCACTTCAGCATTGGGTTAAGCACTGAAAGCATCATTAATGTTAATGTTTTTTAACATTTTAGCATTGGAGTGACCAAGTTTCCACAGTACTTGCCCAGACAATTCAGAGCTGATTATTAAGGATGTATCTTTTTAAATGAGAAAAGAGCTAGCATGAGTAGAGAGCTAGCAAGAAACCATGAACAAAACTGTCTTGTATGATAGATAGTAAATGAGAAATGGTTATATATATTATGATAGAATATTTTGATAATTTGGATCTTTTCATTTGCAGGAATCTCCAGCATCACAAAATGCAAAATTGATTTCACCCATGGTCATTTCACAGGTGACTGATGAGAATAAGTCAAAAGAAAATGGATCGGCTTTGCCAGCGTACGTAGGTGCTTATCCGAGGAAGCAGTCTGTGGCTGACCATGGTTCGGTCGAGGTCCATAGCGCATTCACGTTGCTTCCCGGCAGGTTACGGATTCAGGCATCTTTGGATGGTGCTGTGGCTCGACCAGGCTCTCGCGTCGCGGAGGAAGACCGGTGTCCAAACCAGCAGAGAGGATTCGCCTCCATAACCGTTACTGCTCGGCGAGTCGGTGGGCCCTGGAGCGCCCCAGCACTGGGGGCTCAGCCCCGCGGGGATGGCGACACACGCGCCAACGTCAACGCTGCACCTACCACGTTGAGCAAGGCCGGACCCGCTCCCCAGGGCACACCTCTTCCAAGCCAAGGGTCTCGTGCAAACCGCAACGTCGCCGACTTGAAGGTTTCTGAATCATGCTCATGGTTACGTGAGGAGCCTCCAGACCGGCTTTGCAACTCTGCAAACAAAGAGAGCAGAGGGGTTCTTCGAGGCAGCGGTCGGAGAGAAGAAGTACCACCTTCGTTCACCTCATGTGTTCATCTTCGAGTTTCCCCGCAGTGTCCAAACACTATCTATTACTTAGACAAGTCACTCCACGTGCGCATTGACCAACCTCAAATTGAATGCCAAAAAGTTCACAGATCAGCATTGTCCTTCCCTGTAAATTGCAGTTCGTCTAGATTAACAGCAGATGGAGTAGATGGCATAGCTAATGGAGAGCCATTAGCGGAGATGCTCAAGTCAAAGCTCCTAGGAGAAAACAAGACTCCACTCAGAGAAAGCTGGAGTGCAGATTTAGTAGAAAATAATGTAATTAAGAAGCAGACAACAGATGAGGGCTATTTGGGTACAAAATGCCCATTCAAAAGTGTCTTTCTCTCTCAACTTCCAGCATTTGTGGCTACACCCAAAGGACCTAATAATGTAATAGCAATAAAGAAAGAAGATAATAAAGAGTGTGGCAGCAATCGCACTACGTTTTCTATCCAGCTCCCTAGCCCAAGTTATGAGGCAGGTAAGTGATTTATGGGTGGCAGATCAGAGGTTCGTACTGGAACAGGCTCACCAGGGTGATTTTATGTGAGCAGATAATAATAATCTGTGCTTCTGCAAACGCACGATGAGTCAGAGCACAAACCAGACATTTTAAGTTCCAGGACTACTATGAATACGCTTGCCGGGCTAGTGATGCACGTCACTCATCATCAGATGAGGGAGGAAAATTCTCCTTGAGTTTTCACAGGAAACCTCTATTTTTAAGCATTTACAACTCTAAGTTAAATATTTGTTCCCAAAAATATGCAGCCTCTGAAAATTAGGCCTGTTTCTTTTTGGAAGGGCTGTTTCAAAGTCTGAGATTAAGAAGGAAATGGCTGGGCTGAGCTCAATGTTGTGCTCCTTATGATTAAATATGAGTTTGTTTCTAGCTTTAATTTAGAAGGCCATAGTAATAAGCCCAGACCTTTATATCGAATGGCTCCAGGTAAATGTTTCACAGCTCTTTAGCACATTTATTCCAAATATCTCCAAGCATTTTGCAAACATAAAATTTTCTTCGCAACATTGCTCTCAGGAAAGGAAAAGACACTGTGGGGATTGCTTTGCGCATTGAGTGGTGTAGCTGCCACTGCAGCGGGCTGCAGCCGCTATTTTACAGTGCACTTGAATAACTGCAGCTCCATTTATTGACTGTACAGGAAGCGAATGGGGATGGGAGGAATGTCAATGAGGGAGCCTGGCTTTACGGAAGGCACTGAGCTTAGAGCTTGCTCCCCACGTACCCTGGGACCCTGCGCCTCATTTCATTGCAATTACATTGTGCTTTTATGGCTTTTTTGATCTAATGGTCAATGTATGGACTATAAGCTTCATTTGCACCTTTATCTTCCCAGTTTGCAAATGGGAAGGAAAAGGAGGAAGATGAAAAGTTGCAGGCTGTCTCGTTTGCTAGAGCATGGTGTCAAATCCGGGCTGCGCTATTCCTTCCCTCCTCTTGCTGCTGCGCTCGCTTTCCCTTGCCTGAGATCTGTGGTAGTACTGCTGTAAGCATCAAGGCAGAAACAGCGAGCAGGCACTGCTTTATTCAGAGGCCTCCTGCTTTCATCGTAAAGAAGTTGTCAACAGAGCCAAGGTTTGGTGCAGAGAAACTGGTGGCACTGGCAGACCTGGAGTCAGCTCCTTCAGTCAAAGCAGCGTGGGCCCACGGGGCTGAGCAGCCTCAGGGTCCCCTGGCCGGGTGTTTAATTCTGCTGTGCTTTTAAATATAATCCGGGCGGTTTGCTGGCGGAACTGAAGGCGAAATGACAGACGGTGGTGAGCAGGGGACCACAGCCGCTGGGGAAGCAGGGTGAAGAAATGCAAGGTGGTGAGGGCTGGGGAGCGATTCTCCCTGACTGACACCAGCAAAGGAAGCCATTGGGCTTTGCTGTATAGTAGCCTAATTTGAAATAACAACGTCCTTCTGAAGTTTTAATAGGAAGCACCGTGTATTCAAGGGTTTGTTCAAGACAGTTTAAAGTCTCTCTGTGACATATTACAGAAACAAGGATTAAAATAATACTGAGATTTCCCTAGGCTCGGAAATACAGCGGTGGCCATGAAAAATCACTTTTACTAGCAGCAACTAGAAAGTGAAAAAGGAGATTATTCATAGTTCCCCAGTTTTACTGAAAAGAGGAAATAAGTGAGGTAACCAGCTGAGAAATTCTGTTTTTTGAAAGATTACTTCCACCATTTGTGCACACAAGAATGCAGGTGTAGATATGTGTGGGAAGTGTTACCTTTTTTAACGGCTTCCACCATTTGTGCGCACAAGAATGTAGAATGCAATGTATACGCTTTTCTTGGCCAGACCCTTTGTAATGTATAACAAGGTGTTTATCAGCTCACCGCCACTTTCCTGTGTGAAACCCGCATGCACGGCCAGCCTTTCCCCCAGCATCCCCAAAGCAGTGAGCTCCCAAAGAGCTGTCAACCGTTAAAGGGGACAAACGATAAGAAACCTGGTTAAATGCATGAGGCATCTACACCGCTCATTAAAATGAAAGCCAGTGGAAATGATTTTAACCTGGGAGAAAATGAAACCTTGCGTTCCCTTTAGCTGCCAGAATCAGCAAAGTGAGAGATGGGCGAGATCTGGTGGGTCAAGCATCCCAGTCTGGTGCCAGCAGGGTCAGTCCTAGAGCCTCTTATATGGCTTTTGTCTAAACTCATTTTAAATATCTGAAGAAATGAAGCTGCAACAGGACACTGTTACCTCCCTGCCGTCGCACTTCTGTGTATACAGCTCAAAACTGCAAGACTGCAACACGCTGCTTTAGAAACCGGCAAAGTCCTTCGTACCATCTCTGATTTCCAGTTGTCTGAGATATTTTCTCTCCAATGTTTTTCAGATGAAATCCATTCAAACTTTGGTTTATTATATGTTCATGAACGGAAATGTTTGCAAAATGAAATGTCTAAAAAAGAATGAAGCACTAGCAAAGAAGAGGCAGCAAACAGCTTTTTACCCCCTGACAGTACTTTAACTTCGTTGTCCTGTAGAAGGAGGAACTGAGGAGAGAGTGATTTGTCTCTTAAGGTTTTGATGACCCAGAAGGTTTGAGTTTATGTTAGCTCACACCTGTAAGCAAGGGCCTCCTGCCAGCAAAATTACTAATGGTAATAGCATCACCATGGCAAAACAATAGAAAAATGGCATTTAAGGCTAGACCCCTCTGTATGTGTGAAATCTGTAGACAGGGCTTCTAGGCTGTGCAGTTTGTCTTACTAGGACCCAGAAGGGAACGAGCACCCAGACACTTGTCTGTTTTTCGGGAACCAGGGCCAGGTTTGCTGTTTCCCGTGGGGCCAGCCGAGTCATGGGCTCTTTGGGATGTCTTTTATTAGGTTTTCATGGGTCCTTACTAACGTAATGATGACTATACATATAGTATTACTCATACTATTTCATGCTCAAATCCAAATATTCAAAACTTGGCTTTACATGGCCCTGGATAACCTTATCTAAGGCGCTGCTTTCGACAGGCTGGACCAGACAATCTCCAGAGGTATACATTTCCACAGGGTGCCACTTAAAGGCGTATTTTTAGGCATATTTAGGAAATGTAAATCTTGGACAATGCTCAAGGATGTTACTTATACTTAGAAATCCAAAACTGTCAGTCTCAGTTTGTGTTCAAAACCACGTTTCACGCTCTATCATCCCAAAGTTGAGTTATAACCGTGTGATTTCACCTCTGTGGACTGTACATTGCACTGGCTGCGTTGCTTTGGGTGCTTTACTTCTGTTATCTGGCAAGGAACGGGATAAGTGCTGGAAAATCCACATTGTGCGTGAAGTCAGGCTTGAGCCACTTGAGGGATGCCCAGCCTTGGTGACATCGCCCCACCGTGAGGTCCTCGCAGGGGGGATAAAGGCGCAGCGTTGTGACTTCGCCCATAACTCTTAATAAGCTGTCAGAGCTCGCTAAAATTGCTTTTACGTGGTTGCTGCAATGCCACTTACCTTTAGTAGCTGATGTCTTATAAATACAAGGTAAGGGAAAAATGAAAAGATTAGCTTGTTTCTGTTGAAGACAGGAGCATCTTTTAATCTCAGTTTCTCGCCTACCTTTCACAAAGAATATATTCCACATGAATACCTAGTTTTCCATTTCTCTATTACCACATACTACCCGCTTAGTTCTATATTGAATTATTTAAAAGAGCAAGCAGAAGAAAGTGGGACACTTTTAAATTCATTTTGACCTTGTGATTAAACCAAATTGTCACTTTGCTCTGTAAGATTATAAATGCTAACATCTCAATTGATCTGTATAGGCTCAGATCATCTTAAACTTGTGAATGTCTGATCATCTTAAACTGCAGCGACGTTGTAAGCTGCAATAATCTCAGCCAACGCTTCGGGTATTATAAAATCTACACTTTTGTTTTCCTTTTGTTGTCACACCTAAAACCACTGTGCAGAGTTATTAGGAAGGGTAGCCGAGGTGGAGAGGCGTGTAAATGCAGTTTAGGCGGCCGGCGCTACGCTGGCCCTCGCGCCCGCGTGTGGGATGCAGGAGAACGCGGAGGATGCAGCGCTCACCCTGGGGAGGGCTGGAGGAGGCTACAGGAGGGCAAGTCCCAGGAGTTAAGCCACTGTACAAAATACTCTTAAAATAGGGAAAATGGTGGGAGAGAACAGAGAGGTGGCATTGTAGTTGGTTATACTTTTTCCCAAAGAGAGTGGCAGGTGACACGAAAGCATCATTTATTTAATTAAAGCAACAGAAGACAGGGTATAGGGAAACCTGAAATTGGGTCTGGCCTTTTGGGGTGCTGAATAGCCCCAGAAGGTTAGACGCTGGGTTTCCTACTTAAATAAGAGCTTCAGTAACAAGTGCTGAATGCTGAAGCCAGCAGCATTTTATTAATCTTTGCTAAAGGGGAAATAACTAGCTTATGATTTATTTCAAGATGGTATACTAAAATTTTTATGAAGGGATGTGTATGTGTGTGTGCAGGTCTATGTATTAATTCATAATCAGAATATTTGGTATTTGTATTGGTGTAAAGTATTTTTAAGCCTATCATTCACCAGAATCCTTGGTGCTGTGGGATTTTGATATCCTGCAATGCAAAAGAATGTTTTAATTTTAAATATACATTGAATACCCCTCATATTTGAGACATTCAGTGTATGAAGAAAATACCTGTAGGTTACCTTTAAACTAATACAGGATGGGCTGTACAGGCTGGGGGTAATCAGGATGGGCTAATGTTGGCAGTCTTCACACTGAAGAGTCTCAATAATATTGTACTTTAAGTTATTAAATACCATTTAAAAAGTCGATGAATGAATGTAGGCATATCTGGTGTTCTTACCTAATCTCCTGTTTATGGGAAAGTCACCACGCAATAACCCAGAGTACTAGATTAGTTGAAAAATCTATATATTCTTGCGCAAGATATAATTAGATGAAAGCTGTTCATTACACTATGGAATTTATTGTATAGAAACTTGAGTAGCTCCAGCTGATGCTAATTAACTGTCCAGCCTGAGAATGTGTACAGCGGTAGTGATGGCGAAGACAGGAAAAACGTGAAATACGGCACAGAAGATTTCACTTTAGTATGCACCTGCTAGACACGAGGAGCCAGACCTTCGGCTGATGTAAACCAGCAGAAATACCTGCCTCCAGAGAAGCCACGCTGATTTACTTCAGCCAAGTCTGGCCAGGGACGGTAATAACTTGGTATTATGGAAATAGCAGCTGGTGCTGACTTGCTAAGAACAAAGGACCACATGCTAAAAAGCCCATTAAAAGGAGCTCCTTTGATGTTTCACTTCATCTGGTATAAATTTAAAATGGAGGCTTGATGGTTTTCTTTAGTCTAAACGTTTTGTGTCCTAGGGTCTATGTCACATTGCAACGTGGCTTTTATGTAATGCATCAGATGCTAAGAAACGGAGGACACAGTCCTCCAAAACATCAAAAATTGGGTGAGGTGTTGGTAGTTATCCGCGAGTCTAGAAGCTGCTGCCTGCCTCGCAGGATGGACCCCAGCCCGCGTGATGGACGGTAGCAGTCGCCCCAGCCTTATCTCTGAGCTTCTTCATTTTTTTATGATGGGATGTCCCCTGTCCTCAGGAAGGCCTTCGCGCCTGCACGGAGCAGCGAGCTCGTGAGCTTTGATCACGGTCTCAAGCGATGCTCGCGAGCTTTCCCCCCTCATCTGGTGTGACGCGGGGAGGGATGGGGCTCGTCAGGTCTACGAGGAAGACCAGGGGAACGGTGCGGTGGGCTATGAGTTTACACTCAGGGTTGAGGAAGCCAACGCAGCCCCTGGGCTGCTGTCAGTCAGGCGCCGGGTGCTTCAAGCTCGTTAGATGTCTCGGTGACCTTGGCTGTGATTAGAGCCATCCTATTTTCACATGCAATTAGTTGTTCTTTAACAGCTTCTCTGCTGTTTGAGGCAACCAGCAGCTACGGAGTCCCTTTCTCCTTGCACTCATTTGAGGGCATGATTATAACATAATTTAAGTGGAGCTGAAGGAGCGCTGCACTTTCAGTAAGCGTGGCTTTCGCTGATGAAAGGTTCACTTCTGTACTATGGGGCATAACAATAAAACCGTCAGCTATAAACGCCATCGTTTCTTTTGATGACAGAAGGATGGAGAGGTTGCTGTCCACGCTGTTAATGCTGTTACGGACACGAGTCCAGTGCGAGGCTTTGCTTCCACTCGCCTACTGTAATTTCCAAAGAAAGCTTGCGATTTCTCCGCAAATGAAGCTGATAAATTAGCATTATTTTTCCAAAACTAATCCTTGTCTGATGAGGACCCAAACTAAAGTGAAGTTCTCCTTGTTTTGGCATATGAAAGTTAAGGGCTTGATTCTCCAGTGTTCTCCATCTTGTTCAGGGTGGACCAAAATAAAAATCACTCCGATCTTGAGCTGCCACATTTTGTAAAAATGTGAGACAGTTTGAAGTGAAAGACTCTAGAGGAGGCAACCATGGCCACTCCTTACTACTTTCAGGGCAAGCTGTCAAAGACTGAATAATAAAATCATTAAGAGAATGATTGAAAGAAGGAGGCAGTGTGGACTCAGTGACTGCATGACACCATTAGAGTAAAAGGTCTAATTCTGCCCTTATTTAGGCTTGTTATAAACTGGGAGCAACTCTTCTGTAGTCTGTGAAATGAGAACTTGGCTCAGTCTGGCGGTGGTAAATTATCAGAAATAGCTGAATAACTAGCTACTTCTGACATGCTCAGAGTACCAAGTGGTCAGTAAACTTCTTACCCTGCAAACCACAGGAGCCATTTAAATGATCTGAATCAGCCTGAATATTTTTTTTTTTGAGAGTCACAGTGCATCACATTACTTCTTGTCCCAGCACAACAGAGCATGGGAGCTCCCGACATGCTGTTCTTGAAATGCAAACATAGATGTCTGACTTTGAGATGTCACAAAGAATGTCTCGTAAGTACAGCAGCAAGTTTCAAAGTATTTTCAATAACCACTTCTATGATTTTTCTTAACAATATTAAGAGAGATCTTTACAGTCCAAGGACCATTGCCTGGGAGTGTTTGGTTTGGTACACTGCTCTGGTACAGCATGGCCAAAAAGGCATGGCAAGAAAAGCAAAACTGATGATTCAAGGTGTGAGCCTAAAATCTAAGACTCTTTATCTGAATGAGAAAATAATTATCAACCAAGTGCTCGACCAAACTCCAAATTATGAAAGCTTTAATGAAAAGGGAGTATTTTCTCTTTTCTCCTGCCCCAGCAGATATGAAGCAAAGGGGAAGAATGGTAGCAAAATGCACAAAAGCTATTATAAACCAGCTGGCTATGGGGAGCTCACTGGTGCAAGCAGTCGAATCAAATAATGCGGGTGGAATATTTCCTGACCACTAAAATTTTCTGCAGCAATAATACACTCTCATGATTCGAAGTGTAAGATGATCTCCTGCAGGTGCCACGCAGAAGGGTTTCCTTTCTGCTGGTGTAGTCATTTCAGATTACACTCTTGTTCCACCAAACCTCTCAGTGCGCTGTAGGAATCCATGCGTCACATCCTGCCCCAAACAGCATGTCGCTATGTATTAGCTATATATTTAAAGTGATGTTCCCTTATTGAACACCAAAAGAGAAAATTGATTAATTATTTGTAATGTGTTTGGAGAAAATAAATCAAAAGTCACCACACAGACACTTCTTATAGGCAGTTGATTAGCTGCATTATGGAATTGTTTGCTGTGAAACCAAGTGCTGGACTACGCTTTCATCTTGCAAAAAACATTATGTAAGTAAGCTGTTTCTTGACATCAAGAGGCTCTTCCTACTTTGGACTGATTATAGGTTTGAAACCTAATCATTCTTGGGTACACTTCATAAGCTTTCTCTTTTAAATGATTACAAGTTTCTGCCACCAAATTTTAGCTTTTGCAAAAAGAAAGCATCTTCCTTCTGAGAAATGTGTCCACAGCTGTCAATGTCATTTTAAAACCCAAAGCAGCTAGCTAGAGAAAAAACCTTTTTGGTTAGTGATATTTCTTTTTAATCTAGGTTTTCAGCTTGAGGTGATATTGATATAGCTGAGAAAATTAAGCCTTATCCTTGCCGGCCAGGGCTGTTTGAAGGAGCATGAGTATAGTTGCAATGACACATTCATTGGGAGCAACCAGAGCTGATTCTCCCCTGCCTTAAGCTTGCAAAGTTGCCCTGACTTTGGATCATGATGATTCTAGGACTGGAGCTGAGGATGGGGCCCAGCTGGGTTCCTTAAGATCCAGTCCTGACCCTCTGTTTAACGGCAAATCCAAAACCTTGGCAAGCATTGTGTTTTGAGTAGCGAGGCAAAGTTAACGCATCTCATGCAGTCCTACCTTTCTTTCAAAAAAAAAAAAAAAAAAAAGCAAATGCAAACCCACTGACAACCAGAAGCTTCTGTTTTCACCACTCCTTCGTGCCCTGACCTCGCACATTATTCATGAAATAACTTGGTAGATCATAGCTCAGGTAGATGTTGCATGAACTGCCCTTAAAGCTCCACCACTAGCTTTTTTATTACTTAGCTGTATTGCTTTCATGTCCTAATTGAGGTCTGAGCTCCAAGATTTGTGTGTAAACAGATAGTAGAGACAGTCCCTGCCATCGGTATACATATAGGCAGTGTTACAGAAGGTGGTGAGGGAAGCAGAGGCAAAAGGAGGTGAGGTGCAACATCACCCTGCTCCGTCACCCTGCCCTGCCAGTGTGCATTTCCGAGCGGCAGCGATCTCGCTAACCTCGCTCTGCTGTGCACGTACGATAAAGTGCTGCTGTTCTAAAGGTGTGTTCACATGGATGGTGAGCAGAGCAACATCTTTGTTAGGATTTTTTTTGCATCTCTGATAGTTTCCATGGGTGATAGTGCCGAACAGTGCTGACATCACCTCTTGCAAACAAGTCGTCTGACAAACACCAAAAGGCAGTTAGAGACATAGGTCTCAGCGCTGGTCAGTGGACATTCTGGTATAAATGCCTGGATTTTGTGATGCTTCTGCTGCTTGTTGACTGGTTAAAAGTGGCATCCTTTCCTTGGCAGTGATCTGAACACGGAATTGCCCTTCCTATCTTCCATGCCTTGACAAACACTGAAATAACTAGTAATACTGTTATTGTTCTCAGTGTTTCCATTATTCTGCATTAACAGGCTGTTGAGATAATGCAGTCTGTTTACTCAGATAGATAATGCTTGATTCACAATAGGAAATGGGTCATCATTCTGTGTCATCGCGAAGCTCCAGCCTTGCATCTCTTTGCGTGGTGGAGCACCATGTGCTTGCTTAAGGCAAGCGCGGGCTGCGGACAGCCTATGCCGCTTGCACCTCCGAGGCAAGCCTTGTAGGACTGGTAGCAACCCAGGGTGCCTGGCTGTCTTCAAACCACTGCCACTTGGCTAAAAGCGTCAGAGAGCAGATTCTTTTAACTTCTTCTTTTTTTTTTTTTTAACCTCTCGGAGCTGGTAGAAGTTCCTCACGTTTAAGGAACAGCAATTGCTGCCCTTCTCTGCTGGGTCTGTGGACCCCATCAATCCCTATCGGGGAGGTGTGGGCGAGCTCAGGGACAGGGTTTTTGTGAAAACCAGCAGATGCTCCCTAAGGTAAAGCCTGGTGATGGTGGTGATGTCTACTCGCATTAATGATGCGTAGTGAATCTGCCCCATGCGTCTCCTTCCCCCGTCTCTTCGTGTCTGATGTGCTCGGTGGTCATAGTGAATTCATGGCAGTGGTCATCTGTTGGAACGATCTTTGGCCAACTACAGAGACTTACTTTGTCATGATTTGTCAAAAATCCACAATGAAATGCTAAGAAGAGCTTTATATAAAAGTATGAAAAGCTGCTTTATGCTGCTGTAAAGCGAAAAGAAAAAATATGTGATAACAATGGAAAAGCCTATGTTTGCCTGAATTGATGCAGTTTCAAGGAAAGGCAAGTTTAACCTGTTGTAACACAAGGTCGCTTCCTGTTAGCAAAACCCCCTAAAGGGAGAGGGAGGAAAATGTAAAAAGATACTTTACAGTAAAACAATATACTCATTTTACTCAGAGATAAAAGTTCCCTAAGAAAAAGAGCTTTTGAAAAATCTATCCTCAATTTTACAGAGTATTTTTAACTCCTCCAATGTCATGTGGTTTTAAGCAAGTGATTTAAGAATTGATCTGTCGTCTTTTCTTGTTGCATAAAGGCAAAAATGATTTTTGTCCAAATGCAGTTACAGGTTTCTTCCATAACTTTTCCTCCTGTAAGCAGTTGAACTTTTACAACCAGGGTGTATATTTTCTAAATTTTATTAATGGAGTCATTCTGCTTTCCCTTTCTTGGAGTTTTCTTCTCCTATATCTCCCAAAGCATTACACTTATGTGTCTTTGTTCATTAGTTTTAAAGTCTTTCTTCAGCTGGGATAATAGAAAAAACATATATTGCTAGTCATCCAGTTGCAATTCTAGCTATTCTCAGAGGGGTATATATATATTTCCAGTTTGGCGCATGGGGATTTAGATATACAATTCCAGATAGTCTTAATGAGAGTAACAGTCCTAATTCCCCACACAATACACTAAAAATGGATCCAGAATGTTCAGAGTGAAAGTCTGTGATCTCACCTTTATGTATCTTTGCCTCGTTCTTTTTTCTATATATCATTTGCATCTGCATTTGTTAATTAAGGTAGTTGGCAGCTGCTGGGAGGAGGAGGAGGGAGTCAGTCTTCTGCGCCTGTGTCTGTCTTGCTTTGCTTTGTTTTCCTAGGGATTGACTGGGCCTGGGTGAACCTTTTGAATTGAAAGGTTAATTCAAGAGGGAGTTACAGGAGAGAATTTACCAGATTGGCTCCATTATTACTCTGATTGCTTTTGGTGTTAGACAAGAACAAGGCACACCTTTTCTTATTGCCCTAATTAATTACAAAAAAAATCCACTAAGAGTCTAATAAGGATTAAGATTTAGTTATCGCATTGGTGCAAGATCTAATGAAGACACCTTTTGTGCAGAAAAGAGGCAATGTTTTTATATCTGAGTTTCTTAAGGATCTTGATTTGTTTTATATCTTAGGCATCATTCTGTTATCATAAAATGCTAGGAAGCCTCCATCACCCTTTTCCAATTTTAGACCCCATTTCTAATTTTCTTCATATCTTTCTTTTTTTTCTCTCCTAATCTCTGCTCTGTGTTTGTGGAGAATCCCCAGGTTTTATGGGCACAATGCCACTGCTGACTTTTGCTTTAGCAGGGACGGGATGCAGCGCAGAAAGGAGCGCTGTCTCCATTTGCACTATGTGTAAGAAAATTCCTGGGGCTTAGCTCTCTGCTCCTCAAGGTTACTGTAATTACACTTGGAAGCCAATATCCACAAATAGCTAGCTTGGTAGTTAGGAGTAAATGGAGTATGAATACTTCAGGCAGCTCTTTCCTGTGCTCAGATCCATAGGCTGAGATTTTACAGAGAGAGGCAGTTTAGAGACTCCTCCACTAGCTCTGGTCTCTGCCGTTTATTCCACTTTTTAGCCAGTTTTCACCAACCTGATAATCCCCACTGCAGTTTCAGATACCATGGCACAGCAGTAGCAAACAGCCTCTACTGAGGACACAACGGTGGTTTGACTGGTTTAGCACTGTCAGCGAAGAAACTGTTGTTTGGCTTCACAGCATACATTTATTGCGCAGACCATTTCGAGATATGAAGGTAAATGTTGTCTTACTGTGATGCTGCCTTGGATGAGTAGAAACTCCTTCCCGCTTCCCACTTTCTTTTCTTTTCCTTTCTGCTTTCTGCCTGCCAGTAAACTATTTTAATTTAAAAGATGATTTAAAGAGATGATCTATTTTCCATTCAGGTTCTTTCTGTGGCTTAGCTGCCCTCTTTTTTTCCCCCTGTCCATCTAGGATCTTGGCTGCCTTTGTGAAAAGACTTTCTTCTCTGTTGCTCTGCAATTACTTAATGTTACCTGCTGCTTTCTCCATCTTCTCCTACCGTGCTCCCTGTTTCTACCTCTCCCCACAAACACCCTTTGCTGACCATGATCCCATTAGTCTGCCCCAGTGTCTTTTTCCTCTATACATTATAAAACATTTGTACAAGCTTGGGTTGTCAATACAGGTACTGGACTGGTCAGTGACTGGAGGAACTGGTCACTGCTGTGCATGAGCCCTGCACAGAATTGAGTCTATGCAGTGTGCTGAAGGTGTTGCATCAAAATAATTTTCACTTAAGAAAGGAGAGCTAAGTCTTAAAAAGAAGATAACACAAATATTTGTAACATGTGAAAAGCAAGGAGAAAAACTAAGTTATACCAGAGAGAAGAGGGAGAGCTTGGATGCGAGCTTAGGGTTTGGGAACTTTGTGTGCAATTCCTTGCTTTGACCAGATTTTCCCGTTTGACTGTGAAGTTGCTTAGGATAGGGTTCATCTCAATGAAGATGACTCCTTCTACCTGTATTGGCAGTCGAATTTACGGAAAGGAACACAAGATATTGTTAGAAAGCTTTGTAAGGGAGAAGACTAGATGCTGGACCTTATTTCTCTGATTTCCCCAGAAATACAGGATGACTAATAGGAAACATGAGCCATTCAGTTCGTTAAAATGTGTAGGAGACCATCATTTTGTGACAAAGAATATTTGTTATCTGATGTGTACGGATTAAGAATTGGGAAAGTAGTTTGAAAACATAATACCTCCCACCTCACTCCAAGATTTAATTTTACTAGATGAATACAAGACAAGGTAGGGTCTAAAATGATGTGCCATTTCATCCTTTCTCATGGGTCGGATCAGAGGATAAAGCACGACTTGTCTTCCTTCCACAACCAAGACATTGGCAACAAGTGTTTAGAGAGGAGCAGCTGCTGAGAAGGAGTCTGTAGGGAAAAGGCATGAGAGACTGTTTTTTAAAAAGTGTTTGTCGTGAAATAGAAGTAGTTTATTAAATGTCTCATGTCCACCACAGAGAACAGGACAATCCCTGCCTGGTTTGTTTGCTTTTATTGCTAGATCTGCAACTAGGTTTTGGGGTTTGGGGTTTTTTTTTCCCTCCTTGTAACTGCCAGCTCTCTGGGTTGCCTTCTGTCACCAGATTTTAGGTTGTTATTGGTCATTTCCATCCACATAAACCTTTAGGTCTTGAGTCTGCCTCTTGCTAAGGCTGTCAATAGGTAATTTATACACATTAATAAAAAAGAAGAGAGTCATATGCTGTGTGCGTGGCCATGTGGGCATGTGCCTTTCAGGGACCCCCTCGAAGAAGTTTCAAAGGACTTAAAATAGCTCTTTCTGTCTTCACGCTGTGCTGATCCTGATGCCCTTTCTCTACTGTTCCTAATTTGTTGGTTTTCCTTTCCCAGTTCCTTCTATTTTGTCTCCCTTCAAAACTCTACGTAAAATGCAGTTATGTAAGTGGGCACTTCTGCATGCTTCTCTGCACCGACTCTTAGCTTTCTAGGCTTTGCTGGTGGTGGTGGTGGAGATCTGTTTGAATCGTCTTTCAAAGTCTGTGCAAGGCAGAGCTCAACTGCCCGAAGAGCTTAACTGCTGCTTTGGATGCGGCAGGGCCCTGCAGTTGTAGCTGCTGTGCAGCAGCCTTCCCATGAAACCAGCTTCGGGAGAAAGCGTATCTTGGACAAAGTGGACCCTTTTGCTGCTGGTTCATGCCATGGCTTTGCACAGAGGTAGAAGGCGGCACTTAAAATGTTCAAGACTGGTGGTCTCCAAAACCACCTCCTGATCCCCAAACCACTTCCTTCACCAATCACTGTGGATCTTGGTTCTCATCACAGCCACTATCCTATCCATAGTTCTAATTTTGACCAGGTTTAGCCAATCTAAAATGTTCCACTGAAGTGAATAAGAAACAGGAGAAAGCCACATAACAACGGTGTGTTTGAGGTATCTTGACTCCATCCAAAATACCCATCAGAGTGTATATATATTATTTAGACTAGTGGTTTATTTTTATGAAGAGTATCATCCCTGATCGTTTCTATGAGTAACATTAGGTTGCAGTACAGCCGTGTGACAGTCATGATAATATTTGTATCAGTTATAACTTTTAAAATGTGTAACTGCAAGCAGTTTTAGTGGAAGCAAAAATGATGAAGAACAGAAGGCTGAAGAAGATAATAATGTCATGTTACTTTTTGGCAGTATCACAGCATTCTTTACAGGGATGAAAAAGGTTCATGTGTATTATTAATTAGTGGATATTAACTAGCCAACAAACACTTTAATGGAAAAAATGAACTACAAACTACTTAAAAAATTGAACGTTGTTTTCATAGCCTGACTTGTGAAATCAGCTGTTTGTTTGCCACACATTTACAGAATTTGGGTTTATTTTGTTTTTCTTAGGAACAGGGATGTTCTCTGGAAGCAACACGAAGCAGCGTGCCACGGGCGAGGGCTGCACCGCTGCCCCTGCCTCTTGCTTGCACCCAGCGTCCGCCTCCGATGGCCCGTCAGCGGGGCGAGATCCCTCCAGAGGCACCTCCGAAGCCAAAGAGAGCCCACCACCGTCCTTCCTGAAGCCAAAAGTGTCCCTCTCCGATAGTATGTGCAATACAAAAACTCTGTCAAGAATCGTCTTGGAAGCAAATGTTCACGGGCAAAACCAGTTCCTGAAAGGTGAGGCACAGCTCCTACTGTGGTTGTTAGGAATATGGTTTCAATAATAGGATGAGATCAGTCCCAGAGAAAAAAATAGTGAAATAGTGGAAAGTCTGTCCAGTTTTGTCCAGTTTTAAATGCTGAGTGTGAGTCATCTGGTGAGAGATCACATCAGCTAATCAAACTGTATACATTGCTATAGTTAATAGAAAACAAAACGAAAATGAAAATGATAGATTTACTTTGTAAGTAAATTCAAAAAAAGCTTGAAAAAAAAGTTAAAATTGCAGAGTCGAGTATTCCCAGTTCAAGTAATACCAGAAGTAAGGTTATGTTTGCAACCTTGTTTTGATACCTTTCTTTTATTTCTGCAATCACATGCTTTTGTTTGTGTGTTTTCCCACAACACCCTGAGCTATCTGATACACTGTCTGCTGCACATGGATTAACTTCCCTGAAGAGTTTATCATACAATAAAGTTTTTAACAAGTGATTATTAACGTTTCAATGCATTAAACATACTTTTCTTATAGTTCAGCACCTACACCAACATCTTTCTTCCCACATTTTTTCAAGTAGCGACTATGGGGATGACACAGGTAGCTGAATTCACGCTAAGGTATCTGCAGATTTTTTTGCTGAAGATAATTATGTATCTACTATATGTTGTATATCTCCTGTAGATTAATTTGTCTTTAATAGCCATAGCTTTGTGAAGAATTTACTCCAAGAATGCCTTATGAATGCTACAATAATAGTGTAGCCTCTTTTCTTTCAGATTTTGTGTAGACAGGTAGGGAAAACGTTGTCATTGAATACGTAGCTACTGAATATAACACCCATGTAGATGAAAGAAGCCAGTTTTCTGCTTTCAGTGCCTGAAGTTAAATACACATTATTCCACTAACTAATGGTGACTTAGTTTTACAATTGAGATCTATTGAAGATAAAGGTATTTGCCACCTCCAAGAACCAAGCGTATTGAGGAGTTTAGTTTCATGTTCACCAGTTTCAAGTTTTATCCAAAACAAATGATGTTAACAAGCACACTGTTAGGGAGGAAATACAGTTCAAGATTTTATAAGGCAGATGTACCCAAAGCAGATCACTTCAGCATTTTTTTAAGTACAACATAATACGTACAATATGTCATAAAGAGGAAAATATTTTTGGTTTATTGTAACCAAAAATTGAAATAAAACAGTAATGGGCTTTATTCCCAGATATTTAGTTCTAGAAATCAAATTATTTGGCACAAGAGAAGTACTTCAGTGTAACTTTTTCAGCGTAGTGCATATGGGTCTTTTCTGAAATTAATTTGTTATTTCGGATTAATTCCGTACTTTAAGTAAGATTCTTGACAGCTCTCTCATTTTGAGCATATACCCTCTTTTGGTCATAATTTGTACAGGAAATACCAGTATTAGGGTGCTAAAGCATAATTACAAGTGTAGACATTATTCTTTTCCTCAATGCAGGATTGCTGAATTGACAGCTTGCATAATGATGTGCTACAATGCATATTAACCTTTTGTTTATCAGCTTTTTCATGGAGTCATCCCACTGAAAGGCTAATGAATATATAGAAATGATATAAAGCAAACTGCATCATTAGCAAAAGGAAAACATGAGCAGGGTTTATTAAAGCTGCCGTGTGGTCGAAGAGAAATGATATGTGATTAAGTCCCATAAAAATATGTTATTTTCTATAATAAGTGCAATAAATTGAAACGATCTCAAACTGTGAGCTGCAGCGTGGTATCCTCTGCTTTACATAATGTAAATGCATGACAGAAGCGCCTTGCTTTCTGGGAAGCAAATACCTCCGAACAGAGCTAAGCATCGCAGCGGTTTAATTACGCTCCGTTGTGATGTCTTGCTTAATGTGAAAGATGCTACTTGTGTCACAGGGCAGCCACTGGCACCAATGATTAGATCTGATCTATTCTGCTTAATGAGGCCTATTAATAATACCTTGGCATTCTTATTTCAGAACTTGCCCTCTCTGTCTAATGAGGTGGAGAACCCAATAAAAAATTAGCCATGCACTCTTAATGAACTTTTAAATCTCTCTAAGGTGATTACAAATTCTGTGGTTCAAATGACAAAATAAAGGAGCCTAAGGAACGGGCTGAGCAGGAGGGAGCCAGCGGGGTAACACTATCTGCAGCTCACTTGCCAGATGTTGCTCCTGAGAAAAAAGACGCGCTCCCCCGGCCAGGGATCTGCTCGGAGCCTGAGAAAATTCCACCAAGCCCACTGACTCTGAGGGTAAAATCTCCATTTGTTTTTATTGTTGTTGTTAATTCTGGGACTGATTTTTCATGGATGGTCGTTGCTTCCTGGGAACTGGCTGGGGGCAGAAGTTCACATTTCCTTGATTGTTCTCCTTTTCGGGGAAGTTTTGTTCGCTTGCTTTCGTTGCTGAGACCTCCTCGAGTGGTTGTAAGAGACGTAGCGTGAGTCCTAGCTGCCACTTCTACAGAGGAACATGGTAAAAGGCTGGGGTCTACAAAGATGTCCCGAACACGCCTCTGAAAGCGTACCTCAACGCTGCCAATTTCCCCAGACGTGCTCAAATCGAGTAGACCAGCCATAGGTAGGAATACAACCCTCCAGGTCGACACCGAGCTCTAGTAGGAGACGTATTTTCCTGCTTTCCCATCCGGTGCAGTGTTGCACACCAGACTCCGTTCCCGTCTTCTGTCCTGAGGCATTCCTAAATGTCGAACCAGCCTTTGACTGGAGAGCATTTTCCTCCTGGACCATCCATGACTAGATCTGCATGATAATCCACATAAACAAGAAAGTTTGTGAACTGTTAGTGACAAGCTGCTTTGGCGATGGGGTGAGACAAAGAAATAGGCAAAATGTCAAGAACTTGAATTTGGATAACTTAGAAAAATGTGTAACTCAAAACCTTTTGGATATGTTTTCTTATATTTTTTTAGAAACAGCCTCCTTTGCCTGATCTGGAAATGTTTATGCCAAGCCAGCTTTCTAAAATTAAAAGGAAGCTAAGCCAGATAGGAAGGCAGTTTGTTGACTTTCTTACAGACAAGCAATGCTTTTCATTGATAATCTCTTGCTGAACCCGGTTAGATGAATACCTCAAGGTGGTGGTGGGGGGGATTTCCTCTTTTTGAAATAAAGCTTTTTTTCTGTTTCATTTAGGAAGCACTAGAAATCCATAAACCTCAGTTCATTTCTCGTTCAAGAGAAAGGCTGAAAAAACTCGAACATATGGTGCAGCTGCGGAAAGCCCAGCACAGTGATGCTCCGGGAAGGAAACAGGGAGCGCTGCTTGTTCGCAAACTTTCCTCAACATCCTTTTCGAGCAAAAAGAGGCAATATACCATTCCTCACCCGCTCAGCGGTAAGTTGAATCGTGACCAGCAACAATTCTATAGCTGTCCTTGAAACCTTGCCACATGTATAGTATTTCCATGTTAGTTTTGTGGGAAGAACACGTGCCCCATGGCTCCAGGTTCCCCTCTGCCAGCGTGCCGGCGTCTGTCCTGGTGCTCTAAACAGAAAGTCTCCAAAGCAAAGGGACAGGGGTAGCGGGGCTGAGCTGTTTTCCTGGTCTGCGTTCGCAGAAGGAGCCTTTCTTGGAGACTCCGTGCCACTGTCACGTGCCTCCGGGTTTTGGGGCACGGAGCTGGTCACCACCGGCAGATTGCTCTTTACAGGTGACGGCAATATGAAAGGTTTCACACCTGGTAGGTCTCACAGGAAGGCCCAGCCAGGGAAAGGGGGGGCGGATAAGGGGATGGGCAGGGTCTGCCCCTGAGGGTCTCAAGCCGGTCACGGCAGCAGCCTCAGGCGTGGTCACCAGCCCTCGTCGGCGAGCTCGCTGGGAAACCACCCCGGTCTGCCCGGCAGCCGCCGGCGAGGCTGCCCGCTCAACGCCTCCCAACCTGCCCCCTTGCCTCCCCGAATGCCTGGGGGGCTTCGCTGCCCTGGTGGGAAACGGAGTCGATACCCTGCGCGGTTCCCTCTGGGAAACGTCTCACGGTTCAGCTCCCAACAGCATCTCCGTGAATAACGACCAGGCGCAGTACGGTGACAAAAATTCCTTTTTGTCATTTGGTTTTTACGTCATGCAGGTCACTGAAGGATTTGTTGGCTCGGCTAGAATTCCCCTTCGTATTTTGCTTTTAAACCTGCGGCCGTTTGGAGCCGCACGATGCTGCTGAAAAGTGAGGCGGCTGAAGCCATCATTGAACAAATCTTTTACAATTAAGAAATTTGGCCTCACCTGTTCTGACAGAGCATGAACAAGCAAAAATACACCCGAATGATCTGAAAGACAAGATCTTGGTGTAGGGCCCAGGGCCGGCTCCCCACTGCTGTGCCTGGAGCACGGTGGGGACGGGGGATGCAGAAGTCGGGGGGAAGGTCAGAGCTTCCCCCGCGGCCGGTAAGGGAGGTTTTCCGGCGAGAGACAAAGTGCTGCACCGACAGTTGCTGCTGGCAGTGATTTAGCTGCGGTTTAATTTCTATTTTAAAAGAAAACAGGCCAGCTGGAAGAGGCAGGGAGGGAAATCTCTTTGCGTTGCTGGACACCTGTAAATGGGTGCATGCTGGTGGCTCGCGGGGGACGGAGGGTGGGCGCGCGGAAGCCAGGCACGGCCTCCACGGCCTCGGCCGCACATCCCAGCGGAGCGGATGCAGGCGTTCGCTCCCAGGCTCCCGGCGTGGTGGGAAGCCCAGGGGACGTAGCTGCCACCTGGAAACATCTGCCTCGGCCATGCCGAAGCGCACGCGTCGCCTTGGGGCAGCCTCCCTCCACGCGCCGGAGCGGCCGGAGCGCTGAACCCCCCTCACTGCTCAGCCTTCAACGGAGGGTGAAGCTTAAAAATAAAAAAAGGAGAATATCCAGTGATTTTAAAGACTGCATCAGCTTCATCAGCTCTTATCCCCTCCAAAACGTCGGTGTTGCTGTTGACATGCTTTGACATGCCCAGAGCAGTAGGTGATAGCCCAGAAACTTTGGTTCCCATAACTCATCTGTCTTAACGTGGCCAGGTGTAACTTTCTGTTTGCAAGATCTAAATGTTTTTATCATGACAGAAGCTGTCACAGCTCATATTTAGCCATAACTTCAATTAATATTGTAAATCTTAGCTCTGTGGTGAAGCATGGCTGTGTAGGCTGCAGCGCAGAGGAGTGCACTGAGCCCATTGAACTTGCTCTGGGTCCTGGCAGTTGGTGTTTTAGGACTTCTCCGGCTGGATGCCGTGGTGCAGGAGGACTCGTATCATGCGTGCGTCCCGCAGCACAGGGACGTTGCCCAGAGCAGCCGTTCCCCGGCTCTCCCAGCCGCACCAGAAGAGGCGAGGGCTTGCAGCCCGCGCAGAAACAGCGACCGGTTGTTTTTCCTGGTTTAATGACACGGGATCATCACCTGGGCGGGCTTCCCAGGTGCTGGTGAGCTGAACTCAAGCTTTTGCAAGCGGTTGAGTCTGGGGCTTATGCCGAATGCAGCACAGCGGACATTAAAACACGGTGCAACTGCGGCCCGAGATGCTGCAGTTCGGCGTTTTATTTAGTGCGTTGCTATCTCGCTTGCTCTCCCCTAAATAAGCATGTCGCACACGCTGCACTCACGACTTCGAGCTTTTATTTCAATGTCCACCAGAAAAAAAAAAAAAACCCTTAGAGATTTTCTGTGCCTAAGATCATTCTATCAGACTAAAGAGTGTTTATTGATAGTATGAAATTATTAGATCACACAATTTTCAAATGTTTTGTCAGTGCTGTTACAACCTTACAGTTACTCATACAAAAAAGAAATAATTGGCATCTACAGCATTTCCATATAAATACCAACATCTGTGCAGCTTCCGTTTACCTCCTCATCTTCCAAAAAAAAAAGTTGTTTACCATTTTTAATCGTAATTCATGAACAGGATTTCAGAAAATGCTGAAAGTAATCTTAGAAAAATGAAAATGTTTATCCAGCAGCAGATTTTATCATCACAAGAGCCCTTTGAAGGCAAACAACCTCCAACTCTCGTAGTAGCCTTTGTGCCGCGTAATGTGTGCTGTTAAATTTCTGGAGTGGTAATTAGTCCAAGATAGACTACTCTGCTGTTGACTGTGTCGAACAAATTAGCGATCCCACTGTGACGAACTGAATAGAAACAATGCTCAAATAACTGGATTTAAATCTCGGAAACCGTAATGTAATTACTTCAGTGACCAGACTACCAGCTGTTTATAGGCCTTTAAATCCTCATAATGAACAGCCTTGTGATCTTAGTGTACACAAGCACTTCCCGGCGTTTAAAAAAATTTCACAAGGAATTTTTCTTTTTTTCTTATACCCTCCATTTTCCTTTCCTTTTGGGAGAGTGGTGGTTTGCTGCCAACAGCAACAGAAGGAATCAAAGTTACTAGTCAGCCCCTAAATAGATGCCTACAAAGTTTCTCTGGATTTGTCCAGTAGTATCCCAAATCCTGTATCCTTAATAGTATTTTGGAAACAAGTGCATACCTCCTAAGTCATGCTTCTAAACCTTTCCAAAAAGCCTCATTGTAGCTGCAAAAGCCTGGAGGGCAAGGGTTGCTGTTTGTTTGCTTGTGTTTGTAAGGAGGCGGTTTCTGGAGCAGCTCTGCGTTAGCTGGGTTATTATTTGGATTGTAGATTTAATGGGGCGAGTAGAAGTCAGCAATCAGAGAGTGTGCAAGAAGTGTGCATCCCACAAATAATCCTGGGGCCATTCATGTGCGTCTTCTTGGTCCTGAGTTGTCGTTGGTGGCTGGTGGGATCTTCGCAGCCCCCTGCCCTTCTCTGCTTGTGCACTACTTCGGTCGCGCCGTTGCCCAGATTTCTTCTCCTAGTCAATACTCCTTGCTCGCGCTAGTGCCACTGCTCTCGCTGGCACCCAGCCATGCGCTCAAGGCTGACAGTTATGAATACAGATTAAGTCCCAGCCAGGTAATTGAATTAGGAAGTGGTATGACCTATTTTTGTGCTATTATTATTAATCACGCTGATGCAAGCGGCGCCTGGGATTCAGCCGAACGCGGCACCGTGTTGCAAGGCGCCGGCAGCACGCGGCACCGTCCCTCTGGAGCCCGCTGCCGAATGAGCTACGGCGGTAGAAGAGGTGGAGTCCACCGCTCAAGGAAGGTGCCGCGAAGTGGGAAAATCTAAATGAAGATTTTTTTCTGGGACGATGACGACAGTGTTGAAACCACCTGCCCTGTAATGGGTGACTCAGGAAGCTCAGGCAGTCTGCTTATGAAAAGGAAAACGAAGGGCTGATTTCATTAGGGCTAGACGTAGCCATGGGGAAACCTGAATCTTGATGATGGAGCTTTTAATCTGGGAGGAAAAGGTCTGACTTCATCCATGATTAGAAATTGAAACTAAACAAATCAAGATTAAAGCTGAGGTGCAAGTTTTACCAAAGATGCAGGCAACCTTTTGATGAATTTACTAAGATCTGTCATACTTTTTCATTAATGGCCATTTCTTGAAAAAAGTTGTCAACTGTTCAGGAGTATATGCTGCAGTCAAACAATGATGATTCAGGATGGCCCCGTGAGATGCTAATTATATTTTTTTTCTGAATTTAAAGTCCATGAATGGCAAGGTATCATTTGGACAGCAGGGACCAAAATCACCCATGTCATGCCTTGAATGAATTTGTCATGGAAAAGTTTTTGTAAACCTGTAAACTTTACAGGTTTTATGCAATAACTGATGTTCTCCATTGTTAAAACTGAAATACTAAGAGGGAGCTGAAGTCTCACTAGCTACCGTGTAATTTGTATCTGAACAGCAAACGGAAAGCCCATAAACTACCTGCCTGTGGTCCTCTCAGGAGAGGACCACTGTTGAGCAGACAGTCCAGGCAGTCTTACCCTCAAACCTTCAGCTGTCAGGTTGGTAAATACTTTATAAGTAATGCTGAAACCTCATCCATGGACTACAGCTGGGGAATGCTGCTACGTGAAGCCATAGGCACCCAGTGTGTGGAGTGAGGGTAGCACCCCTGGGTGCAAGCATGAGGTTATATCCTCTGGATGAATTCCCAGGCAGGGGCCATGAGGATGCTTACCTGAACGCCACCTTTACATTTATCCTCGATTCAAGGTTAATTTATTTTTATGGGACAGCCAATTTAAAAAAAGAAAGTCATGTTTAAAAAATTTTATATACCTTATGACATCTCTGGATGAGGGAGTTTCTGGTGAATTCTTTTGGTTTTTTAGTTTGGTGTAAAAGCAGTTTAATCAGAGAGCCACCGTTACCAGTGCTTTGCTTTTCAGTGGCTGGTAACACACGCTTGAAGTGTGTGTTTATGTTAGAACAAGCGTTGAGAATTCACATTCATAGCAGGGGAAAACATGGGTATATTCTGATCAGCCTTGCCTGAATTTTGCCACTTTTAAGCATTTCAGTGATTTAGTGGCAAACAGGCAGTCAGGGAATGGTTCCCACACAATCCCGAGCTCCCTGTTCTCTGCCTAAACAGCTGAACTTCCCAGGCAAGAAAGTCACTCATCCTGTCTGAGGTACAGTTTTACCATTAGTTAAAATATTTCACAACAATGATCTATTTACCTTCATTTACAACTTGTTGGAGGAACTTCTTTCTCCCGCTGCAGAGATGTCACAAGCCACTGGTGGTGCAGCTACTGGAAGCTCAGAGGTTTGACAAGATTTGAATCAAACACTGACGGAGTGCTCCACATTTATCTATGTTTTTTTTAATCAGAACATCACTGGAAATGCTGAAAGTCTGTCTTCAAATTCTTTCTTTTCTGTCCCTCGGAATAGTTTTCTCTGAAAGTAATACACAGCTATAAAATTTGATAGTGAATTTTGACAAAATGGTTACTATCAGCCTGGGGAATTGTCTGCTTTATGCTCTCTGATCTTACCTTGGTAGGAATTTTAAATTCAGGTCTTTCTCAGTGTGTAGGATATTATAGGTCATTACATAGGCACGTTATTGCAGCTCTGAATGTGTGCTGCTCTTGCACTTGGAAATACGCTTACTGCTCAGTGTCAAACCTGTGATTTGGTTATGAGTGAATATGACTTTTATGTATTATTATTTATTTTACAGGATTTTATTTTCTCATTTACACCAATTTTTATTTGTTTTTTAAAATACTTTCAGAATCCTCATCTTAAAATCCCACAGGGATTTTATTTGTATGTGTTGATTTTTTTTTCCCCTCATTCATAGTGACTTGGGAGTCAGCTGAGAGTTACTACAAGAATGTTTGACTCCATGGTGTTTCACAGTGGGTGTTTTTATAGCCAGGGTAGCTCTCTTCTTTCTTGGAGGAGTTTTCTTTGAGGCTTTTTCCCAGAGTCTCCTTTTAATCCTGCCTTGCAAAGCCTCTGGCACGGCAACCTGTCGCTCCAGGCAGACCCGCCGGCAAGGGCTGGTCTGATGCTCCTCGAGACGGTTGCTGGGGCATCGGGAGAGGATCACTCCGGCGGCGCAGCGCCCGTACGCTGTCCCCAGCCCTGCTCGCGGCCCCGCCGTGCTTCCCAGCGACGCGGCCGCGGACGCCAGCCTGTCGCCGTGGCCTGCAGAGAAAATACTGATTAGCTCGCCACGCTGTTTACACGACGGGTCACAGGCCGGCAGCTCCTCAGCCTCTTCCTTCATCGCTCACATGCTTCTGCGGTTACTCAGAGGCCGGGAAGCAAGGAAACCCAACCTCTGCATTTCAGCCCTCTGCTCTTCTCCACCTTTGCTTCTAAGGCCAGCGCCAGCAAGCAGGACTGCTTCTGGTCTCCCTTCCCAGCTAGGGGAAGCCCACTTTCCACGGAGTGCCGACCCCTCTCCAGGAATTACCTGGTCTTTAGATGGGACCTACTGGGCGTCAAAGGCGTTTCCAAAGCGAGGAGAGCGGCTGCCGCGGTCGCTGCCGAGCTCTGCGCCGGGACCCAAAGCGCACCGCGCTCCCGGGGCGGGACACGGCGGGGAAGCAGCTCCCATCTGCTGCCCACCACGCTGAGGACCGTGCTTCTGCGCCACGCACACGCAAAGAAAGAGTCCTGCATTTGCTGAGGAGCGTTAAGGGCCTCCCCTGTTGTTTCAGCACTGCAAAGCACCCAAAATGATGGCTTTACGAGGTTTTCAGCCTACGATCCCGTGTCGTTGTCCGGGTTAGGGAACATGCCTGGTGGGAAGGGCCGGGGGCAGAAGCACAGCCCGGAGGCTGCTCGGAAATGTGCTGGGATCCACACTGCTCCCCAGCCCCAAATCCTGGGGGACTGTCTGCTCCCGTACGTCGTGGAGTTATTTGGACGGCAGTAGCATCCACGCATTTATTCCTTTTAAGTTAATGAACATGTAAATGAACGTAAAAACACTAATAAATAAAAGGCAAATTATATTTTCCTAGTAAATTGAGCATGCTGCTTGTGTGCACTGGAGATTTAATAAGGATGATTAAGTGCAGATAAACGTTCAGTGGAGAAAAGTTACTCCTCAGGCAGCGAAGGGTTCCCGTCTCCTCCCTCCCTTCTCAATTTTTGTTTTGCAAGCTGTACCAGAAACGGCTGCTCCCTTCTGGTTTTACGCAGAGGTACGAGAGCGATCCTAAAAGCGGTGCAGCCTTTTCCTGAGACGCGCAGAAATCTGAGCGCAGCTTTGCCTCTGGGTGTAGCCCCGAAAGCTGGGGAGGCTGTTTGGTTGCTAGGGCAACTCCCATAAATATCCCTGAAACATTTGCGTCTTAAGCAGCAGGGAAGCAAACCCGGCGGGGAAGGTCTCTTTTTCGGGTAGTGGTCACTGGGTCCGCTCCGGGTTAATGCCTGCGAGGACAGTTCTGGAATGAATTATTAGCTGTATTTCTTTCTTTGCCTGGAATATTGTATTTTTTCTCTTCAGTGAGATGGCAGAAAGAGGCTGATGTGGTGCCTGCTGTGATGTGTTATGTCTTCCAAGCTTCTGAAACGGAAGGGCTTAAAAGTTTGTGCATCTGTTTCTCTTATGTATATTCTACACAGGTGCTTGCAAATACCTGTGACTTTTCTGGCTGCACAGGGCACCGCACGGCTGCCCTCTGTGCCCCAGGGCATCGCTCCCACCTGGCTAGGCGCATGCCACGCTCCCGTGTCCTCCTGTCCCAGCGACCGGGGCGGAAAGCTTGTCTTTCGTGTCATTCGACCTAGCAGCTCACGTTAGGAGTCCGTCCCGCTGGGCTTTCCAGCGGCAGGGGACGGCGTGCGGGGGAACCAGCTCACCACCGCAGCAGTGAGCGCTGAGCTTTGAATGAAGGCTGCATGCGACAGCGACAAAAGTTACGTGCGTTTAAAATCAATGAGCCCTGTGATGAGGCTGGTTCAACGGGTCTTACCGCCCTTCCCACTCTGAAGGGCAGCTTTGGTACCCAGTGCAGCTCCGCACGGAGTCATGAATGCCTTTTCCACTGCCCTGCAGGCATTCGCATCCTGCTTTAAGCTGTCGGAAATTTCATCGGAAATATCATATCATAACCAAAGGGAACGTGACAAAGAGAATTTCAGTGAACACAGATTGCTCCGATATTAACTGTGTTTTCCCTTTGCTAGATAACCTCTTCAAACCAAAGGAAAGATTCATCCCAGAGAAAGAGATGCATATGCGATCTAAAAGGTACAGACCACGCTGGCGTGGAGTTCACTGTGATTCACCGCCATTCCCTTCTCATGCGCACACTTGCTCTTGCAGCCTCCTGTCCCTTTTGGGCGATTTTCCCAGGCTTTGCTCCGATGGAGTGGCCTCTGCACCGAAGCGGCAAGCCTGCAGGCAGAGTCAGCCCCTAGCAGGAGGGCAGTCTTGAGAGGCTTTTTTCATCCGTCTGAGGGGCTTCCCCCTTCTCTGGCAAAATTCTCTGCTAAATTCTGTGTTTTCAAACCTATTTATAAGTGTGTACTGTATTTCATAGACACCTGTGTTCAACACTGTCAGGTATTGCCGCCCCCTAAGTTGTCAGTGGTTCCAGATCCGCAATACATAAATTTGCAGGTTGTAAGGAATAGCCAGAAAACCCACGCTCCTTATGTTGTCAAACATTACTCAAGAGCTTTCAGGTGCTTGCTCTCAGTTTTCTGACATTATTGCATCTGTTCTAAACAGACCTGTATGTTTTCATGTTAAAAGTAGCTTTCCTCTATCAGCATTCAAACGAGCAGGGAACCGCAGTAGAGCTGATTCTGCAAAGGAATATAAGCCAAGATTTCCAAAAGCTGCCTTGCACGTCGAAAAATCGTTACCCTTTGGGCACCCTTTTCTAGCAGCTTCAGAAAGCATGGGGTGCCCTTGGCGTGAAAACTGGAGGTACTTCATGTTAGACATTCAAAGCCGTAAGCAGTACAGTCACTCTGTTTTTCCCCCATCCCAACTACGGCATATGACCTAGGAATTACAGCCAAACATTAGAAATGGGGTGTCTGACCTGTAACTGTCTTGCACTTGATGCAGTCATCCGCAACAAGGAGAAGTGCCAACGACTGCCCTGCAGAGCTCACCCCACTTTTATTCCCCAAAATACCACCTCCCGCCCGAGCGCGAGCCAAAACAGGCTGCTTCAGGAACTCGGTATTGCAAAATGGTACGAGAAAAAATCAAAACGAGCAAACTTAGGTCAGCGCACGTCGCGCTCCTGAGATCAGCGTGGGTACAAAGAACAGGACTGCTGAGAAGGAAGGTGCTACTTTCTTTTTGAAGCACTGGGAGTTTTGTCACTGATGTCAATGGAAAAAGATCAGACCAAATGTCACCTTTGTGAAGGCAACCGATGTTATTTTTAGAATGGATAGATTATGTTCTTTTTGGTTAAGAAAAAGCCTAATGACAGAGGAAAAATGTTACTGCTCTACAGTCTTATAAAGTTGGTTTTGTTATATTTCATAGAAACACCTGAAAATAATAGCTTGGTATTAATTTTGTGACGTAAATGCAAAAAAGTGTGCAGGCCAGATTCTGGTTTATATTAGGTTGCTATAAATTGAAACTAACTCCACTGAACTCACTTGAAGCTACTCCAGAATTATGATGCTGTGATTTAGATAACCTGATCCCATCTCTTTCTTTGCCTTTTAATCCAAAATTATCAGTGTTTTTCAACAAGTCAGATTTTTTTTTGTAATAACATTATTGTTAATAATCATTAATTCTCATTCCATAAATCTAATTCCAATATTTACAAATGCCCATTAATGTGATTAAAGGTATAGATTTCCTGTGAAAAAATAAGTTATTTGTGAGTCCAAGGGATGATGTGTGAAGTTTACTTTCTAAATTTATTCCAGGATTTATGATAATTTACCTGAAGTAAAAAAGAAACAAGAAGAAAAACAGAAACGGGTAATCATCCAGAGTAACAGATTGCGTGTTGAGATCTTCAAAAAGGTAATGGTTTATTGTGAATGCAAGTAATAGATTTGTAATCCTTCTTTACTGCATTAAAATATGACCAGCTGACCAGCAGTCTCTAATTAAATCCGTTTATCTATTTATCATCAATATTTATCCAGTTCTCGTTCCCTGTTGATCCTTCTCAGCTCCCTCAGCAGCACTGCGAGATAGGGCAGAAAGAACGAAGTGGGGTCAGATGAAGGAAGCTTAGGTCCCAAGGACTGCGGCTTTGCAGTGATTAGCTTGTTTTCTCACGTCTCTAGAAAAGTCCACAGCCGCCAGCCGGGTGCTGCGTGGAGGGCTGGATAGCTGGGAATGGGGTCCACAAAGCCAGCACCTTGCCTGGCAAGCCGGGACTAATGAAGTGGACATCCTGAGGGCAAAGGGCGTTCGTAAACCTTGTGCTTGTCATGGGTCCAGGCGCTTCTTTAAACTTGGAATTTGCAGCTGAACCTTTTGCTGGAATAAAGCACCTGAGACTTTTGCTTTTTAGAGATGACTAATTAGTTCTGGTACAAAGCTGGATTAACACAGTTAGTTAATCCACTTCCAGATCCGAGGCATTACTAATTAAGCCCTACACGGTGCCACCGAGATGGAGCAGCTCCTTCACAACTACAGCAGTGACTTCTCCTAAGTGCTGTATTCCTCCATGTAAATACACCTTTCGTGTCCGAGGCGGCAACGCTTTCACGGCTCAGTCGTGCCCAAGCGCTGGCAGCTGAACAGCAGTGCCGCGGAGGCGTCAGGCTGAGCCCGTCCTTATGTCGCACCGAAGTCACTTTTGACTCCCTGAGAGTCTGAATCCCGTTTGGGGAATCTAGGCCCAGGCGCTGCGCTTGCCGAACCACCTCTTGGTAACGGGTCGGAATGTGCGGTCATGTCTCTGTGCTGGGAAAAGCTATTCCACACTCTGGGAACGAACGCGCTGTGTGAGGCGGTGCAACGGGAGCGCGGGCGCCTTCGGCCCGCGCCCGGGAGGAGGCTCTCGCGGCGGGGACAGGAGCTGCGCGCCGAAGCCTGTCTCGGGCTGGCTGGGCACGGCCGTGCCTTTCGGTTTTCCACGCTAGCAACGCTGACCCTAAACCTTTCTAACGTGATCCTCTACTTTTCGTATTGGAACAGAAAATGTCTTCAGTGCTTCCCAAACTACCAAATTCTTGATCATTTTTTTCCCCAAACATACCTCTCCCTCAGAATACCCTTCCCAAACTCCCAGATTCTTGATTTTTTCCCCAAGCCCCTACCTCTCCCTCAGAATACCCAGCAAAGCAGGAGAAGTCCTCCTGCAAGAAGAAACTTGGGAAAATTTGAGTGAATGGAGTCAGATTTAAGGCTTGAAACTGCTAAGACAAAATCACCTATACTATCACCAAAGGTTTCTACAGGTTTATCCACCCCATGGATCTTAAATGGCTGAAGGGTTTTCATATTGTTTTTTTTTTTTTCCTAGCAATTACTGGACCAGCTCCTTCAAAGAAACACCGAGTGAGAAAGGTTCCTCTTGCTGATCATACTAATTGGATCTTGAATGCCGTTGACTGTTAGATAAGCCATAAAATTTACTGTTATCTTAATTACTCGGAGGTATTTTTCTTATCTTTGGCGCTTTATATAAAGAAAGATCATTTGTGTTTCAGTTGAAATTTAAAAGTAACTTTCAAGTAATCAAAAACAGTCTAACAGGGAACACAGCTGTTTCAGAGCATCAACTCATGGTCAGTTTACCCAGAGGAAATAATTTTAAGAATTTTTAATGCAAATACTGAATTACAGCGGTATTATTTATCTTAATCTTTTCTAAAGTATACATCTCTGTAGCAATAGAACTGGCTTTATAAGACCTGGGAAACTTATTTCTCCAAAGTATTCTATTAATTGATTTCCTGTGAGTTAAATCCTTGAACTAAAGAAAAATGAACATCATTATTTGTTATGTTTAGAAACTAGCTGAAATAGCATTACCACATAATCATGGCAGCAGCAGTTTCACATTAATACTTAACATACCAAAAGGGACCAATATTTTAGCTCTCTGAAGAACTCTACTCCTGTTTATATAGTGAATCTGTATAGCAAGTTTACCTGTTAAACAGCAATATTTAAAAACTTGGTTATAACATTTTTCACATGTTTTTCATTGCAATATGTATTTTACTCAACTTCTGTGATCATTAAGTATTTATAGGAATGGCATATTAAGAAGTGGTGCCAAGAAGTATGTTTGTATCAAAATTGCACAACTAAAACCATCTGTAATGTTTCCTCCAAAAATATTTAAATCTTTATTTGTACATTTTGGAAGTAAAAACAACCAGCTTACAAACCAATGGAATTTATTTATGGAATAAAATGTGAATATAATATTGATCCAACTGGTACGTTTTTATTTGATACTGTTAAATACAATGATTTAAATTGTTGGAGAAGTCATGCTTTTGTATAAATAGAAGTCTTCACTTTACCACAAATCCTATGGTAAAAAATACTGCCCATAAAAATCATTGCAGTTGTTAACCTCTGTTGCAGGAACACTCAATCTGAGTCTGTGTGAATGAGATTGGAATTTGGCCTTTGATATCCATGCTTTATTTTTCTAATCCAGACTGAGATGTAAGGTCAGGTTTTTCTGGAAGAGCAATGTTTGTGAGCAGAGCATTGGCCACTTAGGTAGCCTCCAGCTGCGTGACCTGTGCTGGGCACGAGGAGCCCGGCTCTGTTTAGTGCCGTTACGGTCTCTGTTAGATTACTTCGCTCGCTCCTTTGTGTTTCAGCTTCCCAGTTTGTAAAATGGGATTAATGATGTTAATATGTTCTCACAGAGAAGATAGAGATTTATTGAATAAACACACTGCATGCTAGATAGATATTTTTAAGTACCAGGAATTTAATTCGTTAGGTTTCAAGAGGCCAACACATAAGGTAATGCTGAGCATAAGAGAGAAAGTGCCAGGGCTCGTTTCCCAAAAAACCCTTTTTAACCAAGTAGGTAATGCTATACAGGGGACTCGAGTGAGGGATGGACCACAGGTGGCTCCAGGCAGAAGAGCTTCTGAAAGGGACTGCAACATCTTCCCAGCTTCCCAGCGCAGCTGCTTGCTCGATCTGTTCTTTCTCGTGTTCATTGATCCCTCTTGCTGCTCTCTGCAAAAAGCATTTGGCCTGCTTCAAACAGGAGGGCTTTCCTCTCTCTGGTGGGCTTCTCTGTCCCACCACGCAGTGATAAATTTTAGCAGAAAACACACCCACACACATGGTCTCCTAGGCTGAATCTGAAGGATTAGCTTTCTTCCAGCCATAGCTCACTGCAACAACTGAAGATGTTTCCTTTAGCAGGCAGTGCCAAAATCCCCTTTGATTTCAGCAGGAACCTAGTATTTTTACCCCTTGGTTCCTTGACCTGTGGTTTCTTGAGTTCTTTGGAGTAATGCGGCTTTGGTTCCTCAAGTTTGTACCCTGCAGAAGCATTATTTCCTGCACATACCCTTAGGGGAATATCATATACCTTTAAGCTTGCTTGTATTCTTTCCCTAGAGCCACAGCAACCATTCTGGTATGGAGGGGAGGGTCTCTCACAGCGTCCCTGGGAATACCACAGAGTTGAGCTTATCCGCTCTCGTACTCAGCACTCAACTCCTCTGCAGGGCGGATGGCCAGAGGGAAGCCCCGCAGGACTCAGACCCCCTTAGAAAGTGCCGCACAGAAAGTCTCCGAAATGGAGAAAGAGAGCAATGAGGATGGAGGGCACAGCTCAGCTTATTTTCTGCCATCTGGGGCGGGCTCCTTCTCCACCAGCTGTTGGTTTCCTCTGGCTTCTGCTGCTGGCCAGCACCAGCACCAGGGTACCGTGCTGCCTTGACACATCCTTGCTTCACCTGGCTCAAGAACAACTCCATCTTCTGACGTACTTAAAGCCGGTGAACTATTCACCAAATCCTTTGGCTTTGTATAAGTCATATTTCCAAATGTTTTTATTTTCTCTAAAAGTGGTTTTCTAAATCAGAAGGACAAATATGTGGCAATTTGAAGTGAAAATCATCTCATGAAGAGAAGCTTGGGAGTATACTTAGTGAGCAAAATGCCTAACGCAAATCACTGTCTGGGAATGTTTTACATGATATGAGACCTTTGCTTTAAGAAAACAAAAATGTTCTCTGTTGCAAACCTAATTTGTCTTTCTGGGCCTCTGAAAAGGGGATAGCTGGTAATGCATCCAGCAAACAATTCGAACATTCATTTCAGCACTACAATCAAGTCATTATAATAACAAATAGATGGTACAGGAAAATGTTGCTTCAGAAAAGTACAGGTTTAGCCCTCTATGAGTTGGTATCAACTTAGCAAAGCTTAGAATTTGGAACAAAATTGGCATAATTTCACTTTGAACTTGCAGGCATTTGAAAGTAAAGAGTACCTTTGCCATTTGATAGTATTTTACACAGAAAACTCCTCCGCCTGAACTTGAAATCACCCCCAATTTTTATATACTGGAATTTTTCTTCTCTGTATACTGTTCAGAGTCCTGGTTTGCTACCTGTAGGCCCACACCCCAGGTCTTGAGCAGGGTCAGATTTTACACGTGATACAACTACACAAGGATGAACATTTCCAGTAGTAGGCATTGCCATTTGTCCCTCAGCCCTAAAGGTCTCTTGTCTCTTTTCTCAGTGCTAGCGTGCCCACAAAAAATCCCTTAATGATGGAACATCATTCTGTGGAAGAAGTGTTGATGGTTTCTGAGCATTTCGCTGTGCCACATCAACTGCAGTAAGACCTCAGTCGTTAAAAATACTGCAGCTTGCCTCTCCCGTGGAGATGTTTGCCCCTTTGACTTCAGTGACAAAAGCACCTATATGTGTGGCTGGGTGGGTAGCTATCCATCACGGAGCATTGACTGGCTACTTGTTCACAGGCAGAGTAGATCAGTGCACACGGTTGTTCCACGAGGTTGTATTTCGTCGCGTTATATGACATAAGCTCATGTAGTCTGTTACCCAGGGTGCATTTTGCTGACCGTCGCTGAAATGTCCCTGTTCTCGTGCTCATCCATGTGTCAGAACCGGGCAGTGGGGGATTTTGTAAGTCCCAGCCTCAACTGTGGCACTTTCCATTTCATGAACTTCTAAATAAAAGACAAGTAGAAGCCAGGAACAGGCTGAAATGCAAGGGGGACACCTGAGCATAAAAATACGGAATAAATAAATACTCAAACCTTTCCAATATACTGTAGTTAAAGAAGCTCAATATATGTATAAAAGTGTATATAAAGCTGTGACCTTTGATTTAAATGTGCGACTACCATGGAAGTCACAATATGACCCTGCCCCAAATCCTTGTGAAGGGAGAGAAGGCAGTGCTGATCGCTCTCCTGTGCTACAATACCTGTAGATCACGGCATATTTGGTTCCGCTTTCTGAATGAAACTTGTTGGCCAACCTAACTGGAAGTGTTTTTGGAGGTCACGATTTTCTTTTAGCAATGTCTGCTTAGCTATGACAAAACTGTTGAAATAAGTTTGCTGTGTGAAAACACACTTGCTCTATGTTGAGAATAAAACATATCCTATCTTTTATGTGAGGCATCTTACTTTTCTCCTTGGCTCTTTACCAAAGCTGTAGGAGGTAGAATTACTTAATATCCATTTTAGATGACCCACAGAATGAGATAATGAGGTGTAGCATCTGCCCAGCAGCTGCAGAATGATAAAAAAGAGGGAAATGTACAAATGTGCTCCTGGTACACACAATTAGATAAAATTAGTAAATAGGGAAAGTGGAATAAACTGCTTAAGGGTCCTTGTCACATAGACAGGAATATAAAAAAGAAGCCCTAATTGCAAAGATTTTTTTAGAAACCAGTCACAGTGATGTATTCCTAGGCTTTTCATGTTTTGCATGCTTTTATCTTCAACAGTATCTTACAAGGACTAGACATGAGTTCATAAGCAACTCCATGAGCTCCTGCAGCTTTGGAAGTCGTGGCTGAGGAAGGGGGAGACTTTCGGTTCTGTTTATTTCGCACTTCTGTTCTTTCTTAGGGCTTTGTGTTCACTAAAATAAGTGAACGCTTTGTACCCCTTGTGGGCTGATGGGGGGAAAGTATGTAAAGATGGTGGCAAAAGGGTGGTCGCTGATGGTGTCCAGGCTGGATTTGGGCTAAGCAGAAGATTACCTGATAATGGTGCCTGCCAGAAAGGTCTCCCAGCAATCGTTTTGCTGAATCGTAATACATGAATATGGCCAGGAAGTTTAAAAAAAAGGGTTCAAGACAGAAAAACAGAAAAGATCTGGTTTTGTTACTGAGATGTACTCCTAAACTGTGTCCCCTCCAAGCAGCCTGGGGACCTCCCGCCCAGGGCTGTGCCATTAATGGCAGTAAAACAGGGTATTTAAAATACCCACACACACAGATGGCAGCGTGGTCTTCAACAGTGTTTCAGTGATGGCAGTGAAAGGGAATTACCAGTGTATCCCATGCTGCCGATTTATAGAGGAATAAACCAGTACTTCAATAGTATATCCACATTAGTTCTTTGTGACTAATGTTATTACAATGAATACCAAAGCAATTAGTAATGAATACCCACTTACTATAAAGTGTCGCCAAATATATACTTAACTTGTAATGCTACTGAGAGCACATATATAATTTTTGTGTTTGTTATTATGTAAAAATATAACTCTGAGGGCTGGCTGGTCTAAATCTAATTATATAATGGCATGAGTTAAACTGCATGAAAGATACATAATTATGGGTTGGCTGCTCTATCTAATACTATCAGCTGATGTTACAAAGCCAACATTTTACTTCCATTTGTTTTAGTTTTGGGAGATTTCATTTGCTGTGTCTGTGACCCAGAGCAGATGAAAGTTTTGCATCAGAACTAACAACCAGAAAAAGCCTGTAAGAAAAGCAGCTCTGTTTCACGCTTCCTTTCATAACTGATGTGAGATTGAGACCTAACTGATTTAATTCTCCCCTGATATGTACCACAGGATGATTGATTGCTTTCGATCTTCCCATTGAGAATATTTTTTTTCTTTTAAAATGCCCAGAAATAAGCTGTCTGCCTAATTGCCTGCCCTGTGTTTATGATGATGTATGCTGCATTGTTTTGTGGTTGCAGAGGGCCAGACAGGCATCATAAAAATATATGGCTTCATAATACTTTGTCTCAGCTGAATACTATCCCCTTGTGAGATGTACAAAATTGTACTCTTTTCTCTTTTGTTTTCGGGGAGACAGAGAAATTTGTAATAACAGGTCAAAGTGCTTATTCTCAGAGTCTGGATTGAAGGCAGAAAAACATATTTAATGGTTTATCTGTCCTATTTAATGGGCTTTTAGCAAGGGAAACTTTCCTGCTGTGCATGCAGAACTGTTCTGTCTGACACAAGGGTCCTGCTGGAGAATCATCGCTTCTCCGAACGACTGCAGAGGTGAGTAGGAAACGTGAAATGAGGTTCCCTCCACCCTGGAAGAACAGGGAGCTGCCCAGCTGGGTGCAGGCTGTTGGTTCTCTGGAGGGAGAGGATCGAAGATGTCCAGAGCGCAGGTGTAAATATCTCTTGTTTGGACATTTCCAGGTTGTTCTGGTTCTGTAGCAGGCTACTGAGCAGAACAATCATGGTGCTGCTTCCCACATGCACAAATTTCCTCCTCATTATAGTAAATAAGGGTCAATCGACAGCAGAGCACCAAATCGGAGGAGAGAGCAATTTTTCGAGGCTGTTAATTCCTGCGCGGTAGCAGCGCCCGGGCCGAGCGGAGCCGCGGGCTGTGTGCGGGGCTGCGAGCAGGAGCACCGGGGACCGGCAAAGGCTCTTTGCCGGCGCTGGAGCACTCTGCGTTCTCCCGACCGCGGGTTTCTGCTACAGGAAAGATCATAGCTAGGGAGCCCGTAAGGCTTGGGTTTTGGTGTTCAACCCCCCGAAGAATTTCAGGGGTTGCTGTCAAGGGCCTGTGTCCACGGAGCGCTGGGTTTCTTTGCTCTTGTTGCAGCCTTTCGGCTTTTTCACCCTTTGCCCTGTTACAGCAGGCTGCAACGAAATGAGCTCAGTATTATGTCCTGCGGATCTCGTGTAGCAGCTCCCGGCAGCATCAAGGTCCTCTGCAAGGACACAGGACGGTGCCACCTCGGACGCCTCTCAGGCACGCCCCAGAGAGAAACCACCGCCGCTCAGCAAGACCCAACTTCATACACACGTTTCTGATCTTGCGCGTGACAAGGAAGAAGCTGAAGGTAGAGGAAGGTAGGAATATATTTACTGGCAACACTAAGGTAAGATTGCTGTCCTTGCGGTGGATTTCCTAGGCTGCCTGATGGCTTGGTTTGGGCCAGAGCACTGATTAAAGGAGAGCGCGCTGTCTCAGCGAAGCCTGCTGAAGTGCAGGATCACTAAAGAAACCGAGGATGGAAACTGGTTCCCATACACTAGCAAAGCTATAGCATGCAGCTCCTCTCCGGCGTTTACAGTAAACTATTTAAATCAGCATAGAAAACCAGTATTTTATGTCAGCTGGCCTAGCTGATAGCTGCTGTTCTTGGAAGCATGCTATTTTGTGTCTGAGCATTGGGAGACGCTTATCGCAACACTGTGCAGCTAAGGGAGCACGTTGTAGGGGCGGTATCTGCGCCTGGTAATTCGGGAATACTGCAGTCCACCACCGGAGTCACAGTTCAGCAGGATCTTGATAGTGCCGAGAGCTAATGAAGGGAAGGGGGAGCGGCGACACGAAGTCTCAGCAGCTGGCGAGGAGACACCCAGCCTTTCAAAGGGAAAACTTGTTTTGTTTTGTTTTGTTTACTCTAAGGAGCAAAAACTTCAGCCTGGAGGCCACAAAACTGTAGATCCCTGTAGCTGAGCCCAGACAAGTCCTCATGCATTTTGGCACACATGGGAATAAAAGGACTTGGATTTATGGATATAACTTGATGTTGTGATTATAGGGGGTGTTCCTGGAGACCATGGCTGATCCAGGAGGACCCGAAAGCAGTGTTACTGAGGCACTTTCTCCTTAGCAGAACCTCTTTTCCTGAAATTCTCCTTCAACTGTCTGTGGCTAACACTGTTCATTTAATTCAGGCTAGGAAGTAATGCAGGGGAGAAGGGTTTGTCACCAAAGGCTTCCCACGAGCGACCCACACGCTAGTCACGGCTAGCCTGGGTAGGGAGAGGAGTTTCACTGACACATCTCCAAGTGCAGAAGCACTACAGCAGCGGGATCGGCGGCCCCGAGGTTTTGGCTGGTGGCTTGCTTGCTTCTCCCCGACTTCTACTAACCTCTCCCAGTGCAAATCTGCAGTGACCAGCAGAGAAGACAGTTGGCAGAAGGCTTAGGGACAAGCCTGCCAAGCAGGTGGGTGTCATTACACGGTGACTACACAGCGAAGGCTCAGTCTTAAAGCCAAGTGCTGTAAAAAAAGCCCAGCTAAGCTACCAGCACCCTGCTCTCTGTCTATACAAATAGAAAAGAAACAGCGATCTGTCAGGTTTCCCCTTCTCAAGGAGATAAAAATCAAGAGCTAAGAGAGCATTAGCTGTTCGATATACTGCTGCTATGGCAGGATAACCCTAAACTGGCTGAGAAGGGAGTGCACGTCTTGGAGAAGAACTACTAGTGGGATGAAGTAAGGAATAAGCAAACACTTGGAGATAGTAGGGAAGATAAGGAGGACAAAAAATGAAAAAAAGCACAAAGAAACAGTAACAAAAGATACAAAGGTAAGGAAAATCACAGACACAGTGAGAGACACCCCCACACACACACCCCCTTCCCCTGACAGTGCTAAAGAAGGAAGCTGGAAAAGGGGGGAATTGGAAGCCGGTTGCCCGCAGGGAATAACCTGGAGGATCAGGGTTGTGGCTGCCTTTGAAGTAGCCCCACAACCTGGATGCAATTTTCATTTCCTGCAGGGGCAACTCAGCCTTGTTCTTCTGCAGCGGAGAAACCTCGTCTCGTAAAACTAATTGTGGGAGGTGGACTGACGTGAGAAATAAAAAGGCAAGGTTCGGCCCCCCTTAGGCACAGAGTAGTGAAGTAGGGCTACTTCCGAATAATTTTGCTTTTCCCTATTTTTTTTTCTCAAAACAGTTGTGCCACTGCTGTGGAAACGTACTGCTGTTCTCCGCAGGCAGCAGTAACTGTAATTCAGTAGTATTCCTTTACGGATGTCATTAGTGAAGCATTTGGGGCTCTTTTGTGACATACTATCAATTTATCAGCTTCAAGCCCATCACATGAATGTGGCAGAATGCAAAGGCTCTCTTACTGTCAAGTTTGGGGGGAGGAGGAGGAACTTTGATAATATCTAGTTCACTGATGTTAGTGAATGACGACGACGTAATTGTATCCACATTCCCCATTAGTGAATATTGTTTCTCAGAATACTACCATTTAAGTGAAAAGTCATCTGGGATTACCAAAATTCTGTTTCGAAGTCTTCAGTTCCCTTTTGATTCATTTTTTTCAATGGGAAAAGCCCTGCAAAGAATAGAAATGACTGCAGGGCTTTTATGGCAGCCTGCCACAAAAGAGTCTTCTGTTTTAATTTTTGCATTTTTAACCAGCGTGCTGTGTGGAGTAAATATCCCCTTAGTAAGCAAAGTCGATGTAGTTCATTAGTTTATTTATTTTTTAAAGGATGAAATGTTGCCAACTTTTGCTGTTAAAATGCAACTGCTAATGGGGGAGTGGGGGAATTTAGCATTTACGTACTTAAAGCTGTACGCAGGATGAAGCTGTACGCAGGACAAGACTGACAGCTCAGAAGGACAGAGTTTTACTGGGAAGGGGATGGGGGGAATTCTGTGTACCCATAACTTTTCTCTGCTATCCCAGTATATCCCAATCTTTTTGTCATCTAAACTACCATACCTAAATCATCCTTTTGCAAAGCAAAACAGAATTTTGAATAATTGTATTAAATCTAGATAAAATATAAACATGTGGGATAATCAGAAGAATGAAAGCCGTTACTCACACAAATACGTTAAAAGATATGTAGAGTAATAAGAATAGTATGACTAACCAGAAATGTTTTCTCTTACAAAACAGTTTCTATAGGGTTTCAATTACAGTCATGTACTTTGGATGCATCTGAAAAGTGCGCGGGATGGGATGCCAGCCCTGGGCGCAAACTGAGAACGTGGAAATACGGGGAGCGCTGCTTGGGACGAACGCCTGCGCTGCTCGTTTCTCCCCTTCCCATCATCGGTAATTTCACAGCATGGCTACAGAAAGCGTGGGCTGCCAGAGCAGAGCTGAGGGGTAGGTGCAGGCACAGCTGGAAACCCCGAGCACCTGGAGGGGACTCCTGCACCGCGGGGGGAGAGGTCACGGGGAAGAAAAGGTACTTTCTAAGTGTGGAGAAAAGCAGATGATCAGCAGGCCTGTTCTCCATGCTTCCTGACCCCAGGGATGTTTCCAAGCCTACGTGTGGTCTGATGAGCTGGCTGAGAGGGCAGCTGTTACCCTGAGGAAGTAACTGTGCCCCGGCTCTGGTCTGGGAACCGCAGCATCTCGCAAGATGCGTGAAAAGCAGGGACTGAGGCTGCGGTCAAGCAGAGGGCACGTGCATCCTCCGGCTCGGAGAAAGGCATAGTCTGGAGCACTGCGAACGCTCTCCAGCCTCTGCTCCAGGACGGTCGAGAATCAGAGTTTCCAAAATCCAATTTTTAAATGAGATTGCCTTACTGTTGTGTCTGCTGGTGAACAGACACATATTTAGGCCAGTTTTGCAAACTGTTTCACATGCGAGGAACACTGGATCAAGAGGCAGAATTAAGAATCAATATCCAAGTCACTAGATTTGGGAAGACTGTTGTTGAATTAAAAATGAAACCGCACAGTGCAGTTCTGCGAGGGTTTCCAGGATTGGGACCTTTCTTGCTACCCCTCTAGGGCATTCTGCGAAACATCACTGCGGGCATTATATGCATTTCAGCAGTAGGTTACGGATTAGATAATCGGCATTTGGTTATTCTCCCAGACAGTCGGTACCGATAATCTGAATGAGGAAGATTTTAAAAAATGCATCCGGCAACGCTGTGGGTGTATTAAAAAAAAAAAAAAAAAAGCAAGGAAAAAACACACACAACATAAAATAAGGCAGAGGCACCAGAAATAACTCCGCAATAGTTCTGAAACCAATAAATAATCCCCGAGTTTTAACCGTGGGAAACGCATTGCCAGGGGACGGGGCTCCGCGAGAGCCTGGTGGCGGGGGGGGGCGCGGCGCCGGTGGCCCCCGGGCAGGCGGCGGCGGCGGCGGGCGGTAGGACCGCGCGGCGGCGGCCGCGGACAATAATTTGTTCCATTGTCGGGCGAAGCGCGCGCTGGCAGCGGGCAGCGCTGCTGCTGCCGCTAACGAGCCGCGATGCCTCCCGCGAGCCAGCGCGCACAGGCTGCTCCTTTATTGCAACGGTCAACACATTTTTTTTCCTTGCCAAAAAAAAAAAAAAAGAAAGAAAAAGAAACACCCCTTTGTGGAAAAAAAAAAAAACCCAAACAACTTTTTTTTTTTTTCCCCTCCCTAAGAAAGCAAAGCCCAACTCATCAGCAGCTCATGCAGGAGCAGGAGGGGTTTTGGAGTTAACTGCATGCAGGAAATCTCTCACATCCTGAGTCCCAGCTCGCTCCTCTCTGTAACTGTATATTATGGTGCTGCTCTCCAGCCCCAGCTGATGAAAGTTTGTCTCCTTCAGTCTGGGCTAAGATGTCAAAGCGTCTCCATGCAGAGCAGCAGCGCTTCCCTCCTCCGCACCCCCCGGCCCAGATTTTCATGCTGCTGCTGAGCCTCAGCTGGCTCTTTTTAGCATCATCCAGAGCTCAAGGTAAGTTAACGAGATATATATATGTACATATATATTTTAAGATACTTCCTCGCTCTACGCTCCATTTTAACGGGACAAGCGAAGAAATAAATTTAAGGAAAGAAAAACCGCCGGGGCCGCTTGGCCCGGAGGGGAGGGTTCCCCGGCGCCCAGGGCCCCCCCGGGCTGCCCCGGGCCCCCTCCCCGCCGCCGCGGCCTCCCCCGCTCCGGGCGCCGCAGCGCAGGCGCCGCCTCCGCGGGGCTCCGCGCCGGGGGATGGGGCGGCGCGGGGGGGGGGCGCGCAGCGGTGCGGGGCGGCGGCAGGGCTCGGCACCCCCGGGGGGTCCGGCCGGCCCCCCCTGGAAGCGGCCCCGGGGAGCGGCCCCGGGAGCCGGGACTGCCAGCTGGGCGAGCAGCGCACGGGAGGCTTTTTCCTGGAAGGAGGAAAAAAAAAAGAAAGAAAAAAGAACAAATAGTGATGTAAAAGCTTCCTTGCCAGATTAAATTGTATTCGCTACTATGCTCATGCAAAGTGAGGTCAGGGAGAGCCAGCTTCAGCTTTAAGGCTGTTTGGCAGAACTTGCCCGGCTCTGTGATACCGGCAGTACCGATAGGGGAACCGCGGTGGTACCACGAAGTGACTCGTTCCCTTCTTTGTACAGCAAGTCTGTGGCTTATTCGGGAATCGCTCGAGGACCCCTGGGCCTGTCCCTTCGTTAAGCAGCAGCTGACAGTGCATAATGCATCCAAGAGAGGGAGGGAGCTTCTCTCCTATAAATATATTTAACAGCACTGATAAGTGTGCATGTGTCACTGCAAGCCCTTGGCCTGTGTCTTTTTCCATTGTAACTTAAAACCTTGTAAATGTTTGCTTGTCTCTAAATTTATGCACAGTGACTTTCACTGGGACTTTGGTGCTGTATTTGCTGGGAAAAAGATAAAGGTGTATGTTTGTCATATGTTAGCTAGCACATTAAAATCCTAGGGTAGACAGGGCAGGTTGCAGAGTTCAAGGGAGCCCACAGGATTTCCATTAATGGATTAGCAGGCGTTGAGGTTAAAACTGCTTTGCCTTTGTGAGGGGTTTTAACTTCTCCTGCTTGCTCTACATTTGTATTTCTTCCTGTATGCCAAATCAGCATTTTGGGGGGAAAAGGCTGCAGAAGTTTTTGGACAGATGAAGAGAAATCGGGTCCCCTGCTGCCCCGTGACTGTCCCCCTTGGCGTTTGCGGGTTGAGGCCGCTTCAGCCCCGACCCTCCTCCCCGCTGGAAGCTGCAGCGCGTGGCCAAGGTGTGCTGAGACGAGGGTACGCGCGACCACGTGCCCAGGTGAGCGGCGGCCAGCGTTCCCCCGGGGCACAAATGAAGAAGGAGACATGCCCCAAAGTGGTCGTCCCCACAGTACAGTAAGAGGGCTGGCGTGCCTGGCTTGGACTTAGCCTGCTGGGGCTTGAGGAGAACGGTACGTGGGAGAGGAACTCCTGTTAGGTTGGCCTGTTGCAGAAGACCTGCTACACCACCTAATCAAGGTACAGCACATACAGCGAGGTGCTGTACCTGACTTTGAACAGCATTTCTTGGACCAGGTGATGCCAATGTTCTAGTTCAAAGAGCTGAGCTCAGGTGCTAGGGTTTTGCTTGTATGGATTAACTAAGCTCACTATAGAGCTGACATCAGCTGAGCATTGTTACGGTAGCTGTCTAAGCCTGAGCGACGGCAGCACTTGCTGACCCTGCAGCCCAGCTGGATTTTTGGTTTGAAACTCCCTCCGCCGTGCTACTTCTCTGCACCGCCTCTTCTTTCCATAATATGTATATAACTCGCTCTTTTGGTACCTCCAGCCAGACTATTCAGCAAGTGTCCATTATTTTAATCTTTTTTTCTCTGCTGAAGTGGAGAGCAGCTTTTGACTTGCCGGAGTGTATGTGCTTTCTTGGTCGCAGAGGTGCTGAAAGTTACAGCCGCCAGCTTCTGGCCCAGCGAAGCGGCCGGTGAGGAAAAGTCCTCTTGGCTGTGTTGGCACAAATCTTCTGCTGTTTTGAAGCTTTGCAACTTTTACCTCGGCTGGCTTTGCTACTGCAGCTTATTTGCGGCTGAGTTCAGCTTTGCCGTCAGCAAGAGGCTCGGCCGTGCTTGGAGCCACCCTGTCCTCCCCCGGCAGCGCGGGTTTCCTCCGTGGGCTTCAGCTGCTGGGACCCGCCGGGCCGAGCTGCTGCCCTGTCTCTTGGGAAGCCCAGCGCTTCCCGAGCACCATGACGCGTGCCGAATAGCAGACTCCCTTAACGGTGTTAGTAATTTGAGGTACTGCTAGAGCATCCTCAGTTTTGCACGCTGAGTGATTAAGGCAGAAGTGTAAGTTTTTGAAGTGCCTTGAAAACTGGCATTGAAACGCAGTTGTTTTAAAAGGCAACAGAGCTGCGTAACTGGGACTGCCCTCGTAGCGGTTCTGATATCAAACAGGAGTTACCAGGTTATGAATGAGGCAACTTGAAAACATTTTACCTGCCACTCAATGTGAGCTCCCTTGACAGTTTTTAGGGTTTTACAATTGCACTTTTGAATTTCCAAAAGTGGTAGCCTGTGGTTCTCTTGGTTGCTGACTAAAAGGACCATCATGAACAAAAAGGGAAACTTGCTGAAATGCTGCCCGCAACAAGACAGCAAAGCTAACTTTGCTTGGCTTTCTTGGTGGAGAAGAACAGCTAATAGGATAGGATGCAATCTTATCAGTTTAGTCAAACACCTGAAACTCGACGTGTATGTAAGCTTTTTGTGGAGTCGGGGCCTTTCTGTATTTGCAGGGGAGACAATAAGAGCGGGAACATGTAAAGGCACACTTCAAAATCATGTGTTTGGGAGAAACCTTTTAAATCTCTTCTGGGTATTAGGTGTTAGCTGGAAAAACAGTGTGGGGGGAGGGGATGGGACCTTAAACTTCCATCCAAAATTCTTTACCTTAAATTAAAATAACTTTTCTGCCAGATGTTTTGTTACCGATTGCAACTGCGTTGGCTGTAATCAAAATAAGTTACAGAAAAAGATATCTTTCCTTTTCTCTCACTTTAAAACTGATCTCTCCAGCATAATCCTTTAGAGTTCACTTTAAAGTATTGTCTCCTTTCCAGAGTTTGTGGCGGATATTTACGGTCTGTGTATAATCACCTTCCTGGTTGATGATTACCCCTATCAGCTCCCCGGCAGACAGCCTGGCATGCGCTGCCGCTGCTGTCCAGAGGGCTCGCTAGATCCATGCCAAAATCCACCAGCTGGGAATGTTCTACCCACTCTTCACATTATGTTCACGTTGTTAACTCCCCTGCTCGCCGGGGAGCCGCCGGTTTCTTTGGTGGTGCTTTGCCAAGCTGCTCATCTCCTGTTTTCCTCGAGGTTTTTGGAGAGGTCGCCATGCAGCCCCAAAGAGCATCCCCTAGCTAGGGATGGACGGGCTGCGTTGCAGTCTGCTTGTGGCACCGCGGCCGCCCCGGCGGCCCTTCCCTAATGATGGCTGCAGATCAGGGTTGTGTTTATCTGGTGCTTTCACTGAAGCTGTCAGCTGAGGTTGATGCTATTGATCATGAAATTCTGCTTTAAAAAGGCTGAATTCATGTAATGGCTTACTTGGTTCTTCACCAGGCTTGTTCAGATCTCGCATATCCCAGTCCTGACAGATTTATCACTAGCGGTCTCTGTGCTCTAACGTATCTCGAATTGCCAGTGCAAATTGTCCAAGGAGTCCAGCTGGGCTTCTTTTGGCTTAGTATTCCTGTGCATCCTTTTGGGCAGCACCGCTTGTGCTCAAGGGCTGCAGCGTTACATGTAAATCGACAGCGGTGAGCTCTGTCAAGCAGGCAACGTGACACCTCAGTCCCCTGCCAGCATGGAGCTGGCAGGGCGACCGGCGGCGCAGCCTGTGCATGTGCATCCAGGGGATTTCGACAAACCCACTTCTGATGCTGTCGCTGCCAAGCCTGGCACCTGGGAATTTGACTATTAGAGACTTTGTGTTTGAGGGCTGATTGGGCAATTTTTGTCTTGACTTTTTTTCCTGTGAGAGTCACTGTAAATGGAGAAATGATAGTTCAAGGGGTGGTGTTTACAAATTAGGACTGGAGTGCTGCAATGCTAACGTGGCCAGGCTCCATCATGCCAGCAGGCTTTCTTCAGCTCTACATCTCGCGCAGCACCCGTCCTGCTTAAGAGGCCAGGCTCTTCCCACTAGTCCTGCTGGAGGGGTTTTGGATTTTCCCTAATCCCTTTTTCCTGATGGCCCCTTTCCCTCTCCAAGTTTTTCTGTTTTACTCTGTGCCACCTCAGATTTTGTTCTTCATGTTGCGTGCCTGTTGTAACACAAGTAGCCTTTTCAGATTACTGATAGGACGAATGCACTTCATCTCCAAAACTTTGTCATATTAAAGGCTTAAGTCGCACCTGCACAATCAGAGGCTTCTGTTAGCCCCTGCTGAGTCTTCAAGGCAAATCTACAAAGGGTTAAATGAAACTGCATGACTTAATAACGTCTCTTAGAGGATTGCAGATGGTCCTTGGTAGGACAGTGCAGTGCAAAAGGATGATCCTTTTTGGTCCTGGTTAACCCAGAGCCAAATGCTTCCATTGTATTAAATTTTTACCTTTTTAGTTAAAGAGTCGCATGATAATTGAACAAACGTATTGTTTCTCCTAAGACCCCTGCTCCAGGATGTTGACCCTTTTCCGCAGTGCAATTTGGACACTCAGCTGAAAAGTGCCTGATGATCTGGTGAAGTTTGTGACTTTGATTAGTCTGTCATCCATGACTATCTTAACCTTTCCAGCATGTGCACACCAGAAAAAGAAATCTCAAAATAATGCTTTTATGCCCTCTTTGGTGTTTTTCTTTTCTCAGTCAGATTTTTAAGCTTGTGATTGTCTTTTATGGTGGGTTGGCTGGTGAACTTGTCACAGTTAGGATATCCCTGTGTTACTAAGCTTAATGCTAAAATTATCAAGTAAAATCTTGTCTAATCTATGATATTAAATTGCAGAGTTACCTCAAAATCTATTAATTGAGACCAAGTCTGTAGCCAGTAGTACAACAGCACTGGAACTAGCACACGAGGTCTCTGGAAGGCTTGTGTTAGGAATGTGCAGTGAAAAATGACACATGGGGCATTTTTCTTTGAGGGAAGGAGATGAAACCTTGTTCTCTGATAGTCATGTAAACTGCGGTAAGAGTATAAGGAAGTCTGTTAGTAGTGATGCGACTTAATCAAGCAGTCTTATCAGCAGAGAGCATCGCGTAGTTCAGGAAATGCGGTACTAGGCATTTGGACCCATGAGTTCTAGTTCTTGCTCTGACATTACCTCCTTTTTGCTAATGGCCAATTTCTTTCACCCATTTCACAAACAGTGGAGTAAGATTAGTGGTATTTGAAATGAAGGAATGTTGCTGCTATTAGCTATTTAGTGTCACAAAAGAGTTTGAAAATGTGTTGATCTCCAGTTAGCATCAGTGTCTCAGAAAATGACTTGATGAACTGCATTATCTATTCGGAAATGCTGACTCCTCAGTTAAATTAATTCATGTTGTTTCATTAACTTTTTTACGCTGCGTATAAATGGTGTTGCTGTTCTGCCAGATTTGGAATTAGAATGAGAAACTTTTTTTTGGTCCATCCCAAAGGTCAACATGACGAAACCATAGATTGGATAAACACATCCTTTCTTGTCCAAAATATATGATCTAATATGGCAAGAAGTGGAACATTTCATGGGCTGTTAACCATGCTGGATAATATACAGCGAGGCATAAAAAGCTGGATGCAGGACTTGGCAAAAAAGGATCTTCCACTAGTTTATTCTATGAGATATTTGTTAAGAGGAACAGTGTCGGTCATTAGAAATATGCTCTAATAGGATACATCAGCCACATTAAGTGAAAAACCTTTTTCTGACGATGGTGAAAGTTTGCTGTTTCCTGTGCTTCTATTTAAACTTTTCTCAAATCTGAAAACAGCTGATGAAGCAGGAGAAATAAACTTCATGTGTGACTGCCTACCTTTGAAAGAATATTTTCAGAATATAAATATTACCAAATCCAAATGTTTATGGAATTTTGCTTTGATACAGCTATGTAGAAAAAGACATCCCTGACTTTGTCTTAATTCCCCATTAAATAAGTGAGGTTAGCATATGGGCCTGACTCTGCATGGAGCTGGGCATCACAAATAATCTTTATTCATCAGTGCTGTCTGTATGCCCCCATTGATTTCATAGCGTGCTTAAGATCCTGTTAGCTCAATGACTAAAATATATGAAGAAGAGAGTTATTCAGTCTACATTATTTAGGTCTATATTCTTCCACTGAGAGTGCTGAGATGTCAGAGCTAAAGCTGGGAATAAAATTTGGTCTCTGTCATGTATAGGGAAGGATACAGCATCCCACATCTGACTCATGTTCCATTGCACTGGACGTCGTAAAACTATTCAGATTAACTACAGTTCTTGCATTTTGTCCAGCTTTTAAAGCACCATGTAAACATTTCAACTGAAATACTGTTTACTTGTTCATCTATTGCCTCTTAAGTGAGGAAAATGCATCCCACTGGAGGGAGACTCTGGGTAAACATTTGCTTTTGAGGGGGAAGTGCAGTCTCATTACAGAAAAAATCTTCACACTTAAGAAAGAAGGATCTTGTCTGTTTAATTTGTATTATGTGTGTTACTTGTTTATGGGTCTGATGCTCCTCTGGGATAAATTAATTGTCTCAATGCCGTGGATTTGGCTCATTTGTAAAACTTGGTGTTAAATGGATAGCACAGAACCTGAAGTTAAAACCTGCTTGAAAGGAACAAAGCGTGTGTCGGTTAGGTGAGCAGAGCTGCTTTAGTGGCATGGGAGGATGTCCTGGATGTTCTCCCTGCCCTGAGGAAACACTAAAAAGAAATGTTCAATATCTCCTGAAAAAGCCTGTGAAAGTCAAGCGTTATGGACAGATCTCGTGCTTATGGTGACATTTGTTGTAAGCTTACACATGTAAACCTAAGTAGGGCAGGAGGCTGCAAGAGCATTAAGTAACCCTTATTTTTCACTATTCATTTGCTTTTCAAGAAGTAGGAAGACACAGACTTCATCAGTAGCTTATGTTAGTACAGGTGCAGTTAATTTTTTTTCCTCTGCTGTTGTGTAATGCCAGTAGCAGGTATTCCCCATACAGAGAAAATGCATGGCGGATATTAGCTATCCAGCTCAATAGCTCATTTGCTAGGCTTGGGAAAGAACTGCAAAAGGTTTCCCATGCACATTTACCTAAGTTAATACTGACATTTGCTGCAGCTGGGTTTGCTCTGTTTTAAGTGTGATTTCCCAGTGAACATCTGAATGAATGATCTGCGTGCATGTGAAAAGCACAATTTAAACTCACTCTATTTTTTTTTCATTGATGATCATATATTGTGTATGGGAAGGAACATCTCTTGATGCCATTAAGCTAAGGATTCCTTTAACTCAGTGGGGGAGGCTGTTAAAAAGGATTGAACAGTACCTTTTATAAGACTGACAGGAAATTGTATTTTAGGAAGTAATTTTGAGAGGAAAGGAGCCTTTCTGGAGGGCTTGGAGGGGAGGAGCTGGAGAGGAATGCTCTGATATGCCTGAAACACCTTTGAGGGGACGTAGGGGAAGTAGTGCAGAGATGTCGCTGCTGTCAGCTGCCAGGACACTCTCCATACTTGCACAGCTGTACACAACAGAATGACGATGCTGAGTTAGGACAGGACATCCTTCACTATGTCATCCTGGAAATACCTTTGTAAAAGGGAGTGTGCTGCTCAGAGAACAGGCATACTGTCAGCTGGCAGGAGACCACAGATCTCCTCAGTATCTGCTTCGGTGTCCCAATGGCATGAGTTGGGTATAACATCTTGGCCTGTTACATGAACCTGAGTTAATTTTCTGTTTCATCCTCCCTGCTCAGCTAACAACCCCTTTCCTCATGTCTGGAAGCAGCAGAGATGGAAAGAGGGAGTACAGGATCATCTGTTGGGGGCAAACCTCAACTTCTGTTGACATTCCTCACCTGTTGCTAGTCCTGTCCTGCTTGCTTTCATGAGAAAGAATGACTGGGACAATTTATAAGGCAGCACCATCCCTTGGAAATGACACAAACATAAGACAGGATTTGCAGTAGGATTTTTCTAAGATGTTTGCTGCTTCCTTTCCAGAGCTACCTTGGGTTTGAGTCTTGCATCTAGAGTTCACCCCTTCCCCTATGAACTCCAAGTGTTGAGTTCTTCTGCGGGAGGGAACCACTCGATACATACACATAGCCTAGTGTGTGCTGAAATGCACTCTTGTTTCAAAACTTCTCTGGTTTGTTTCTCTCAAATTTTGAAATGTTCTATCTAGAAAAAAACAGAACTCTGTCCTGGGACTGGTCCTGAATAGTAATTCCTCAGTCAAACAAAACAAAATCACAAATGAGACTGGACAGCTGTTTCCCAAATATAGCATACGCATATATGCTATACAAGATAATAAAGCTTAGTTTTCACTATTCGAACTGTTCTGTAGTCTCCCTGCCCCCTCCCTCCATTCAATGGCAAATGTTGTTCTCAGAACGCCACTTGTCATATTTTATTCTTGAGAACAGGGAGGATATTGAGATATACTAGCTTCTTTCCTTGAGTGCATTTCAATATGCATTTTGTATAATGAGAGCCCAAATCCTTCTCGCATTACTTATGCTTTAATCACACTGTGCTCTTGCAAGATTGCTTTAATCGCGTTTGCATCAGCAGGAGTAACTCTGTATGATGAGCAATATTTCATCTGCAAACAAAAGAGAAGGCCAGTATCAGGCGCACAACTAAAATGAACCTTGCTGTCCTGGATTTGTTACAGTGCCACTACCTAGCAAAGAATTTGTAGCATCTTGATTTGAGAAATAGATTTTCAGGAACCAAAATGAACAAAAGCTGTTTTTAAGGTTTTCTTGAGGACCTGTTGAGTATGATGGTTCCCTTTTAATTTTCTGGTAGATTGCTTTTTGGCATGTGTGAACTCCCAAGAAGTGCAATGCTGCCTAGTGCAAAAGACATCATTTTGTAGTTTAGCCATGACATTACCGTATATGAGAACTGAAAAGTTATATAGATATTACACCAATATATAAACCATGTGTGTTAGAAAGACAAGTTCAGTTTTGAAATATTTGACTTAACTATGCTTTTCACTTTCAATCTGTGCCAAACATATGCTTGAATGACTGATGGAGTCATATGCTTCCCTGAATAAAGCACTTTATTGTGCACAGACTTAGAGCCTTCCAACAGTTGTATTACAGAAGCTTGAAGATTAAGATGATTCAACTGCTTAGGGGGGATGTTCTACAATGAACATTTTTATTTTTCTTTTTTTCCTCTCTCTCCTTTTTTTTTTTTTTTTTCTCTAAGATGTGTCATTAGTTTGTTCAGCTGGCCATGCAATGACACTGACCTCAGCAATCTTCAGTTGAGAAGAATAGCAGGAGTACCTTTAGTTTTAAGCTTTAGCTCTCATGTTCACATTAAAATGTCGAGCCCGTGATGTTTTCCAGCGAGTTTATGGGATTTTGTGGGGGAGGGTTAGGAGGGCTGTTTCCCATTGCAGGTTATTTCATCAGCAGAATTAGATTTAGGGAAGGAATACCTCATGCAAGAACAAGTGATGACAAGAGATAGTTCTTAGAATTATAAAACTGAAATATTAAAAAGCCTGTTTTTAATGCCGTTTAGTTAAAGGCAATCAGTGTGTCATAAACTCGTATTTCTCATCTGAGCAGTCGGTTCTCGTGAAGCTGAGCAGCGTGGAAGATCAAGTGGACATGCTACGAAATCACGCACAGACTAGTTTGAAGTTGACAGACCGGTCAAGCTGGGGAGAGAGGGTCCTTCTTCATTAGAAGCAAAAAGCACAGAAAATTAAATTCAGAAACGTGTGGGGTCATCTTGCTGTTGCTTGACCTCAGGCTCATCAAAGACCTTTGCTGACTTCTGGTGTTTGAAAAATTTGGTACGAGTAGTGATTTTTGCAGCGTGAAGGAATAGACAAGGTCCGTGCCCAAGATGATCTATGGAATTAAGTGTTTTTCAAAAGTTACCTGTACTTAAATGCCTGAGGTGTTGGGTTTGGGAATGGTGGGAGGGGTGTGGAAACGAGCAAAACTTGGTGTCTAGTTAGGTGGCTCTTTTAAAAAACAGTGTTATTTTCAAGGCAGGCCATGAAGGGACTAATTTCACTAGATTTCTGTGGAGAGACTTAACCTACTGCTTAGATGGGTAAAGGTTAGTGTGAAAAGTAATTTATGATTCCAAACTAATAAGAAGTCGACTGCGAGAGTATGCAGCGTTTTTTATTTTTATTATGACGTGTTATTATAATTGGCACTATCATTGTATTAATAAATATAACTCGGCAGGGCAGGCCTGGGCCCGGCGGCCCCATGAGGCGGGTAGGGCCCTGAGGCCTGACAGGATCCTGCTCCCCGAGATGGCGGCGCCAGGCGGGGGGGATCCTGCTCCCCGAGATGGCGGCGCCAGGCGGGGGGGATCCTGCGCCCTGAGATGGCGGTGCTGGGCAGGGGGATCCTGCTCCCCAAGATGGCGGCGCCAGGCGGGGGGGATCCTGCTCCCCGAGATGGCGGTGCCAGGCGGGGGGGATCCTGCGCCCTGAGATGGCGGTGCTGGGCAGGGGGATCCTGCTCCCCGAGATGGCGGCGCCAGGCGGGGGGGATCCTGCGCCCTGAGATGGCGGTGCTGGGCAGAGGGATCCTGCTCCCTGAGATGGCAGCACAGAGGCTCTCCTCCAAACCACAGGTGCGCCAGCTTTATTATAAATAAACCCGGTTGTGCCGGGTTTATAGGGCAGCGCAGGTCTAGGCTGTCACTCATCTGCCGTGTCTGGGGGAGCAGAGAGTAGAAACCGTGTGGAAAAGAAAATCCAGCCCTTCTGCAGGCATCACCTTTTTGGGTCTTTTTTCCGTCACTTCAGTCCATTTTATCCCGGCCCATTCAGCTCTGAGAGCGTTCTCCTTTCTGTTTATCCTAAAGGCAAATAAACCATACTGCCTGACTAAAAGCTTATTAATTTTAAGTAAATGCACGTCTGAAGTGGATCTGGGCTTCCTCAGGAGGCAGTGGCCGTTAAAACAAAGATGTCAGGCCGCATGCTTAAGCCTTTATTTTGCACAGAGCTCTGAGGGACTGAAATACAAAGTGAAAAGACGAAAACTATTCGTAACTACTTGCAAACAAGTCCTTACATGTTACTGTGCGAAGAAGAACAGTTGTAGAAATGCACTGCAGATGAATAATACTTACGCTTCACAAAAGTAGCTGATGGATAACATCTACTCATCTCGCTCTTTGTACAAAGTATCTTTTATATAACTGAAAACAGAATGAAGGAGCACTACACGAGCTTGTGGATCAAGAGAGTTACCTTCAGTGCAGGCTGAAAATAGAAAACAGCTAGACCTGACTGTGAAGCTTTTCATGTGGAAAAAGGGGAGACAAGCTTGCATTGGGAAGAACTGGGCAGAATTTCAGTGAAATGGAAAATAGGTAGGTGAATAAGTAGGTGCATGTGATTTTTTTTTTTTTTTTTTTAAAGGAAACGTGGCTCCAGTAAAGGTTTCTAGTAGTACAGATGGCCTGATTTCCCCCCCATCGCACTTGACCAAAATTTAAATTCTCTAATTTCAATTATAACACTGTTTGTATTGCTGTGATACCAAGAGTCCCCGTAGAGTGGAGGCCTCATCAATAATGTAATGCAAGCACTTACAATGTTTCCAGCTTCAAAGAATTCATAATCAAAATTGATGACACAGACGAAGAGTAGCAGAGAGGACATATCCATGCCTCTGTGCCCATGAAGAGCTGTGGCACCAAGAGCCCAAGGGACTTGACTGAGGACATGAAAACCCTGTGTGAGCACAGGTCTCCGGTGTGGACACGCGCCTCTTTTCCTGGTGGCCCTCTGAGGCACCCTGTCTGAGATGGGTGGCCCATGATCAACAGAAGACATCAGGAAGTGAAACCTTAAGGGGAAAAAAAAGAAAGGAAAAGGGACTCTAGGGGGAACACACATCCACAGGAGTGTTTTGTGCAGTCCATGTTCAAGAAACTACCTCATATCTTACTGGGGTACTCAGGAACTAGCTATTATCACTCATCCATTTTGGGCCATTCTGACTTGGCTCAGATACTGTAGGGGAGTATGTTTTACCCTTGGAAAGCATCACGTTCGCTCCAGCTGCCAGGAAGGGAGACAGCTGCGGGATAACAGGGGCTTGGTTGCAGAAGACGGGTAGATTTACGGCCCTGCTTCCTCACCGGGATAACTTCTTTGGTGTTTACAGCAGTGGTCTGAGGTTAGGGCTGCGTGTGACAGAAGGCATTGCTTCAGCTTTCCGACATTGCCAGCAACATCCCACCTTCGTATCTGCTCCAAAGCCAACGCAGCTGTTCAGAATAGGTGCTGCTGTGGGATTGCGTGACTGTCCCATTTTTTTCAAGGTTTCCTGCACATTTCAACTTCAGTTATGTCTATCCTCCTTTTTTAGCCTGACTCTCATCTTATGGTTGTTTTTTGTGTCTGTCTTCACCCATGTGTCTTATCTCTGTATCCTGTTGTTCAGTTGGGCTCTGTAGGCCTTTTGGACGCCACCATCTTTCCCCGTCTCAGATAAATATGTGGGGTTCCTCTTCATCAGCAGCAATATGTTGTTTTCTGACAAGCTGTTCTTTGAAGCTTTGTAATCAGTCTGCAGAATCCTTTTTAAAAGATTTACTTTTTTTTTTTTTTAAATCTTCCCCCTACTCTATATTTAAACAGTGATTTCAAGTTTAGCTCACAGCTACATGGGTTGTTTTATTTTGCAGTCTTTCAAAAATATGCATAGTACATTAATGTGATAGCCTTAAATCAGAAAAGCCTCACTATCTGATTTACAAAAGAAATTGTAATGGGCATATGTTGTGCTGAGGACAGTTGGGAGTTAAGCAGATGCATAACATTAAGCATGTGCTTAAGTGCTTTCCCGAATGAGGCCACGTGACTCAGCCGTAGTGCTCCCTCTGCCTTTCAGGAAGCTGTGATTCCTATCACATGCAGTAATTTAAATGAAAACATTTGGATATGCAGCAAAATATTTGGCTGAAGGAAAGAACCTACACAGAAATTGATCTTGTATTTTATAAATGCTGTTATTTCAGAAGGGTTTGTGTATCCAAAAACTTCAGCGTTTTCTTTCCTGCAAATAAACTATCTGTTCCAATGAAGATATTACTGCTCCCTATAAACCTGTTTTGACTTCTGTCTCCAGACTATCCACACTTCTGCTATGTATGCAGTTTTGGTGTTTAAGTAAGTAAAAATGTGTGCAAGATTAAAATTTGCTTACTGCAACCTTACTTTTTTGTGCACAAGAAGTATCACTTTATCATGTAAATAATCCCAAAGACTGGAAGAAAGAGTGACAGAATTGAACCATGTTCCTTTTCACATGATATTTTTATAACAGTTGGGCTTTCTGGGCCGTGCCATGTAATGAGGGAATAGCACATATGTACACAAATGCAGATTTCTCTTCTTCCCCCCACTTCTTTTTTGGATAATGCTGTGATTTTAACATTTTGCCAAATTAATAACAAAGACAGCTTCCACATCTAGGAATACCAGAAAGACTTTGATGCCTTCCAATATCTAGCTAAAACTCCATAAAGTAAGACTGCATGGAAGTGATGTAGACGATTGTCTGCAGAGGGGAAGTATGCTCATAGGGTTTCTTAAAGTTTAGACCATGAAAATTTCAGCGTGCAAGTCCTATAAAATAATAGAAGGGCCTGAGTCATGTAATTCAAACACTTGAGACTGCTCTAGTGAGCCAAGAAAAAAATCAGGACTAGAGCCAAATTTTTCTAATTTCTTTGAGAGGAACTTCATGCTTGATGATAATCTGAATAGCAGCTGTGAGGTTCTGTCTACTCTGGATATTAGTTAGACCCTTGCTCTTTCTCCTAAATGGATGAAGTATGTTACACATGGGTGTTCACTACATCATCTGCAGGGTTTGGAGCGTCACCTTTAAGTGATGACCCTGTGTCCTGCTAGATCATTGTCAGCTGTTCCTTCCTTCATTTTAATGAAGGATGGATGGACTTCTAAAGCACATTCAGAACCTGTCCTCATGGAGGAGAGCTCAGCAGGATCGTAGGTCGAGAGTGTGGTGCGCTCAGCAGGAGTTTTGCCTTTCCCATGGTATCTGAACACTATCCCTACCTTCTGTTTAAGATTTATTCTCATTACCGTTTCCAGGTCTTGTATGAGAAGGGTTTTTTTTTAGAACTGTTTCCTTTGACAGGCACAGTAGCATTAGTATGTTTGGTGAGAGGAAAAATACTTGATAAATGTTGCATGCAAATAGCTTTTTGTCATTGTAATATGAATTGAAGTCATCTTACTGTGTAGGAGTAGAGCATTATTTCAGTGAGAGTTTATATTCTCTTCCAGATATTTCTTTTGCTAATGTGAATGTACATCCTTGATGTTTAGGGATTCTCAGTACTTCATGACCTTCTTGCATGTCCATATAGAGATGCTGAGGCCACTCAGAGAAGTATATATTCAGTCTTTTGCTGTACACAGTCCAGAGTTGTTAAAATGAAGCACAACTGCACATTTCCGTATTTAGTGGAGTAAAATGGTGCATTAAAAAGTGTTTGGGGGATAATCAAATACTTAGGATTAAAACTGGAAGATCTACTGTGTGCAATAAACTTGGACGTTTAAGGAAACTGAAACTGTATCATATTTATGCTGTGACTCAAATTCACAAAATGTGAAGACCAGCTGACTCAGCCACGGAAATGGAAAGGACATAAGGGGAAACCTGTGATCGTTACCTGCCCTTAGGGAGAGCGAGCACTCTGCAACAGCATGGTTAACTCACCCTGGGGAAACTAGGCCTCTGGTTACACTCCGATGGGAACTGTGCCCTACCACTAATGCTTTGAATCCAATCCGGCAAGGCTCTCCCGTGGAAGAAGGATTCGGGAGAACAGGGGTAGGATGAGTAGAGTGATCAAACCTTTTGCTAATTTCTTACCTTAATTACTGAAAAATAGTCCTGATAAGGTTTTATCTCCTTTAAATCCCTGAAGCTTACTTAGCCTCTTAACAACGATGCTGAAAAGACAGCCACCTACTGCATTCGCCCCTGCTCCCATCTGCCATCATCTTCAACAGAAAAAAAAATCCAAATGCTAGTATGATTTTGATGTAACATTTTAAATAGCTGGTGCCAATACCTCCCCAAGAATTTTTTTGCCAAAATGTTGCATCCTAAGTCCATATTCTCTGCATTCTGGTATCTCTACCCCTTATCTCACCCAGTGGTTGTGCAACGCCCATCACCATAATTTCTGGATCCTGACTGGGACCCTTAAGAGCAATTCAGAGAAGTTATTTAGTACAAAGACAGCAGTCAGAGTAATATATGAAAATGCCTTCATAAATAACAGCAACTTTTGTATATCTTGAAGCAAAAGGCACAAGAATTATCCACATAGTTTTAAAACTGGATTTCAAACGCTATATGGAGTTGCTGTTTGTTCAGTTCCCTCGGGCCGTTTGCTAGTTCTACCGTGCAGTCTTGGTCTAAATTGCTGTTACAGAAGCATGCCGTCTAATCAGGAGTGGAAATAACCTCAGCGCTTCTCTCCCTGAACCCCAGTTCTCTCCGAAATGCGTATAGGTTTTGACACTGACAGTGTGAACCTGCTGTGTTTTAACATTTAATTCCTTTCCTGAACTTATTTCCTTTTGAAAAATACTGCTAGGTCCCTTAAATAACAAGGTTCAAGTTGTCAGATTTTGTTCCCTAATAACATGAAATGCTTCTTCCCGCTGTACCTAGGAGAGAATGTGGACAGTAAATTGCAATCCTCAAGACAACAGATGCCAAAGGACCCGTCAAAAGATTATGAAATAATAATTCCCCACCTTTTGAATGGAGAACAGTGGAGACCAGTAAATGGCGTTTATTCAAAGGTTAGTCTTCATTTTGCCTATTATTTTATTCTAAAGTGTATAACAATTGGAAGGCTATAGGGGAAAGTAAATGCTTGCACTTCATCATGGCGGTTATAAGTATGTTCTTTATATTTTAATAGAGGGTCTGCTGTCTAAAATTGTTACTTACCTAATTTAAGAAAAATGAATGAGGTCTTCGGTTAAAATTAATACTTATTTTATTGTAAAGTGGCCTTCTTATTTCTGACGGTAGTAATGGAAGCTTAAAGTGAAATAATATTTTTAGTGAGGTTAATATGCGTTGCTTGAGATTGTAATTTATCAAACAAATCTGCTTTATTATATTTGCCTTTCCACCAGTTTTGGGGCTGTTTTGCTGTGGTCTGGTACAAATTGTCTGACAGCAAGAACTTTAAGGAAAGCTTTTGCTTAACATAAACCCTTGCGTTATATGGAGCCTGTAGCAGGGAGATGGCACCCAAAGCACCATCCTGAGTAATGTGAGTGGTTCACAGAGGGAACTGCTAGTGAGTCACAGTTTACACTCTGCTTTCCCTTCCCCTAACAAGGGGGCAGAATGTACTACTGGCTCTGACTAATTGTAAATTGCTTTCCCTCCTATACAAATTTTCCTTTTCCCCCCCCCCCTTCCTTCCTCTTTTTTCCCCCTTTTCCTAATTTTTTTTTGTTTGTTTTTTTGTTTTGCTCCCCCCTCAGGCCTTGGCTGATGGTATGGTAGCCGGCGGGAAGGAAAAAAGGGATGTTTTCTAGCTCCTTGCTCTCTTGCTTGAGTATGGGAGGCAAGTTGCCTGTGCCTTTTATTATTATCAAAGATGTCATGAGGATCTCTTACCTAACCTTTATAACCCATCTTTTTAAATCTAGTTTTATTCCAGATTACTTTTTAATACTGTTCTTTTAATTGTCAGTATAAGGAGATAATAGTGAAAGAAACTGTTTAAAACAGTTAAAGAAAAAAAGCAGAAACATTAGAGCATTTTTCTTTACTGCGGTTGAAGTTTTTAATGGAGAAATCCTTCTTAGCTACTGTCATTGTTTGAGGGATCCACTTCTGAATCACGCTTATGATTGACACAGGTAGATGTGAAAAGAGATTTTAGAACAATGCATCTGACTTCTAAAAAATCTTGTCTAGATTAAAATTTTCCTTCCTTTTTTTCCCACCCCTAAATGAGAAAGAAAGGCCAGTCATAGTTTCGACTATCTGCAGTGATGAAAGGGATATCATTGTGGATGTATAATAACGTATCTTAGGGAGATAACACAGATGGCTTGGTCCGAGATGTATGTGCAACTCTATTTTTAGATCATTTAATTAGAAACAGACGTTCCCCTCATAGGATTCTTTTAGCTACTCACTGTAGCTTTCTGAAAGAGTTACAACAGAGTATCTTTATGTGAGTAATGATAATATGATTTATATCATTAATTTGTTTCCCAGAATTGCTTTCTGTTTAAGATGAACATTAGAGAAGATTTGTGGTTTGGTAGAAAGATCCACATGCTGTATCAGCACTTTTTTTCTTTGAATACTTCTTTTCCATGGAAACTGTTATAAATTAAATACATAAAAGTGCAGATCAGGCTGTGGGAAGAACAACAGTGTTAAACTGTTAGAGGAGAAGACTAATGAATAAGTTGTCACATAAATATTGATCAAAAGCAGGAAAGTTAAATACTGTTGTATTCGATAGTTAAATAGGACCTATTGTTCTTCAACTCATTTCTAAGTCTTCCTCCATTTTATTCCATTTTTAATGCAGTAAAAAAGTATGAAACACTCTGTACTCGTGACCAGGGGTTATCCTTGCAAGAGAATATATAGAAAAATAAGTAGTGCAGTGGATATAAAAATGCCCAAGTATTAAAGTTATTTTTTGTATAGATAATTGCCTTGCAATGAAAGTCCTCATTCTGCAGTCCTGTGATTGTAAATACTCTTGCTTAACAGTTAGCCCCTGAGGAACCATGCTAATCATTTAGTACAGCGTACCCTTTCTTTCTCATCTTGAGGACAAAACTGTTCTCTTATTTACCCCAGGAGTCACTGCAATAATCTGTTGGAATATCTCATTCAGAATCTGTCATGAATGATTATTACGCTAATGACTCTCTTGTTGAGGGCCATCCATGCAGTACATCTTGCAGAACAGAAGCAAAAATGCCTAGTCTTGTTTCTGCTGAAACTAGTCGCAGGATTAGGAGCACATCTACTGCAAAAAATAATGTAAAGTTACTTAGCTGTAGCCTAGTTTTATTTAAAATACAAATAGGGTACACTTTTTCAAGAATGCTTCATCATATAGGTACGTCCAAGCATTGTTGAGCATGATGGGTTCAAATAATGGCAGGAAAAATCCAATTTTAAAATCAGACATGTAATCAAATTATATCTGAAGAATCTTGGTCTTCCGAGTATGAACGTAGTATTTTGCTTCTGGAGAAAATCTATCATTTACTGGGCAGATAGTGTTTTTTTTTTTTTCCCCCCCTTCTTTTTTTAACTTCAAGCTGAAGTTGAGAGACCAGGACCAGGATTTTATCATGGTAGTATTAGTTTAGAAATGCTACTGCTTCTTTCTAGTTTGAAAAGATGCATATAGCCATCCAAACACCTTTTCTATATTGACGTATGTTTAAAATATAGGGAAGGTATACTTGACACAAGTTGCTATGGAAATACAGGTGTGTTTTGCAACTGTGCAATGCTGTTTATCTAGTTAATGGTTGTTAACTGTTCTCCTGGCATCTTTTGTTAAATTCAGAAAGTTTAGATAATTTCCAGTTGGAATATTTTAATGGTGTCCCGTTACATTCCTTTGCTAGCTGGGTATAATATTCTGTTGCCAATCTTGCACACACTGCTAAAATTAGTGTCTCCTATTTTGAGTATGCAGTTGTTGCTGGTCAGGACTATTCATGAATAAATGTATTTGTGGGTGTGCGATCACCAAATCAGGACCCCGAACTATTGTGCAATGTTGCTGTGTGCTTTCAAACAATAGCTGTCCATATTCTGTGCAGATGTGAATTCTGCCTTTGCTGAAGTTTTGTGTGTGTTATAGAATGTGTTGATATGTCATTATACTTAATGCTTAGTTCCAGTTCCCTTTCCAATTCTCTCTTTCATTTGTTCATAACTTTGCATTTTGTGTCAACTTTTTCCCAGTGCCTGGCCTAAACCCAAAAGGGTTGGGTTCTATTTTTCTTAATTTTTGTAAGGTTTGAACCAAATTGTTTCATTTTTATATTATTGAAGTGTAGGAAAAAGACTCTTTCCCCTACTTGTTCCCAGCTGAATATTTTTCTTCAAACTTGGCTTGAGACTTAAAAATCAAGCCAAGTTTGATGAGAGTTGGGTAAGTGATGTTTTAGTACACAGAGCACTTTAGGGAAGATTTTTTGAGGGCCATCTGTTTGGCTTCAGCTTTTATCCTCACACCCTGCTAGGGGGACACACTGGTTAATGTGTGCCAGATCACTGCATCACAGGAACTGCAGAAGATCAGGTAACGCTGGTTGCGTTAAACCAGAGCCTGAAGCACGTGTCTTCTCCTTGAGAGAAAAGTGCTGGACAAGAAGTGTTTCGTGTAGGCATTGAGGGGTGCTTGGCTTGACTTCTATGTTTAAAAAGTCATAGCTGTGGGGAAGTGCTGTTTGCCAGGCACAGGATGCCATCCAGGGCAGAACTGAAATGGCCTGTGATGCTGTGGGTGCTCCCAATGTAGAATTACCCTTTGTTGACATTCATTCTTTTAGAGTGATATACTTATTAATGAACTTGGCTTTGTTTCCTGGAACCAGGGTTTAGTCCAGGTCTTATAATGCATTGTTTCTGGGAAATTGAGGGCATTTTTTGCATATATGACGTATTCAGTTCAATTATGCAGATAAACATAGAGTCCTCAGGTCATCCTAAATGAGCGCGGATCTTTTCTCTTCGGTTTTGTGACATCCATCACCCAAATGCAGGCTCTTTCTCTATTGTTAGTTATGTAGCATTTATAATGCCATTGATGGCACCTGCAAGTACTGAAATAGGTTCAAAGGGCTGATTTACAAAAGTGTCTTGTGGAGTTTAGTCCTCTGAAGTTATAAAAGCGTATGTGCAAGTTGCATTCAATTCTTCTTACTGGGTTACTCTTTGCATCTTTTAGTGCTTATGCACGTACTTGTGTAATTCGGATCTTCAAATCCTTCAGAGTGGAATATTAGACTGCTCCATACATACGTGTGTGCTCTAGCTGGGCTACGATTGCCATTCGTGAAGACCTACCTGAGGTCGGTACTGGATGAGATATAGCCAGGCAGCGTGAAGCTGAACATGGCTTCAGAAGAGCCACATGAAAAGCTGGAAAGCACTTAAATGCTTTAGGCTGCTTTGAGTTTGCAAGTTGCCAGTTCAAGTTGCTTTCAATGATGCAAAGAAAATTTTTTATTAATGCTAAATTTAGATTCTGTATAGAGGATAGAGAGCAGGTTTTACTGCATAACACCTTAAAAATGGTTGGCTATGAGAAGCTAGATGTGCATGATATACCTGTTAACAGATTAGACACCTACTCCACTTGTTTCACAGTGAGTCTTACCTGATTTTTTTTTTTTAAGGGAGTGCCAATGATCTTAACAGATAAAAAGTATACTAGAAAAGCAACTTTACCCCAAATTGTAGAGTTAGACCTCACATTAGGTGGAGGATGCTCTGTGGCTTTCCATGCACCAGGACTTTCTGATCTGTTGCTATTGGAGTAACACACAAAAGAAGGGAGAGAGAGGGAGAAAGATGCACATGGTGGGCAGAAGATGGGAAGAATTGCAGAGGGTTGCCTACTGAAAAACAACTGTGACTCCAATTCTGATGACTCTTAAATCCAAATATATCAGAAATTCATTTTGCCTTGGGGGAAAAAAAATGGATTCAAACAGCATCACCAAATATAAACTTTCAAGGCCAAGTTCTGAGCTAGTGTAAATCAGTTTGCCTGGGCTATTATAAATCAGATTTGCAAATCGAAATCCTAAAGTGTTTCAGAAAAAGAGAGAAGAAAGATGAAAAGATGGAGTGCCTTTTCTTTTAGAAACACTTTTTTTTTCTCACTGTTATGTTATACTTGAATATAAACTCCAGCTATGAAATGCAAAGATAAAGATGAAGGCCAGCTATAAATATATTCTCAGACCGTATTTTTTCTATTTTTTAACTGTATGGTTGTCACAGCTCAGAAGATTCTGCATGTAAAGTGGCAGAATATTACCATTTTCTGCTGCTTAGCATGCATTGCATCTCACTGAGCTTGCAAAGAAGTAGGTTTTGCATTTCTGCCTGCCTCTTTCATAAAGGATTGTATTATGGGTTATGTTCATAAACAAACATTAGAGTTTTGATTATCCGCATGTCATTTTGGACACTGATTAATCGAATCTCACTATGAAATTCTCTACTATTTGTAAAAGAATCATGTCCTCTGACAGTTGTTAGTTATCTTTATGATTCTCCAGATTTATCAAATGTATTGAATGTTAAATGGCTTTTTCTTGCCTTCTTGGGTTTTCTTTGTGCTTTTCTTGTAAAGGGCCTAGTCTGACACATACTGAAGGGATTTTTGCTATTGAAACAGTGGTTAAAGGGAATAAGAAATAACTGAATTAGTTAAAAAGTTACAGGAGTTATGCTGGAGAGTCAAGAACTTATACTTGTTAGAAGCTGTCAAGCCTCAGTGTTATGGACAAGCCTCACTCATTTGATCCCATCTTTATGCTGTTGCATTACTGCATTTCTCTTGCAAAACACACCATCTCTGTCCTGCTGCCTGATCCTACGTGCTAGTTACGGCCTATCAGAGTAATGGCATGTGCACCAGCTTCAGTATTCTTATGAAGATACTGGTGCATCCATTAGAAAGGCCCCAGTTTAACAGGATCACTGTGTGGTTTGCCCTTGCGCCTCCCTGCTGCATGTTTCAGTGTTCTCGCATGAGCCTACATACAGGGGCTTGATGCATTGAGTGCAAAGTGAGAGTCCTGCCATATCAGATAATTAATTTAGTGCTCAGTCTTTTCAAGAGCAAACGCATTCAAGTTTATTTTATAGCTGGCATAGCCTTCATGCAAGTGATAATTGTTTATATTCACTTCAACAGAGCCTCCTGCTGTTCCTTTTCATTGGAAATAATTGCCAAAGTTTAGACTTCTAGACATTTGTATTAAGGGGAATCATACAGTGCTGCTTAAGTCTTTGAACACTGAGAGGACAGTTTTCATAGCTTTTTCTGCATAGCTGTTTTACATATCTTAGGAGAGAGAGGCATAAACAGAATTTATAGTCCTCTCCTTATTTTTATGACTCATGAGCATCAAATATAAGATGCAGAGCTGTGCATGCTGCTAAGCCTGTGTCATCAGCTGGGAATGCAGCTTGGCACAGATAGCCTCTGTGGTGTGGGAAACAAACTGTATTAATCCTTGATAAAATTCTGTGGGAGATCTATTCCTCAAGCCTCTGATTATTAACCTGCTAGTCATTAATTTCATAACCTAGTAAACAATCTATTATTTCTCTTGCATTTTATGATAGCTATACCCCTGCCTCGTAGGGCCACCGTGAGGATGGATTTGTTCAAATACGGTTTAACACTTAATAAATTCTTTTGACTTTATTTCATTCAGGAATAGCTTAATTTTTACATGGGAACTATTGTGAAGGAAATGTTGAGATTCTCCCTAACTCTGCAACTATTTTCACAGTGCAGCTAGCCCCAGGAAGGTCAGTCCAATTTAGCCAGAGTCTTCACCCATGTAGAAACAGTGAAGCGCCTCTTCTGCCATGCATGTGCGATCTGGTCGTGTGGGGAGGTGTGCGTAGGGACAGGGAGTGTGTCAGCTGCGCTAGTTCTCAGCGGCAGCTTGAGGAAGGTGCTGGAAGGGGAACAGACCTACAGCTGTGTTGGTCTGAGCCATAGGGCTGGGTGGGGGATTGAGCGAGCTTCTGGAAGAGTGATGAAAGAGGGAGCCAAGGCTTCTGATGTAGTTTACTCCAGACTGATTCCACCTCAGCCTAGCACTGACCCACTTAGGTTAATTAGAGAGTTAAAGGATGTTGTCTGCATACTTCATAACCATGGGTAGGTATATTTATCTGTTTGCAATTAGCAATGCATCTGTTGGGGAACAAAAGAAGAAAAGCTATTATTCCCTCTCCCCCTCAAAAAAATACCCAGAAAACAAACAAACCCCCAAACCCTACTCCCACCAGTCTTAAAGTTTGCATTTGAAAATTCAAACAAATATCCTGTCTAATGTTGGAAAATGTCCTTCTTTTATGTCTAGCTGGGGAACTCTTTCTGCAGTGGAATTCTCAATGACTTTCGGAGCAGCTGCCTGGGCAAAAAAACTTCTCAGAACAGTCACAGTTAGGTTGTGTATTTATGGGGGAAAAATACACACACACACACACACACACACACACACACACACACACACACACACACACTCTTAAATTCTTGTCTTTTTGAACAGAGGGGCACATATCCCAAGGAGATTATACTCAACTTGTTTCATTGCCTAGCTGTTGTAGAGAGGATGTGATGGTACCCATGTTTAGCCAAACAATCACTCTGCTAATTGAACTCATCGATGAAATTTGTGTTACCAAAAAAAAAAAAAAAAAAAAAACTGCTGTCCAGTTGTACCCTCGTTCTAGGAACTAGTTGGATCTTACACAGGAGCTTGACACACAGGCTTAATAAGTTCCTGGAGTCTGAGACCACCAATAAAAAGTTTGCGTTGGTGATTGAGTAGGGGAAATTCTTTTCTTTGTCTGTACTGAATCAGTGCCCTAGTTTCAACTAGATATAGTAGTATTCATTTCCTGCCTGAAATGCTTGGGCATACTGGGAAGTGTTAAGCAATTGGGATTCATCCCAGAAATTGGTACACTTCATTTTTAGTTTAAGCGATACAGTGTGTTAAGTTTGTAAAGTTTTGTGGGATAGTTTAAGCACAATATAAATAGCAGATATTACTGAGAGAGATTGCTGCTTCAATAAATGGAAAATGTAGGGCTTTATGTTAACCATCCATCACCGCTGCCCCCCCCTAGCATTTTGGAGCCCTCAGTAGGGTGAAATTCCCTTTCATAAGTTTGTACCACGCTGAGCTGTTGGGAGGAATTTTGTCATACTTGGCTAGTAAAGATCGCCAGTGATATAATAGTCTTGGGTGAGTTGTGTCTCCGCACTGCCTTACCACCGGGCTCGAGTCTGCCAGCAATTGTATATGATGGTACTCTGCAGAAGTGCTTTGTTACATCGGCTGCCTTTGACCCACCGGCTATGAGGTAGTGTCTCAGACTTAGGCTTTAGGAATCTGTTAATATGTTCCTCTCTTAGGTGATGTAGCTAAAGCAATGTTCTTTAACGTGGGTTTTCAGACGGGTATTTAAAAAAAAACAAATAAATCATACTTTCCATAATAAAATGGAAAAATATTTTGATCTTGATGATGCAGTTAGTGCTAGTAACCCTTTAACATCATATTAAAATCTAAAACTAAGTTCTTGCAATTATGCTTCATTATACTGCGTTGGTAAAATACTTGCACTGAGGCATTTTCATATTGAATTAATTTAGCTTATACTTGGCTGTTTCATGTCTCTTGCAACAGATCTTGTGAGCGTAAGGTATGAATTTCAGTGTTGGAATAAAATGATGCTTTACTTTCCAGCTATGAACACGTGATCAATCTTTTATAGGCAAAAGGAGAATCTCCCTTGTTCTTATTCTTACTGTGATTGCTGTGGATAGAGCTGAATACATTATGGTTCCTGTAACAGACTCCCTCCTCCCATAAGCGTATGGTACACTGAGAGGGTTCTGCTCCCGAAAGAAGCCGTATGAAGGGTTGCTGGTAATAGCAGAAAGTTGGATTTGAGGCCTGTTAAGGCTTAAAGTCCTTTGAGCAGGGGAAATCTGTAGAAATTAAGAGTAGTTGGTGTCTTTTGTGGTGAAGACCCGTATCTCAGGAAGCTACAGTAAATTGAATTGTGCTCAAAGTGTGTGTATTTTAGAGATGAAGAGGTAAATTTAACTGTTAGATCCAATGAGTCCCATTGTTATAAACCTGATGCCTTTGTTGTTGAATTATAATCCTATTTGAATATGATTAACTCAAACCCTGAGTGATTTACCTCTTCAATAGTAATATTTCTCATTTCTCAGAAGCGTAACAAAAAAATCATAGAGGTTATGTGCAGTTGGAAACTTGATAAGAAAAATACAATTAGGGCTGATAATAAGCCTTTTTTAAATGCAGTTGTAATATCTTGACAATAAAAGGATTTCAAAGTTTTGGTATTTTTCTAGAAATAAAATGACTTCCAAAAAATCTGCCAATTATTTTAGCAAAGCTCATATAGATGAGGCAGAAATGATCGGTATCATTTGGATATGGTAGAAGAAAATTTGTATTCAGTTTCTATCTGTTGTGTGTCCTTTTAGTGCAAGAGACTTTTTTTCCACTCAAGGATACAGTTTTAAAATACAATTGAACTTTCGAGGCTTAATTTAACAAAACTATTGCAAATTATGGTATTGTAGACACAGTGGAGTAATGAACGTTAGCGAGATTAAGGGCAGAATGCGTTTGGTGATATTGTATGATGCTGGTTTGGGGGTCAGGGTCTTAGGGGGTGCGTGTGTTGCCAGAGCCTGCAGGCATTTTATTGGACCTGAAATCAACCAGGTCCTTCTCCTCCAAAAAAGTGCTTGTGATATTTCTGGTCAGCATAATTCAAAATCTGCTAGTGATAGTAGTTGTGCTGAGTATGTGCTTGCTCACTGTACTACGGCATTCACACAGTCGCTGTCGCTTTGACAGGCCACTCAATCCTCTGTCCAAAATGCATTAAGCTCCACTTAGATCTTCAACTGTGACTTTGCGGTTGCCCTTTCATCCTGTACGCGAGGTCCCAGGGTGCTAACACGAGGAGCGCTGGTTCCTCTTGAGTTCAAATCACACGCAGGAAATTAACTGCTCCTTGGTCTGGCCCTCATTCCTTTGCTCTTACTGTATCTTCTGCCTTAGGATCATCTTTATTTTCCTTCTGCTGCACGAACTTGTTTCCTAGCCTTGTTATGACCATCTCCCTCCATCAGGAGCTGCTGGGCAGTGTCTTGACCGAGTTGAGCTCTGTGTTTGCTCCTTCGCTCCCCACTTGACCATATTCTTTGCAGATTGCTTGAACAGGCCTGCAGAAGTTAGGCAGCTGCTTGATTAAATGGTCTTTTCAGGGTGAACCAGCCAAACCCTTCCTAGCCAGACATCGGTGATTTGCCTCCCGCAGAGGTGGCAGCATTTTACGTTGCTTGGTTAAAGTGAAGCCCATGCATAACTTTAATATTCAGGAGAACTGTGCACAGTCATTACCTGAGGCCACTTAAGCACAGGAGCAAGCCTTTTAAGTCAAAACTGCTGCCTAGCAAGGGGAGGGTCAGATCTTCGTTTAGATGCCTAATTTTTTGTCGCTGGTGGATGTTATTTTCTGGTGCACTTCATTTGTGTGACTGTTGAAGATGTCAGGCTCCTTTGGGCAGTGAACTTGGATGAAATCTTATACCAGTGTCTCTCAGATGAGATTATTTACTTTAGCTTCAGCCATTCCATCATCTTTCCCTCGATGTTTTTGCATTAAGTACATCTTGTACTGAAAAAGCAATGGTGCTGAAGAAGCTCTGCTTCAAATTTTGGCAAGTGACAATAAGACAAAAGTTCTTAGATGTGTTAATCTAAGCAGCCTGTAGTAGTATCCCTGCCCCTGCGAAGGACCGTTTCCTTGGCAGGTACTGAATCTGCCTTTTTCAGAGGAGAGAAGAGGTTCAGGAGAGGAATCTGTTGCAGGAAAAGCAAATAAGGGGAGCTGTGTAATGTGGTCCTCAAATCTACTTCTAGAATATTACTGTTTTAACATTGCACACTCCTTTCTGCTCACACTGACGTGTCCAGTGTGCGTTTTCAGCAACAGCAGAAGAAGTGGGATTTCTAAATCACGCATCTCCAACAGAAAGGGCCTTTCTCTGGGTTGCAACAGACAGAAACATTGTTTAAAGCAGACTTTTTTTGGCATTTACTGGCATTACTAAGAAGGAGTTGGCGAGGAAAGCTGGCAGAAAGAGATGAGTTGGATATGCTTTAAAGATCTTTTTTTTTTTCTATAAAATGAATATCCAGAAGCTGTGTAAATGTATTTTCTTTAGTTTAAAAAAATACATGGAAAGACAACATACTATTTCACTCAAAAATATGTTTATCTAAGCTGCCTGTGCCCTCCAAATTCTATTGCCTCAATTAAAAAAGAAAAAAAAAACCAAGGGAAAACAAAACAACACCTCAGGAAATCCCTAGAATGTTTATTTGGGAACAGACCAGCCTGTTACAGTCGTTAGCTTGCAAAGGTATTTCTGCTATAGTGAGAGGGCAAAGTGAATTTTAACCTTTTATTGCCAAGAAACGTCATGTTTGTTAGTGAAGTAGCTATTGAGACATATTGAGGCATGGAAATTACAGGGAGTAAGCAATGGCATATGTAAAATTAAATAAACAAAAACTATATCCCTTAGAGGGAAACTAAAATCAATTTAAATAACTATAATTCAATATAAAATACTGTTTCATACTTTCCTGAATATCTATTTATTACTTTTAACACTTCTGATTGTAAAAGCCTTTAGTTGCAACAAAAAGATATTTCAAAACGTTGACTTCCATTTCTCACTGTGAGTTTAACTGCAGGACTATTTACAGCCACGGTACGTTGATCAGAAAGGAGAAGGATGAATGTTGCGGGAAGGGTTTGAACGGTGATTTGGGTAAACCCGCCATACAAAAGTGGTTGTTTCCCAGGATCCCAATAGGGATCCTTGAGGGGAAAGGAAAATGCTACTTTGCGGAAATGAAGCGTCCAGAGGCTCGGAACAGGGCAAGTGGCAGAGGGGGGGCTTTCAAAGGCATGGTGGGAACTGTTGCTTGTTTGTTTGTTTAAGATAGCAACCAAAATTCCTTGCTTTGTACAGCCAAAAATCTCCCCTCTTATTGTTCTGCTTCTTTTTCTGTCTATAGAATGGGAATGAAGTATAATTCAAGGCATGTAACACGAGTATAGTTTTTCTGATGGGCTTTTGAGATTAAAATTGTTATTTGTATTCGTACTGTCATGCTATACAACTTTTAGGTGGGGAGGACTTTGCTGTTCTTGGGCACAGAGGGATGTCTTCCCTGTGCGGATTAATGATGCATGTGTTGTCAGAACAAGGGGACAAAGATTTCCAACGTTTTGGTTCCCAAAGAATTTAGTAGGAGGAGTGTTTGAAAAGTTGAGTACAAGGATTTTCACTAGTAAGCTTGGAGGCAATTTAAGAGGATTTGTAAGTATATGAAGAACATCAGTTGAAAATTTTATAGTTTATGATGAGCCACATAAATCAGTCCAAGTTCCCTTTAGCACGATCACCTTTCTTTAGAGGAAATAACATTGATGAAAAAATACTGTATTTTAAAGAACATTTTGAGGAATAGCATTTCTTTTAGTGTATTATGTATTTTTCTTTCAAGTGTCTGTTTTTTACTGCTCTTAGGTGTACATTTTAATCATCAAGATTCAATATATTTTTAAATAGAACTTACCAGTTTTAACACTTTTTCATACATCTTTTACTAACTAAATTTTAAAAAAAGCATGTCCAATTCAAATTAACTCTAATTTCAGCCTTCACCTTAAAAGAATCAGTGTGTAGCAGTTTTAATAGAGAAATTCTGTTTCCAGGCTTGTGTCAGGATTCAGCTACTCAATCACAATTGAAATTTTTTGCAAGATTACGTGAGGAAAAAGTGGCTGAATTATTTTGTGGAAAATCAGGATTGTCTGCAGTAATCAAAGCATAAAATCAAGTATTTGAGAAAGATGATGTACCATTGAGTGAAACTTCTTTTAATGTTTCTGCTTTGCCAGGACATATTATTAGGTAGGAGTTGCACTTAGGAGCAGAGAACTTGTCAGTGCGTCCTTGTAACTTACTGTTGCTGTCATGGACTTCATGTATGTAGATAAAGTTGTTCTAATTTTTGGATTAGGCAGTGAAAAAAATTACCACATTGTAAAATAAATAAATATAGTATTCAATCATTGAAAATGTCATTATTATCTGTGTCACCATTAAAGAGCTTAAAAATCACAGCAGGATCTGCTGATCTACAGGTGTGCAAAATGCCTACTAATAGTGGGAGGACATTGCAACAGGCCTGTCAGCTGATGTAAGTAAAGATAACTGTCTGGTGGGGATGTTCCAACATTCTTGGGTATCAGAGTTGACAAAATATTTCCTTTAATTATGAACTGTTTCTTGGCAGGTGACAAAGGGTGACTGAAAACTTTTGCTCCACATTCTTGGAGAAGAAATGTCTTATTTACAGCACATTCTACTTTCTATGTAGTATATGTGCTGAATAGTTAGCCGAAGCAAAACACATAGCCAGAATGATGCCTTCAGAAGTTGGTATTACAGTTACAGCAGATGATTGTACATTCTTAAAGTTGAAACCTTCTGATTTTTAGTACACTTTTATATATGTATTCCTAATGCAGTTTTATTCTCTCTTGAAAGTAATCAGGCAGACAGTGGAGCTCTACCATTAATGACTAAAACCACAGAAATATCAAAATGTCCTTAGCAGTTTTCATTATAAACAATTTAGAAGAAGACTGCAGTATCTGCTTGAAGTTTTTAATGGCAATCTTTTTTTTTCAGCAAAACCTTTAACTTCCTCAGTGAAAGAGGAATCAATATAACACTGTTAAAACACGAGCCTTTGTCTCATCACGCTGTATTACTTAAACTGAGTATGAAATTGTGGAAAAAATTCTTAAATTAGCCCTTGCAATCAAGACAAGTGATTTGGAAATACTGTGGTATGCTTTTGTTGCTTCTTCAGCAACCGCCTTGTCATTTTATGTTTTTACATTCTATGTTTTATATCTTATATGTATATTTCCTTGTCATAGCAATGAGAGTTTCAGAAGTTTCCCAAGAGCAGCAGTAGAATTGTTTTCATGGTCTGTTGTTTTGGTGTACTCTTTGGCACCTGACAGTCCACCATGAGCAAGTGAGAAATTCATTAAGTCTAAAATAAAATCGTATGGCAACTTATTGCTGTCTTTACCTATCCCACAAGATCATTTCTCTGCATCTCTTGGAAAGTGCAAATCTGCTTCTGCAGTTTTAGGGAGCTATGTCTTGGCCGTTGATGGAATGTCACTGTCACAGTCATGATATGTGGAGAGGAAATACCTTGTCTTATATGTTTAGCCTAAGGTAAAGTTTGTACATACAGGGCATTCTTATTTGCAGCTTTCTGATTAGAGTTATTTTGGGGGCAGTTGGTATAACTTCTTTATCAAATGTGTAGTGAAATTTAGGTTTCTTTTAAAACCAGAATTTCCATGTAGAAGTAAATAGCTGAAGGCTTCTGTATTATTCCCCCAGACAACAGTTAAGACAGTTCAGATTCAGTTGCTGAGAAGTCTCTCAGGGAACGAGTACACACATGGCATCTTTGCTCTTCCTAATTCTTTTTCTAACTAGCCAAGTTATTCAGTCTTCAGCTGTTACTTTCTTGTGGGACCTCAGTGAGTTGTCTGGCTGAGTTCCTCTCTGAAACTCTTAAGTCCTTTGGCTGGTACATCTGCTCATTTAAGCTCTGTGATATGGCTGGTAAACCCTCCTTCCCCACTCATCTCAGGAAATCAGTGCAGTGCAGTGAAATCCTATAGAGCCATTCTCTATTTATACATCTTTGAGCCTGGATGAAAATTTCCAAAAAGACAACATATGCTTTTAAACATCTAAGTCTTGCCAGCAGACTCTGGCTTGTTGCTGTGCTTCAAAGTCATGCTCTTAACATAGTACGCTCACTGATACTTCGCAATACAGTGTAGTAGTATCCATATGTGGCAAAGATTTGATATATATAGAGACACTAATGAACCTTCCCAGAAGCTTTCTTCTTTACGTTCTGCTTAGTTATATGAGTTAGGAGTACCAAAACAGAAGTCTGGTGCAGTATGTCACACTTTAACAGGCAAAGTTTTGTACCGTTGTGGTCTTGCATTTCTTTTAAGTGTACAACACAGTCCAGTCCTAAGACTTTTTTTTCTTTTAAGGATTGTAAAGGAGTGATAATTCAGAAACTTAGGTGCATATCTGAATAAAAGGTAGGGCTTCTGGCTTTCTGAAAACAAGGAGTTTTGAGTGGCTTAGGAGCAACAGATGGGGTGCAAACCTATTCATTAATAATCTAGTGGTTAGAGTACTCATGAGTGTAGGTAGGAGGCTCTGGATGCTAATGTTTTGTAGACCTTTGAAGCATTGAATCCACTGAATGTCACTGAATGTCCACAGGAGATTATTTAGTTAATGTGGGGTATCCTGGGCGAGAGAACTTTCCATCTGTCCGAAAGCCAAACGACTGTTCAGGCAATAATGATTATGGAGCTTAAGAGAACAGCAAGTCAAACCTGAGCCTGGCTTCAGTCTGGGGCTCAGGATATTGGTCCTGGAAATGACAGACTTGAGATTCCAGCCCTGGAGACTGTATGCATTTTATACCAGATAGCGATTGAATGAAATACTGGGAAACAGAACAGCCATTAAAATAAATGACCAACAGGAGGAATCAACAAGTAAGTTAGTTTATGAATGAATGTATGAATCAATAAGTGAATGTATGAATTCCTGTATGAACAGGGGTAAAGTCTGCTGGACACGAAGTAATCTTCTGTATGCTTAGCATCTTTAGGGCTTCAGCTGCTGAATTATATTCAGTTTGGGGCAACATCCTTCACAAAAAATCTCTCTCACCTGGAGAGAATGCAGAAAGGAGCATGGGGAATGGTTAATGGTCTAAAAACCATGACCTGTGGTGAAGACTGCAAGAATTGAAACTGTCAGTCTAGAGAAGAAGAGGCTGGGAGGAGACATGATAAATCTCCAAGGATATAAGAGGCTACAGGAAAGTGAAGGGGAGTAATTAGTTTCCATGTCACTGCTAGATAAGCTCCCCGTTTAGCAGGGAGAAGAAAAATGGTCTTACAAGGCAGCAGGTTAGACCTCAGTAAGAACTCTTTAGTAGTGAAGATACTGAGAAAAGAACATATCTACATGCATACAGTGAGGACGGGAAGCTTTGGAGTGTCTCCGGGTGCACTTGTTTTTCAGAAGAGTTAGACAAACGGCTGCTAATGAGATGGGTGCTGTTGATCCTGACGTGGGGCAGAGGGCTACTTTTTAATCCAGAGAGGCTTGAACTGTGTAAAAAGCACAAACATTCACTATAAGGCTAAGACTATAATTACTTTCTCCTTTATGCTTCTGAAAATAGAAATTCCAACATAAAAAAAAAAGTTAGGAGAAGTTGACATTATCCTGAAGGATGGATATATTTCACACAAATCTAGATGCCTTTTCTTGTATTTTAATATCTAACATCGGGAATTTAAAATTATATAACTGAGAAGAGTACATTATTTCCAGTAAGGACAAATTCTGTGCTGTTTTATGCTATCTCTATGAAATATGTTTTTGTTGCTTCCTTGTCACACGCTGACATTCTGCGTTGGTGCCTTCACAAGTAAAAGGTATGCTTACAGGTATCAGATCTTTGAGCTGATATTGCATCTCTCTACCACATCTCTCTGCCATCTGTAATACACAAAAAGGGATGTGCTGGAAAATCTATACAAAATAAAGCCACCTGGGGAATCTTACCGTGATAACTGGAATTCAAGCCAACAAATGCAAGCTGCCCACAAAGCACATACATTTAAAATAATTACAACTAGCAAAGAATACCATGAATTGCAGGCATTGCTTTTAAATCAATAAATATTTCCTGTTTTTTGCTTTTTTGGCTTTAGTTTATAATGAAACAAAACACAAGAGACTGTTTCTTCCAAACACCTCCAAAACCAAGTGATATTTCATGCAGACATGAAAATTCTAAACATTTAATTCATGTTGTTTTGCAAGTTCCTCAGGGCAGTGAACTCGGCTGTGCTTTGCTCCCTGTCAGATGACAGCACGCATCCCTGTGGCTATACGTAATGAATAGCAACAAAGAGAACACAGTGCTTTGCGGCAGATTTTTTTTTTTTTAAATGGAGTAGCAAAGAATCACAGTCCCTTAACAAATTGTTTGGGCAACTCTAATAATGCAAGAACCCAAAGAACTTCTAGTTTGTTCCTAATTTTGAAAAAAAGTGATTCTTTGAAAAGGGAGTGATCATACTTTATTCTTTCTTGCTGGCTACAGGGCCTCACAAATAGATGCATGATAAGAGGATTACCCTGCTTCTGGAGCCTTCTATCTGGAAGGCATAATTTCTAATCTAAACTTTTTTTTTTCTTTTCCTTCTCCCTTCTATAGCCAAGCAATTTGTAGTCAGTGCTTTCCACCCTCTCCTGCGACTGCTTCCTGCACAGCCGGTCAGCTGCACGTAAACTGCTACTCATCACCAAATCCCCTCTCATATAAGGCCCCAAAGGAGGACCTTAGGAAAAACTGAAGTTCAGCAGGCTTCCCTCTACAAGCTAAAAAGATTAACAACAAACCAACCGACCAACCCCCAAACAGACAAAAACCACCCAGGCCCCCTTCCTCCGTATCACTGGCAGCTCCAGCCACCAGCTTGTCTGCACACATTCGGTGAGGCTCCTATGGATGTCTGTAGAGGGCTTCTTAATTTAAGGCCTTCTTAAATAACGGCTTCTTGCTCACTGTTGGTGTCCTGAGATCCCTGCCCAGAGTTAAAAATTCAAGCAAATAACACTCAGGAAAGAGGAAACTGAGAAGTTAATTGTGCCAGACCAAAATCAATAAGACTTCACAGCTCTAGCCCATCGTTTCCTCGTAGCTGTGCAGAAATACAAAGATAATGACTACTCTGGGAAAAAGAGAGCTTCCTTACAGTTTAGCTGCATCCTTTTCATGAGGTATTGCTAGTTTACGTTTTCTTTTAATTAAAGAATAAATGTAGAAAATGACATAACAGTTTGGATCAAATACTCTCAGGGGAAATGCAAAATAACTAGTTTATATTTTAAAGAAATCTGCATCTTCTGAGCCCGACACCTTGTTCATATTGTTATTATACTGTGAATTTATTTGATGTCATTAGAAAGTCAGGCCTGAAAGTTTAACCCAACATTTACATTGTATTTTAAGAAACAGGCACAGAAGCTGCACAAAAACACATCTAGGTGCATTTGGCCAACTAAACTGTATTAATCAAAACTTCACAATGATATATATTAAAAGTCAAATGTGTTCTTTCTTTAATTACATCTAAACAGAGCAGATAGGCCAGCCTTGTTTCTAAAGCAACTATCCAACTATCTGCTGAAATATATTGGTTAAAAATAGTTTTTTGTTTTTTGTTTTTTTTTAAAAGGTTCCTCTGCTGGAGGTATGCTTAGCACCTGTAAAGATCAAGGCTAATGTCAGCAATCTTTTGCTAACTTGAAAATGGACTAAAACCTGCCATAGAAATGAAATAACCTGGAATTTGCTCAAAGTAAACCCATAGTCATTATATAGTATTTACACTGTATGTATGAATCACAACTGTTCATTTTGCTATCAAACAGATGGAAGCAAGAAGTACATCATTGTTGGAATACGTTATGTGCTGCTTAAACAATGCTTTGTGGAAGGCTGTGCAGAGAAAACAAACATATCTGTTTGGTAGTAAAGTGTTACAAAACAAAACTTAATAGAGCTGGCAGCTAGGAAGCAGTTGCATTGTATCTTTGTAGTCTTAGTTATTAAACAGAACTTGTTGCAGACGGTCCTTTGCAATTGGGTAATTATAATGTGAAAGAACAGCTGCTGATATTCACCAGTTTAAAAATGTATGTGTTAAATGTGTCCTTCTTTGAGCACTATGCCATGTTGATACAGTAGATCTCATTTAGGGTTTAGTACACTGTTTCGTCATGCATAGTGTTAAAAGTAAAATTCCTCCTCTCTGTAAGGACTATGTGGACTCTGATCACCTTTTCCTAGATGCTTGATTATAATAGAACTCATCATATTGTAAAAAATTTACTCAAAAAAAATCAAGGTCAAGCATGGACTGTGTCAAGGACTATGCATCAACTAGCTACCCACTGTAATTATATTTTATGCATCTTAGTCCTTCTGTCCTGCCATACACTCTATCAGTCCTCCCATCGAATAGCACAGTCCTGTCTGCATTTCACCACCCACACCTCCACTGTGTTTTCACAGCACTCGAGCCAGACAGCAAACCTAAACCCCTTTAGAAACATCTCCTGTCTCCTTCTATGCCTATAATTGTTACAGCATACATCTGTGGGGAACCTACAATGTGCTTTAACACCTCGGCAATGTGAGGGAAAAAATTATGATGGTAATTCTGCTTTTAAGTTCACAAAGATAAGAATTGACATGTCCTCCAGATTATCTCTGAGAATGTTTTCCGCAGCAGGAGTTGTCTGCCATGCTGAGGAGGGCACAAACAGATGAGCTGTACGTATTACATACGTGTGTTGTATGTACAATATAATTGTGTATGTCGGGGAAGCCCCAAATCTAGACAAGTGTGTTTCAGGGTTAATAAAAAATGAAGTCCATTCTGAATTGTGCCCAGTGTGGACATTATCCAAGTCTACTGCCCACTCTTTGTATCCCTTCCGTGGCACTTGCATCCTCACACACTCCTGCGACTTCTGCAGCCTCAGGATGGCAGTTTCTCCATTTTTATAAAGAAAGATTACAAAGCAGTTCAAGAGCAAAACCAAAATGCAGTCTGTGCCCTCCCAATATTTCAATGGTTCAGCTAACTAACAACTAACAAAAAGAAATGCAAATTACAGTAGTAGCTTGGAACTGTGTCCATCCAAAACACCACTGAGATGGCAGCCCATTTCACCGAACTACAAGAGCCCTGAAAGTCAATTCAGAATGCTTTGAGAAAGTCCATAAGTTATTCTACTGCTGAAGCCGGATTTCACATGCTTTGTGTCTCCCGTCAATACAAATCTGGCTGGGCTCAGTAAGTTATATTAAATGCACATGTATCTCCTTCAAGCCACATTTCATGCTCTCCAAAAATCTTTCTCTAAATTAGATCCTTTCATATTCCTTGAAAAGCTTGGTTCTTAATTAGGAAAGAGTTCTGATTTTCCATTTTCATTAATTCATTTGATTTCAAAATCTTGAAGCCAGAGTAATTGCAACTAAATGAAATTTATTTAAAGGCAAAAAGATGCAATCAGTTTCAAGCAATGAGGAAGTTTAAGAATTTTTTTTAATGCAAGTAAAGGGTAGGTCTAAATATCCTGGCTAACCTGAATCCTTGACAATGCAGCAATCTCCAGAGAAGCAATGATATGTATGTTACTTCCCTGAATGAACTCACAGGATAATGCTTAAATCATTTAATTATTTGGCTTAATTCACATGCTGTTCTTCACTTTCGGATCCCTCCCACTCCCCACCAATCACACTATTTCACTGCTCCAGTTCTGTGCCAAGATCTCTTAGCTCAGACTTCATTCTTGCTAAACGCCTTTCTGTATTATGTGGCTCAGATTAAATCTTCTTTGCTAATTTGCTATTGCAATCACAGATGTGCTTCTGGATTCAAGTTCCCTTTTGCATCACAAATAACGGAATGCAAACCAGAAGTGAGGAATCAGTACCTAATTTCCACTGTTTCAAACTGCAATTTGTCTTTGATGATCTTTTGAAGATAAACGAGGTATATGAAAACAGATCAAATATTACTATTTTTTTAAACTAAATGGAAGGGAAGATTTCACCCCAATTTTAGCCTACTCAGGATAATTTGACAAACTTTCCAAAGCTGTACTTCCAAGACACATGAACCATTTTTATATCCTGGAATGTTAATCCTAAAAGAAAGAAGGATCTGAAGATTTTCTAGTAAAGCAAATGATTATACCAACATATGGGTAGCTTCCCACATTTTTCTACTTAGTTAGAAAGGGACTTTACTTACAGGTAACACATCTATATGTTTACCTTGTTGTAGAAAGTAAATGTCAAAGCAGTGTGGAAAGCTCAGAAAGCTTATTTTAAAAAGTTCTCCCTAGAACAAAAACATATGGTTTATCCTGAATGATACCCGGAGATTTAAAGTATTAATGATGAGCCTATCTCTTGCCACAAAGGCAAAGACAAAACACAGATGTAAATGCCATTATCATTAATATATACACACAAAAACTGTAAACAAAATCTATCTATTCTTCATAAAACGCATTAAAAGATATCTAAACAGGAGATAATAGCAGGCCAATATGCAGCTAATTCTTCCCACAGATAACTTGCTGGGGTCTCTCCAATTGCTAAATGAGCTTATAGAAAATCTGTTTCATTTATTATTACTCATAGGTTCAATAAAAAAGCTATAAAATGTTATTTCTAGACCAAGCTCTCACATGACATATCAGATAAGTTTGAGGGTCTAAAAACTAACCCCCAGTATCAAGGTTATACAAATTGATATTAAAGCTCAGCAAAGGTCTCCTTTACACCATATCATCTAGAAATAGCATGCCCTTTCTCCATCGAAGGGTATGAGGTAAATAACTGAAGAGGAGGTAAAAACAGATAATCAATTATTTCAGTTGGCTTCAGGGTTACTGCTGAAATTTTCAGCCCCTTAGAGGAAAAGCAAAAATCAATATGGCACAGCATTTTGAGATGACAAAGAAAGAAACATCTCAAAGGCGTTTGCAACATGTTATAAAAGAATGAAGAAAAGTTCACTGGCACCTTCAGCTGCTCTACCACACGGTGTAAATGAACAAAAATATTCCTACTTGTTTGCTGAACTGCCTGTACAGTTAAAAAACAGAAAAATAATAATTCTGCAGAAGACTCAGAATGTTTCAATTACCTGACATCAATCTCATGGACCAATACAGCAAAACAGAAAGAACAAGAATAATTTTCAGGACAGTCTGTGGATGTCAGAGTCTAATACCTGTAGAAAGTATGGGAAAATGGACCTAAAAATAGCTTTGAAATTATGGAAGAAAGCAGCAGTCACTCCTGCAGCTAGAAGATGAAGAGTGAATAGAATTACATGCTGCAAACTTTATTTTAATTTTTATTTATGTAACAGAACTTCTTTCCAAGATCTGCCTGTGCAGGATCTAGATCTGCTACCAGATCATGCCATTAGGAGAGCAGGATATCCATCTGCCTTTTGGGACAGCTGTCAGTTGCTTTCATGTTAATATATGGTTCAAGTACATTGTCACATGTTTCTCCTCTCTTTTAATAACTCCATTATTTGTACATGAGTCCGGCTTTGCTTTTATCTGCCTGCCACAACACCAGTAGCCAGTGAACTAACACAGGTAATAGAAAATAATAAAGATTATCTGAGACAGATAGGCTATTTTATGCAGTTTTGCTTGAACAAATGCAGTAAAGCTCTGACAGTTAACACAGTGATTTAAACATTGCTGATCATCTCAAATTCTCTGTTTTATATTTCAACTTCAGAGAATTTTTTCAGGATTAAGCCCCAATGGAAATTTTAATACAACAGTTTCCCCAAGGACAGACTATGATACATAAAATATTTAGGTATTCTTATTAGATGACTCTGGTGTCCCATCACCTCTAGAGATTTATTGTCTTCTGAGGAAAATTTCGCACTCAGAGAGTTCTGAGTGAGGCACGGAGGAGTCCTCATTTTAGACCTAAAAATACAAACCGACTAGCTTTTGTAATGGAAAAGGAAAGATCAAATGAAAACAGAAAAAAATGGATTTTTCAGCTAGGCATTGGAAAGAATTGGTAACCACAAAAGAGAGATATTACTGAGGAGCAGTGAGTGAAAATCTGTTGAGCACCTGGAAATTTCTAACAGTAGGCCTACCACTGCATTATCTGTCACAAACACAGCCACACTCTACATCCATAAGCAGAAAGGTACTTTTATCAGAGCTACAAACACTGAACTGCATAAAAGATGCTAAGGAAAAAAAAAGACACAATGAGCTCTGGGCTGAACATGCTTCCACTCAGACGATCTTTCCAAAAAAACCCAACAACAACAAGAAAACACCCAACCCCAACACCATGTCTCTGTTCACTCTAAATTTAAAATTAAACAGTGTTGCAGTACAGGCCATGTGATCCACCTGAAGGACTTTACAGCCCTGACATCCCAGAATGTGTTTTGAATTACCTCGTGCTTATTGTTAACGGTTGAAATTGTCATCTCAGGATTTTGTCTACTTATGATGCACTGCAGTTAAATCCTCTCATCCCTTCCCCCTTCCGGAAAAGCTTTTGAAGCTTTGATGGTTCTCGGAGTCACAGATGCCATGGATCCTAGTCTGCTGCTGCTACCCACCGTTGCCTATGGCATTATGCTCCTGGAAAGCCATAGAAGTGCCTCTGGTGAAGTCCGAGGATTTGCGTGTAACAAGTTTTCTATAAAATCAAGGGAGATGTACAAAAGAGACTTCACCCAGCTTTCAGAAAATTGATCTCCACATGCAAGATGTTTACAATATTACATAGCATATACTCTGGAAAGAGGCAATAAGGAAAGTGCTACTATAACACATTGTCAACAGTTCACATGGACAACATATTTTTTCACAGCCGGCCTCTACAGTTTTAAGTCACAGAATGGCTTATATATCTCCAGAACTCTTCAAAGTAAGGATTTCCTCAAGCTGTCTACGACTGTTTTCTAAACCCATACAGCATGTTTATAATAACCTGTAGCACCGCTGCAACCGAATATCTCAGCACTTAACTTGACAACAATCTGTGAGAGAGGGATGTGCCACTGTCTCTGTTTTACTGATGAGGAACTACAGCATGGAGAAACTAATTGATTTGTCCATGGTTACATGAGAACTGTGCAGCACAACACAAAATTTAGCAAGTCCTGCCAGAGCTCTAACTACTTCCTCCCTACCCCAAATCCCTTCAGGATGTAAATGTCTCAACCTTCATGGCATCCTGATCTGCTCGTGACATCTCAGTATGTGCCCTTGATTTAATAATAAAATTTAAAAGAACAAACAAAAGCAAAGGACTCTGTCTCCTCACACAGTTGAGAGAGCATTATAGTTAGCATTTTACTTGTCTATGGTTCTTTACTTGTCTGGTTCTTTACTTGTCTGGTTCTAAGTCTAAACTAATAATTAGAAAGGAAAGAAAAAGCCACAGGTCAACAAAGTCTTCGTATTAGACACAAAATTGAAAGATTCCCTATGAAGTTTTAGGTACCTTTAAAACTCAAAAAATGCAAACCTTATTCTTTGAGACATAGAGATGGTAAAAACTTGGCAGGTATGTTTTGATAAAGGAGAAAGAATTGTCTTCACTTTATATCAAATCAGAAAATATGGCTTGAGGGACCTCAGAGGTCATCCCTTTGTCACATCATTAGTAGAGTTTGACCAGTGTCAGTGCTGTGTCACCAAATGGTGACAATCAGAGTTGGCTTTGTCCATTTCAGAGTAGTTAATTTCTGTATCAGAGCAGCTACATTCACACTTCTGTTGGCAGTTTTAGTATAAAGGAGAAAAGAGAACAGTGAAAAGCACTGCACTTCTTTCTTGCCATCAGATCTCCATCCAGGGCATGCTTGGAACTCCCTTGTGGCACCCACAAAACCTCTTCCACCCGTGCCCGGTGCTTTGCAGTTGGTACAGATAGTCTCTCCAGTTTTGTAAATCAATTCCATAAAGCCCTAGGCAAGGATTTTCAGAAGTGAGCAGGTGTGTGGTGGGGAGCTGGAGGTTCTGCTGTTAGCTTATGTGGTGTGTTTTAGCCCCAGTCAACAAAGATGGAGTGGAAAAGTCTTGGATACAACCAGATGACCAAGATTTACAGCTTGGGTGCCCCTTGACTAAAGGAGGGAAATATTCTAGCATGTCAAGGGTTGTTCTTAATAGGAAGATAATTTATTAGTGTTTTTATCCATGGGGAATACTGAAAGAAATAACTGACATAAATTTCAATAAGGGAGGTTCATGTTAGACCTTAGGAAAACCTTTCTGTTGGTAAGGATAGTTAATCACTGAAACAATTGTCAGTGGAGACTGTAGTAGTTTTTAAGAACAGGTTATGTTTATTGGAGGTTTCTTCAAACAGGCTAGACAAGCTTCTATCATGCTTGCCCTTTACGGGGGGGATGGATTAAACACCTTTAGGTCCCTGGCAGTTGCTTTTGCTGTGATTCTACAAGGAGCAAATGTTCCAGTAAGAAATCTATTGCTGGGGTGATAAATGAGATATGTATTTACTTTGATTCTAAATATACACTGAAATTTTGGAAACACATTCTGGTTTCTCTGTACTTTGAAGATGTCTGCTTCCCTGTTCTGCTCACTGTTTCCGTAAACAAACAGTGATTTGCTTCTGCATCTGACTGCCTTGTGTAACACTATGTCAAGCTGCTACACATGACTACATACACACGTGGGCTGGGTTTGCTGTAGGCAGTCAAAATAAATGACACTTACCTTTTGCATGTACATTATTGCTGTGCATCCTATGGGAAAATTGTACTTTGGTAGCTATGGTCTGATACAGAAATGCGCGCGTCTGATGAGCCTTGTGCAAGGCTGGCTTCCAGAATCTCTTCTCCTGTGCTTGTTACTGACAATGGGATTTCTCTTACTTTGAATTAAAGCCCAGACAATTAATTATTAAATGTGACAATCTGAGTTTTTGCTGTGTTTTTCATTTTTAGTCCATGCTGAATGTCAGTAGGCTTCTTGTATGCAACTAATTGCAATCCATAATTCTTAAAAGATTTTTTGTAACTTTGTCACCAATTTTAGCCAACTTCAGATGAGAGTGTCCCATCAGTGGCCTGTCAGGACAGTTCATGCAATCCATGGCCTGACGTGACTTAGCAGGTCACAGCCATAGGTCAAGTTGAAGGCACACACAGTCGGTCCTGTCACAAGATGGGCTTTAGTGGAGCTAATAGCAGCTCTGGGCAGTCAGGTGGAGGGCCTGGACACCACTCCCCTGGATTAAACAAACCTACCTATTTCAGTCTGCCATATTAGGACAGTATTTAAAGCTTAACTTGAAACCACAGAAGCAAAATCATCCCTTTTGATACTGATCTCTGTTCTCAAATATTGGATTCGAACAGTTGAAAATGCATTTGTCTTTCCAAATGAATTAATGTTGCTGCTTTGACTTTATTTACATTCTTTCCTTGGTCTTTATTTTCTTTTATTTCTGTTATATAAATACTAGAATAATTTTTATTTAAAGTTGGATATACTAATCCAACTCACTTATCTTAATCTGATACAATCCTTTATTTTTTCTTTATAGTGAGGAAGCTGTAGTCATAAACATTAGGACTGACCACTTCATCAGTTTTCTCTCTATTCCGCTGTAATCAGAAATGATTGAAAGTATTCTATCCCAATCTCAAGAGTTAGTATGGAGGGGAAAGCTAGCAGTACTGCAGTGTGATCCCAGGATGTGCCAAATCCACAGTTTAAAGGAAGAAATGATCCAGCAGTGATTAGTACTTTTTCATAGATTACTGTGCAGAAAACTATGCTCTGTGGCATCTACTTTGTATTGAAATTCCAGAATGGGCATTCCACCAAGGTGAACAAATCTGCTCCAAAGAAATAGCTATTAGTATTTCATGCATGAAAGCTGTGTTTCTTTTCTTTTTCTTTTCTTTTTTTTTTTTTTTTTTTTTTTTGTGGCTATTATGTCAATGTTATTAGAAATTAGCTCATCAAAATATAGGAAAGTTCAAAATCTATCTGCTGATACTATATCCATATTAATGTTACAAAACTTGTGCAACTAAGGAAGAAAGCTTTACTCACTGCTGTTCTTGAACTAGTATTCTTGTAATGTTTTGATGTCGCCACCAAAAGAAAGGTACCAATTTGCTCACCCCTGTTTTTAGGCAGCACGTCTTTAAAACAGCTTCCGTGCTACGTAGTCAAAGACAGGAGGAAGGAAAATATTGCTGTATCCAATTTGCAGAGGCAAACTGGAGGAAAGAGGTAGAAAGGATAAGTGAAGCACAAAAAAAGTCGAGATCCAACAACCTGGCTTAACTGGGGTCAGTGGGATTTGGGCTGTTTCCTGTGATGGATCCCAGGTGTCCCAACCAACATGAAGTCCATGGTAGAGCTGGGCTCTCAACACCATCTTGACACCATCTCCAGATTCACAATGGAAGCCCTTAATCTCAAAGCCACCCTTTCCTTTCTCTTTCTGAATAAAGACCTAGAGATTGGTGTCGTTAAAGGGGAAAAAAACCCCAACTTAATAGTACTTAAAACACCTATTAATTAAACTTGACATTCTTTTCCTGAAAACTGGCGGAACTGCTGGGCTCCGAGGGATGTGATCGGCAGCAGAAAGTGCAGCTGGAGGCCAGTCACTAGTAGTGTATCCCAGGGGTTGGTAGTGGGACCAGTGCTCTTTAACATCTTCATTATTGACCTGGATGATGGGACAGAGTGCACCCAGTGAAAGGACAAGGGGCAACGGGTGCACACAGAAGTACAGGAAAACCCATTTAAACATAAGAAAACACTCTTTTACTGTAGGGATGATCAAACACTGGAACAGGTTGACCAAGAGGTGGTAGAGTCTCCACCTGTGGAGACATTTACAACTCAAATGGACATGGCCCTGAGCAACCTACTCTAGGTGACCCTGCTGGAGCAGGGGGGTTGGAGTAGATGGTCTCTGGAGGTCCCTGCCAGCCTCAGCCATTCTGTGGAGTTTTCAACTCAAACTGGAAAAGGAAAATTAAATGTGTGGTATGGCCAGGGGAAAGATGGTTCCTCAGTTTGAGAGAGTAATTTCCAGTAAGCTGCTGCTTACAAAAATATCCACCCCTGACGGATATCATAACAACTTGCAACTGTTTTTATTCAGTTGGACTCATGTAATTTTTGAAGCTCAGGCTTTTTCTTATGGAATAAATGTTGTTTTCTCATTAGTTTGTGCTTGAATCTGGTACAATATTCTGCTTGTGTTTCTGAGTCATTTGCGTTAGGGGACTGCAATAAATCTAGTAGCCGTAAATCTAGTTCAGCAGGTAAAAACTGAGCATATTGATTTTAATTCCGTTGTAAGAAAACAAGAGAATTCTCTGCCAGTTGGCTCAGAGAGTTGGTTGTGTAGAGTCTCTCTCTTTCTCCTTTGATATGTTACTTTGCTACTGTCTCACCAGATTCCTGTTGTTCAAGAAATGCTTTATTCTTTTTTTTAAAGTGATTTATCAGACATCATTTTTGCGTGGCCTTAAGTAAAGGTTCATCACTTGTTGTGTTTCACTAATTTTTTTCAAATTACTGAGCAGGTTTCACTAATGCCAGTTCAAACTAACTAACATCCCTCAGCAAGCAGGGAGCAAACGAATGGGGGCAAATACCTTTCTCTCTCCCCTGATATAATTCCATGTAGATTTGAATGAAAATGCTCTAAATAAAAGGGGGAAATTAAGGAGAGTATTACTTCAATCATTTTGAAGTCAGTTCCGCCTCTTAAGATATCAAGGAACTATTTGTGTGCGCTGATGGAATTTTGTCATATACTGCAGAAAGCTCACTGCCTAAAAAAAGCGGAAAATTGAAGTTTCCAACTAGAAGGGACTAAAGAGCCTAAGTCTGTAGAGAAAAGAAGGTAGAAACACCCCAAAGTATTTATTATGGTGTAAATAATGCTCTTTTAATAAGGTTCATTTCAAATTCATATTTTATAATTTTAAAGATATTATATGTGGAATAAATGGCCATACCACTATGGAAATCTCCATACCACCTGAGCAGCTTGTAATTTTTACTGTATTCATCCTTATGACTGTCAGACAGAATAAGAAAAACTATAGTTTCATCTCTTCCTTCTCCCAGACAGCAAACAGGGAAATGGGCCACTTGAAAGCAAAATCTATGCTAAAGCAAGGATCTGAACCGGGGTCTCATGCAAAACAGTCTAGCATCCTAACTGGGGTACATTAGTGTTCTCTATAATGAGAATGTTTCAGCTTTAGAAATTCTGAGTGATGACTTTTGCTTTGTAACAGTCTGTTTTATTTCGTACCTTTTTTTAATTTTGCTAACATCAACTGACTGTCAAATAAGTACCATAGTACACTCATGAATGAACATATTTATCATCTGCATATTTAGAGGGGGCCTTTAGCAGAAAAGAACACATTTGTGCTACTGCAGTATCTTAATTATTTACTGCGTTCTATTGTAGTTAATTGTATTTTATTCTCTCAAAACTCTATAATATGCATATCATATGGGTTTTGGAACCAATGCGATAATATTAAAGTGATAATCAAAATTGCCTCTAAATATTCATCCACTAAATGACTCCCATGTGTTTGCTGAATGCCAAGGATAGTCTGAAGCATTTATTTAGCATTCTAGTGGGATCTAGTTTCTGCAAAGTTCACATAGATGCGGAATTTCATTGTTGCTCTTTTGTGTGGGAAGGGGGAAACATGTTTGATTTTGCACGACCGGTGGTGCAGGGTGCTTAGAAGAAAGCAATCCTGTGAGTCACAGTCTGTGCTTAATATTGCCTGAGAGCACCGGGGAGTTGTCAGATATTTTTTCTTATAATAAAATTACCATTTTGTTTAGTCTATAACAATCTCCTCATAATTTCACTTTTTAATAAACATTTACAATTTTCCAAATCATTTAAAAGCATTGCATTTCATGGGTGGGGTGCTTTGACAGTCACGCAGACTGAGTTTCCATCAGGGTGCTGCTGTAACAATCACAAATTTTCGATTCAGTCAATCACACATTTCTCAATAAATCAGTTAAATACTAACACCTAAAATTAGACTGCTGCAGTTCTGTGACGGGCTGGCCTAAATCTTCAAAGAAGTGTGCTGAATGAATAGAGGAACAACTGATTTATTGAGCTATTGTCAGAATTTCAAAACAAGGAATTACTGTCTAGCTATCCAGTAAGTCTGTTTAATGAAACATAAGTTGACTGTAAACAGTCTTAAAATATATGGGAGTTCAGACTTTTGGATTAAGAGTAACTAGCATATCATAAACTGTGCTTTCTCGTGTGAAGTACAGCTCTCAAGAGCTCGTGTAGGTATGTTGGCCCTTCCAGCAAGCAAGGGTTTGAGCTTCCACTTCCTTCTGCTGCAGAGCTACTTGTTCAGCTCTGTGCCCAGACCTTTATGATGACCTGTTAGAGCTTCCAAAAAATAGTGAATTTAGCTTCAGATATTCGCAAGAAAAAGGAACTTTTTTGATAATCAGGGGAACAGCTATGTAAAGATTGCGCGCAGTCATGTTAGCATTGGAAATGAAGTCTGGATGTCCTGATTCCTGCTCCCATGCTAGAATGGAACTGGGATTTCTCTGTGCTCAACTATTGACGTCTTGTTTAGAAAGTTCTCTTAAATGTTTGTGTGCTTGGTGTATTGTTCTCACAAAGATACTTGAGAATATTATTGACTATATTTCTAATTGCTCCAACACCATTTATTTGTTTGTTTATTAGCTAAAACCTAATTATTCCCTATGAGAAGTTACAAAATACATATTAAAATATGTAGCTATTTATAGAGAAGAACTAATTCAGCATCACTGTATGTTCTGTTTAGTTTCCGTGATGGTTTTATATCTATGTTGCATGTGCATTTCTATGTGCAAAGTGATTAACATGCTTAACCTTATGGTTAAGCATTGATAAGAGATTATATTAGTATTTAGACCTAGTTATACTATCATAAGGAGAGGAAAAAGAGAAAATTCGAAACCATATCAAAGGGGTTTCCTGAACATGATGTGGCGGTGTTACTATCCTTATCTTCACAAACAAGATGCACTCTGTGGAGAGGTGCAAGTGACACAGCTGCTGAAAGGTGCAAGTTGGTGTCCCGAAGACACAGGGGTGATACCCCATGGCACTGTGCTGCCTCTTGCTGTTTGTTAACACTGTGCCGCATATGAAGAGCTGCTACATCGCAGACGATTCTCCTTCTTCTGTTTGTAGCTGCCTGCTCCTCCCCGTCTGGGCCTGGCTTCTGCGACGGAGGAAGTTTGTTCGGCTCCCTGCCGGGCAGGGGCATGCGGGGATCCTCAGCACACCGTAGCAGGGTGGGTTATCCAAGGGTGTTACTGGATTTGGGCTCAGCCAACTTTGTTTTCCTTTTTCAGAATCACCCAGCACTGCTGCAGTTTGTGATACAAGCTGGAAGTGAACAACTACTCATCAATCTGGAGCGAAATGAGTGAGTGTATTTGTTACATATTCAGTTTATACTGGAGGTTCTTAGAGAGGGCTTTAAATTCGAAAATCAATAGTTTAAAAGCAACCTGTGCCAAATCTTCTACCTGACACTTACAGAACAGGCCCCTAACATGAGTGCTTTATTCCCATTTCAATTGCTTGTATTTGACCTCCTCTTATAGAGCAAGAATCCTCATATACATCTGTATTTACATGGTATTGAAAGCGGAAATACTGCCTCTCAGTGTTTTCTTGTCATCTTTATTTTTATTTGGTTTGGGTTTGTCCTTCTTTCCTGCAGTAATCCCTTTTATTTACAGTAACGTGGAAAATCCCGCAGACTTTGGAACGTTTTTTGGAGGACTCATCCCTCCCTGGCCTCCCCTGCTGCCATAGGTTGCCTCCACACAGCAGCAGTCGGTGTCCGCTCGGGGAGTATGAGTCAAGTACTTGGGCTTAGCTCTGCTGGGCTTTTCAATGGGAGTTCTGTGCATTTGTTGGCAAGGAGCTGATGATGGGATGTTTACACTATTAATGAGATCAGCGATCAAAGCAGAGCTTGAGCCCTTATTTCTGGACTATAAATATTGTATCTTCTTCCATGTGCTCTGACATCTCTCTTGATAACTCCCATCCCTGTCTGGAAGCTTTCAGAGACAGGATGCCGGAGAATCCTCCTCCTGTGTGCAGCAGGGAAGATAACTTGGGCAGACACTGCAACCACAGGCATCTGAGATGTGGAGCTGTTAGGGGCCACTCTCCAGCTGGGGTTGGTGGCTGGCTGTGTGGAGTATTCCTCCTCGGTTAGCCTCGGCCGCATGGTGAGTTATGTTCTGCTCCTTGGCCGTAGGAGGAAGCCCACTCACCCACCTAGTGCTGCTCTTTGCCTGTAGCTGGCAGAGCTACTTCCCAGCTCACTGTCCTCTTCAAGCAGAGGCACGTGTCTAGGTCTCCTGTAATTTGGTTATATTCACCAAATCAGAAGCTTGCCAGGCTACGTATATGATACTTGACATAGCAGTAGCTGTCCCCCAGCCCACCCTTCCTGATGCCATGGTATTTATCACCTGGTCGACCAAGGCCCTCTGTGATTTTCCTTGAGCAGAGCTTTTTGAGTAGTGAAAAATTTCTGTTTTAAGCTGTTGCATCATTTGTAGACACACCGGGTTGTATTGAGGAGTTTCCTCTCCTTTCCCCATCCTTCAGATGTGGAGAGCAAATCTGACAGTTTAGTAACACAGGACCAGTATCTTTGTGAGAAAATCACCTGTAAGCCCTGAAGTTCAGAGGGGCTTCTTCTGACCTGCTTGTCAAGTAAATACACATGGCAGACAGAAGGGGTACAGAACCGTACAGAAATGAAACCCTTTACAAGGGATCTCTTTGGAAGTGTGTGACAAGGCCCATCGTGGAACCAAAATCATTGAAGTCTTCGTTTAGCATCTCAGCTGTTGGACTACTTTCACCTATGAGTGTCTCAAGAGTATGTTTTGGGAATACAGATCAGGACAGCTACATGCTGCTTGTCAGAGGAAAACCAAAGATCACTCAATCCTATGGAAAAATTTTCCATAAAATGTTAGCAAGGAGCAATGTGGTTCTGTAGGCTTCCCTGCTGGTGAAATAAAAGCAGCAGAGGTGCTTTTTGTTGTAACAGAGAGACCAAAGACATAAACAGTGTGGCTCTATGTATTAAGTTAAGAGGAGGGAATGTGCATGTGAAAGCAAGTGTCCAAAGGAGAAGCATTCACGCTGGCTTGAGCTGGTGACGGAGAACTTCAGTGGAACACGGTGGGGCACCTCTTTAGTGCTCTGCAGTAAAACAACAAGGAATGCTTTTTATTACCAACCACTTGGATGAACTCTAACATTACCCAGCTGCGACACAGAATCCAGTTCACTTCGTCATTCAGTGTTAGGCCCAAATCATGACCCTTCTTGATGTTATTTTCAGTGATTCTTAGTTGTTCATTTCCTGTCCTTGAAACAAAACGTGGATGCCACATGCATAGGTTGCTCTGTTTCAGTCATTCCTCGCAACCAGAGGAGGATTTAATTCATTTAGTAAATGTGGATTTAGCTTTATATTCCCCTAATCGTTGTCAAAGGGTGTGCCTTCCTTCAGGAATGTGGAGCATGCTGCAATTGAGGAAACTATTTGCATTCCATGTCGGAGATTAAAAGAACATAAAGCTGCGAATACAGACACTGCTGAGCATATTAAACTCTCTTGTACCTGCAATAAACTTGGATTTATATAATTCTAAGATGCAATCTCCATCTCTTTTTAAAATATAAGTAGGATATGACAGGATTGTAAGTTAGCTTTTTTGAGAACCTGGACCTGTTGGACTAACAAGATTTTGAGATGTTGAGCTTTGCTTCTGAAGAAGTAGAATATTTACCAATTTTTCTTTTCTGGTTTACTTATCTCTCTAATGGGGTGTCTACAAGAAGATTTTTGTTCTAGAACAAATAAGTATAGTGCTAAGGACATGAGACTTCTGATTTTTACAGGAGTTTCTAGGTATTACTGTGAAATGCTAAAATTGGCATTGCCCGTGTTGGGAGTTTGTAACATAGAAGGCAGTTCAGAGATCCCAAACCAAATAAAAAGTTGGTGACAGTTTTGTCAAGTCGTTTTTCCCTTTTCTCCGGTTATCATTAGTGAGTTTGACTCAAGTGAGGGGGCACGTTTGCGTGGAGCCGAGGGGGGAATAATTGCTAGTTAGGTAGGGCCGGATGGCCCCCACCGTAGGGTATGGGCTGCGGAGACGTGGTGGATCCAGGGAGGACTAGCGGATCTGCTCTGCGGACCTGGCTGCTCCAGCCTGCCCCCTCTTCCTGGCAGCGTGGCGTTCGCCCAGACCATGCGGCAAGGGGCGCACCGAGGTCTTGGCCAGGGTTTTCATCTTGCAGAATTGCAAGTCTCTGATTGAACGCTAGCCTCTGCCTTAAAGAAAGGAATTATATGATTTCCTGGTGGCTGAACACCTTGCATCAGGTCCCTAATAATTCAGCCCTGCACTTCTGGTTACAGTTTATTCTCTGTTCTGTCACGTTCTTGCTTGCTTTGTGATATTGTTTTTTTCTTCCATTGCTAAAATCAAGATTGCTAATGCTTCACATAGGTATTGACGCTAAATTGGTGAATCCAGAGGTTTAAAACAAAACTAAAAAGACCCCCAACCCCTCCTTGAAAGCCTGAGATTGGGAGTAGCCATTAAATCAGCATGCTTGAGGCAGAGGTAGCTATGCTAAACAGACGTGTTTTTCTTGAATAATAAGCGACAATAGATGAGAAGCTCTGATACGTGTGTGCTGTTATTTAACTGTAGTTTCACACAAAGCATTTTATTCTTTGGAGAATGGTGGAGATGGAGGTAGAGTGGACCCCAAAATTACATAACTTCTGCATTGGGTCATGCAAAAAAAAATGGTTATAATTTTCCATACTTAGTAGAAACAGCTGCTTTGAGTAGCCTCTACATTAAAATGCATTTACTGAACACCTTAGAGATTTTCCAAAACTAGAGTTATATTTCAAAACATGATTCAGATGCATTAGGCAAACCCAAGTGGGGACCGATGTGTTAAACCATCTGTTATCTATGGAAATATTTAATGTCAATTTGATGGTTTCTGATTTTTAGAATGAGCAAGACGTGTTCATATTTTTAGGACAACATGCTATAGTTAGTTCTGGAAGGTTTATTGCTACCTGACTTCACATCTTAAAGTTTATGATCTTCTCTGTGGTCTCCAGCTTTTAAGTTTATTTGTGGATGTGTTCATTAAATATTTAAGTGATCGATTTTCGGGCATTGCACATGCATAATTGTAAAAACAGCATTATTTGCAGTGAATTCAGTTTGTCAGTCTCAGAAAACCTACTAGCAAGCTCCTACTAGCAAGCACATTTCTTAGTATGATTTAGTTCCTGAATATGATTGCCCTCTTGAGAACCTTAAGTTCTGTTGTACCTTAAATGTTTTAGCAACACTTGTCATTTGGAGAGATTTTCCAGAATCAGCAAATCATCTGTCAGCTGCAAAATAAACCACCCTTCAGAGCAGCTGATTTTACTATTCTGCATTACATTAATAATTCTGCTGCAGTTTCTATTGTGTGAGGGACAGTAATATATGTGTGTGTAAATTCCTTCAAAGCTGACTGTAGCGTGTGGGTCTAGAAGAAAATAGGTTTAATACAGTGTAAATGAAACAGAACCCCCGTAAGATTAAATCTGAGTTTGAGAGTAGAGTGGTATGTGACTACTGGCTGTTTTTCTGCAACTGGAAACATTTTACCCTGTCAGAAGTAGGTCTGTACACAGCAAAGCACTGAAGTATTCTTTTAACTTTAAACATGTGAGTAATCCAGGTAAAGTCAGTGGAATAACTTATTTTCGAAGTTAATTTCACGCTTGCGTGATTTGTTGACAAAGGTCATGATTATGAATGACAAAGAAATACAACTTTGAACAGATGTTACAGATCTTTCTCGGTTCTCAATTCCCTACATGTCTGAGTGCGTAGCTGATAAAGATAACTTGAGATAAATAGAGGGCATCTGAGGGACATTTAGGAGGTAGGATGGCTTTCTCCTAAGGACACTGGCATCGGCAGCAGTTCAGAGCTCAGGTTTGTCTTGGACGGTTTCCTTCTGATGGGAATAATTGCTCACTCAGCTTTAGAGGGGGAAGTAGCAAGGGTGTAATTTCTACATTTATGATTGACAGGCTGTTGACAATGTCTCAGGAAACATGCAAATGGAAAGACAAAGCTTGATTATTTAAGAGCAGCAGAGTTCACTCTTCATTTCCCCATAACTTTTTTTTTTTGATGTTTATAACACAACATTTAACAAAACACAATAAAAAAGGGAATATATGGGGTTAGATTCTATTCCCCCAGTAAAAATTTTTTCTGTTCTACTTTATCAGGAGAGAAGATCTATCCCAGGCCATGGTATCAGTCACCATCCTATTCCTTTAAATCCCCTAGGATCCCAGAGATCTCCAGAAGTTTAGAACATCTCTGCCTGCCGCTCTTCCGCTGCTGTCATTTCTACATGGAGACGCAGCACCAGGGATTTATTGGGCTGTTGGTGGCTCAATATCAGAGCCTGTCTTGAAAGCTTGACTCGAGGGCAGACAAGGTTTCAGCAGTATTTCCTCGGTCTGAAAAGCAAGCAGTAGGCAGGTCCTGTCTCCTTTCTGACCTGCCCATGCCTGCTGTTCTGCCTCTTCTCCTACCCTTCAGGCAAGCAGAAATTGAAACCAGCACAAGGACTCATCAAGGGAGCAGGGATGTAGAGGCCGATGCTACACCAGAGAACACATACATGCTAGGCAGAGCCGTTTTGTGCAGATGTCAGGGCTAGGAGACCTCTTACCAAGATATTTTGCACAAAGTGTGCCATTCCTGTAAATTTGTGGGAGCTTTGGTGACTTGGCCCTCTGAAACCCAAAGCGCTTCTGTCTGCGTATGAGTTTGGGGGTGTGATGAAGCTTTCACTCAAGTCAGTGGACAAATTGACCTAGGAACTAGCTCTGTCCATAAGCCTTTAACTTTGCACATCTTCGTTTAGAGTGCTAATGTGACCTGTCTCTAAAGAGGATTTAGTGTTCAGAAACCTTTTGTATTCTCTTTTGGTAAAAAAAGAAAAAAAGCGCTCTCTTCTTCTCTGTATGACCTTTGTGAATAGGAGGGCTGATTGGTTTGCAAGTGACATTCCGGCTGGATTAATTTAGCAGGGAAACAGCCCATTTCCACTGCCAAAGAAAATAGCTGACAAAATTTGTTAATGAATCAACATACTTATATACAATCAGTGGCTTGAAATACAGATGAAGGATACAAGTCTAAACAAACAAATACTAAACAGAGAAATAGGACCTCTCAGAATGTACTTGCTGTTATAATTCTGTGTAGTAACTTAGCCAAAAAGCGGTGACCCCTGACTGTTTTATCTGCAAACACTGGAGCCAGCAGCTGTACTGCAGTGTTTCTGTGCAAGCTGACAGTTGGGGTTTCACTTAATTGAAGTAAAAGTTTCGTTTTAATGGAGGTAAGAATTTTTCCCTTCCGTACTGGCACCAACCATTTAGTACGCACCACATTGAATTTAGGAAGATTCAGTTACTGCCACTACTGGAAAAGTGTATTCCCACAGTAATTGTCTTAATCCTTAACTCTTAATGCAGTTATCTGCAGTAGCTCTGTGGTATAAGGATGACATATCTAGCATGGACATTCAGATGCCAAGATGCTGGATTTATATGCTCTTACGCTTTTGCTAAAAGTAAATATGTTATTTTTTTTTTTGTAAACTAAACCTCACTTCAAAAGTATGGGTTGGATAAATATTTTTTAATCTTTTTTTCTAATTCCTGATAAAAATAGAAGTATCAATCTTTTATTCCAAAATCGGAAAGTGCCTTTCTGGTTGGAGAGCTACTGATGACGGCAAATTCAAGCCATCACCAACTTTATCTAAGTTCGTAAATATTTTGCAAATTTAGATGGTAAGCAGCTTTATCCATCTGTAGGTTCAAAACTACTAAGTTTGACTAAATTGCTAGTATCCATTATTTTAGCTTTTCCTCTTTAAACATTTTGGGTTTTGGCTGAAATTAAGTGCATGCTTGCACTTCATCTAAATATTATATTTTAGGGAAGTTTGAATAAATTCTTTTGACTAGTTTTTCGAATTTTACGGGAATCAAAATTATATCTCTTCTTGCAGTTTTAAGACTTTCCAATACCTATAATCCAGCAGTGGCTAGATTTTACAAAATGATACTTTTCCATGCATCTGGATTTCCTTTAAAAAAGTTGCCACACACTCCTTCCATAGACTAGTCTGCAGACAACTACAGCCAGCCTGTGGGTGAATATTTAGGTGCAGTGTGGTATGGAGGCCCCGTAGCAGTGGAGAAGGCTGCATAGTTACTTGTTCTGCAATTGAGCGAGTAGTAGTACAGTTTGGTATTAGCAATGCAAGGCAAGGTGGTATGGTTGGGGCTACCTTTTTGGTTCAAGTTGCATTTATCATATTGTGTTGGAGCTGTGTGTTGGAGTGAAAGTTTTCAGTGCCATTAGGAGAGAAATTACTGTCTCCTTGATCTTTTTTTCCTCCCTTTATATAAGCATGCTGAAATAAAGGAACAACGAGAGAAGATATTTGTGTGCTGATATGACATGCTGGAGATGGAGAGGACAAAAAGACTGGCATTTATTCTGGAGACTCTCTTGTGGCTGAATGTCATAATCTCTAACACGTCCAAGCTTCTCCTCTCCCCACGTCCCCGCAAACAGCCGGGCAATGGGGCTGTGCCAAGCCAGCTGGAGAGGAGGGAGGGAGGCCTGGTGCTGCTCATGGTCTGATTCCCAGGAGCACCGTGCAGTACGTGGGGACCAGAGACCCCATGCTGCTCCTGTCCCTACCCTGCGGCCTTGGCTCACATGAAGGACTGGCAGAATGATCCCCTTTCTCAGATGGAAAAACTGAGGTATGCAGCAGTTAAGCCTTTCTGAATTTATGGCAGAATTACAAGGCTTGTTCATATAGCAAGCAAAAAAAAAAAAAAAAAATAGCCTGCTGGGTGGTGCAGGTACTGTTTTCTCTGCTAGTATGTTTTCCCGAGAATGCCAGTTTCCAGCGCTGCGTCGGTTGACAGCTTTGAACAAGGTTTTGCTTGTTCAGTGTCAGAGCAACCCTAGAGCTGTCTGTACCTTCTGATTAAATATATAAAAATATTAGAGAGGAAAATATGTTTGCTGGTGTAATAAATTTAATAAAGAATTGTCTGCTTTAGGTTTTGTTCCCTAGTTATATTGCAGTAGTAGATATTTTCAGAACAATATTTTAATCTCACTTTGTACTGCAGAGTGTCAGGTTTTCAGCATTTCGTTTTAACATCGCTTAGCAGAGAAGTCAGGGAGGAGAACTGGCTATAAGATGACAACAGGAATGTATACTCCCTCTCTCCTGTGGGCTGCCTGGAGTCCGTGTTGATCATGATGATAATAAAAACAGGCAAAATGTAATCATCCGTGACTGCAAAATAAATAATTAGGAAAGAGAGAGGGAGAAAAGCATCTTTCTGCAAACCTTGTAATCTCCCGCTGATTGTCATATGCCCGCACGCGTGGTACAAAAGCATGCGACGGATCAGCGGCCTCCCGGCCAACCCCGAATCGTTCCTCGGGCTGGCAGGCAGAGCGCTCGTCCGCCCAGCTGGAGCCAGGCGTTGCTTGCAGAGCTCTCGGCTGCTCCCCGCGTGTTGCGGGGTGCCAGCTGCTCTGGCAGGTTTCAGACTGCTGCGGTTTGTTGGGGCTTTTTTTGTTGGTTTGTTTCCAGCAAGAGTGAGCGATGTTTCAATCGCAGTGAAAGTGAAGCGTGGCATTTTTCTTTGCAGCATCACATGCACCATAATTGCCCTCGACGTCTGGTCTCCTTTTCACAACACGTGTGAAGATACCAGGCCGAAAACAAGAGGCTTCTCCTGCTTTTCCAAACCATTAGTGGATATTGCTTTCTGGCTTCAGAAAGGCAGGGAGGACCGCAAATGCGTTTTCAATTCAAAATTGAGGCTGAACCTGCTTTTAATGAATTTTCTATTAGATATTTTCATTCTGATGCTCAGTCCCAGGAGTCCTATGTCTTTGAGTAGCAGCACATATATTACAGTAAGTCCAACATCTCTAGAATTTCTCTTCTTTCTGCATTTAGTGGCATTTCCCTGGCACACACTCAGTTCCTAGGGTCTTTACCTTCTCCAAAAGGCTTTGCAGAGAAAAATGAATACTGTCGCCTTGCAAATTTTATAGGGAAGGATGCCAGCTATTTAATTTGCTTTAGTTTTCACTGTTCCATTTCTTTTCTTTTCTTTTTTCTGAGAGTTAGAAAATACAGAATACACTGAAGTACAGTCCCTCAAATGAATTCTCTGATATTTTATGTTACACCTGGGAATGAAGGAATCAAAAGGCACAGCTCGGTTCTGCTCATAGTCCCAGTCTGGGGCATGGCGCTCTGGCAGGTCTGCTGAGCATGGCACGTGCCTCCCCCAGCAGCCCGCGAGAACAGCCTGGCCTCCTCCTTTGCAGCTAAGCTACAGTAAACTGTCACTGTCCTCACTGCAGACCTTTTTGGGAAGCTGCATGGGGACCTTTCTGGAAGCATTAAGAGCTGATCTCCCTGTCAAGGTGTGCCTGGCTGCAGGGGCCCTGTGCTGTCAGTCATGTAGTGATTTCTTTGGGTTGTACGGCTCAGAGATGCGTGTCCTTCCAAGCAACAGTCTTCACAACTTCCACTGATTCTTCATCACGTGTGTTGAGTAATGGAGCCAAATTCTATAGTACAGATTTGTTTTTATAGATGCTTAAAGTTATGTAAAACAGAATTTATTGTTGGGAGTGTGAAAGAGCATCCACGCCACCCTTTCCCCCGGCCCCAACAGAGCACAAGCTGCACATCTGCGAGGAGGGAGTGAACCTTACCGCTTCCCCAAAGTGCATGTATTTTAACATGATGTACTGCCTATATGTCAGATTGCTGCTGTTATGTAGCACCTGCTTGTATTCCAGTCCGTTCGGGTAATTGTGTCGTCCGTGAGTCTGCTTCAGTGCTTTTAGCTAGTTGGTGGATGCAACAGAAAGGGGTTAACAGCAGAAGGAGGACTAGGTGTGTCCTGGCACAAATGTCAGTACACACTGAAGAAAATTGCAACAGTGAATGAGATTTAAGTATTTGAGGTCATTTTTAGTCTTCTGTACCTTCGTATCTTTGAAAAATCTCAGTCAAGAATTGAGCTCTGGACCCTCCCCAGAAGTTTTGATCCAGTCTGGCCTTTTTTGTTTCCATTGCTTTTTTTCTGTCCCCCTTTCCATTTTCCTGTCCGTCTCCCCCCCACCCCATTTTTCTGTTTTCCCTCCACTTTTTTCCTTTCATTTCTTCTTCTTCCCAAAACCCCTCTGAAAGGGGTGTCCAGGTGCTTCTGAGTTTCCGCAGACAAAGCAGGGCTGCGTTCAGCTCCTCGAGCTTTTCTGGCCGCGCTGGGGGCCGTTAGGGAGGTCCTGCGCACGGACCCCTCTGCAAAAGTGGCTGGTTCCTCGTGTCTCACAAAATACGGGGAAGAGGAGGGCCCTGGTGAGGAAGAAATTTAGTGCCTCACACCAACAATGGACGAGTATGATTTGTGGATGTTTCTTTGGGCATGGTCTGATTCAACATCACTGATGTAACGGTTTCTTTTACATTTTTTGAGCGAGGAGCTTGTGACTCAGGCAGCAGGCATGTCTGCATAGCTGCTTGCTAGAACAGCTGTTTCTCTGCATCTGCTTATGGAAGGTTTTCCTCTTAAATCAAAAAAAAAAAAGAAAGCAAGAAAGAGAGGAAGAAAGAAAAAGCCAGATGCAAGGTACTTGAGGACAAGAATCTTCTGTGTAGGGCTGGATGAAGAGGCGAATTAGATACTTTCCTGGACGCTAAACTTGAGACCGTTTCCAGAAAATGTCCGTTCCTGTCCAAGTGACGGAGCAGTTTCTCAGGGCTGCAGAGGATGGCAGGACGCGCTCCCGAAGAAATGCCCGCTTGCGAGCGGCGGCAGGGCGGGAGCGCACAGCCCGGAGCCGGACGCGCTGCTTCCCGTGCTGGGAGCCCCGCGCCAAGTTCCTTCACCTCCCCACCTCGATCTGCCCGGCTGCAAAATAGGCTTTACTTTATTTATTTAATTTCCTTCTAGTGGAGCCTTGAGGATTAATTTGCTCACATTTTGAAGATGAAAAGCAGCATATGAGTGCTAAGTATTGCAATATCAGCCAAGATGGATGATTCAAAAAGCAGAGTCTATATGAAAAGTCTGAGTGTGGAGGAAATACATATATGGAAACATAAGCTTGGCAGGAGGACGCGCTTTTTTCCCCCTCTTTGATGTCTGGCCTCAGTAATCCAGACAGATTTCTTCAAGAAATTGGTCCAATTTATTTCTGCGCTTTTATCTTGCTACCTGCTACTTGTTCATCTGAAGTAACTGTAAAAAAATTGAGTACCTAGCTGCATGGAAAAGTATGCTTTTTGTAGGAATAAGGTAATTTGAGTACACTGTAATACTCCCCCTGAATGGGACTGCTGTCAGCAATTTCTGCTTTCTGGATCCTCTTGGGATTAGGGCCGAGCTTGCCTGTTCCTTGATCTGACCCACATACTTGCACTTTCTCAGTGCTGTCCAGTCCAGCAAAAGCACACTGTCCTCTTCCTATCTGATGCGCTTCTTTCCCTAAGGATGAAAGGAGTTATGGTCCGTTACGGTTCTAATTATGGTTCAGTTCTGATGTAGTATCTGTCACGTCACATATTTTATCTGACTAGTATTTTGGAATCCATGCCTTTTATTTAAGTTTGCATATAAAATGATCATCTCTTACCAAAATTTTTCTGCAAAAAGAAGAAATCGAGGGAAGTATATGCCTCTGACTCTCATCAAAATAAGAGCAGTCCTGTCTTCAGAAAAGTTGAATGTGACATTTATGAATATGTTAAAGCAAGCTTCTTAGTCAAACTGAATCAGAAATAGGTAACTGCAGCTCACTGACTTCAGGAGAATGGTTGTGGCTTTACATGAGAGAAGAATTTAATAGATATGAATGTTATTTTTATTCTGGGTATTAGCAAATAAATGATGTATTTCTGAAGAAGAATTAGGAAATGGAGGTGGAGATATTTTTGCATCCTAGCCTTTACCACATCTCTGAAAACCATGGAGATAACAGTTTTCTTTACATTATGTACAGTCCCTCGTGGGTACTTCAGAATTTTTGCCTGCTTCCCTCTGTGACCTGTATCGATACAGTCAGGTATCCTGTACAGACAGATTCTCCTTTTTCTTCTCGACATCAGACCTAGCTTATATTATGTCCTGCCCATCTCGTTCCCTTTGAAGAGTTAGGTAACGCAAACGCTACCTTCTCCCCCACCCCCCAAGTGTAATTTATTCTTGTTATACTTTAATACTAAGGCAGTAAATGCCTTATCAGTTTTGAAACAGCGGTCTAGATAATTCTAAGCAGATGTCTCTCTATCTTTAATCACAACATCAGTTATTTCTTGGTCAGTCTTGATTAGCTGATTCTTACATAATGAAAAAGTATAGTTAATGGCCACTTATATGTGGGTTGAACATGCTGAAAAGAACAGCTTAGCCCCTTGAGAACAAGAGGCTGATGAGCCAGTAAAATCAAGCTAAATGGAATGAGTCTTCATTATGAGTCATTAGAAAAGATGACGCTTTGGCTAACAGATGAATTATCTTTGATGAAGACCAGTTGTAAAAGCACAACTTAATGCTTAATAAATGTATTGGGGTGACTCATAAATTCAACGTACACATTTGTTTCTTCGCAGTACGTGTCAAGTCCGGTGCAGCACCATTTCCTGTATTAGATGTGTCCCCTGGCTGGATACGGGCTTTAAAAAAGACACTCTTAAAATCACTGGATGAAAGATTACTGCAAGATAACTTGGCAGAGGCTTCAAAATGAAAATAAGAGCATTCAGACCCAGTGCGTTTGGCTGGAAAATGGGCAAATCTCCCATTAGCCTAACGGGCCAGTGCCTGTAAGGTGTATCATAATTTGATTAGATTTGAAACTAATCTAGTTGGATATTGGATTGGATTAGTGGAAGCTGCAACAGTTTAACTCATTCCACAGACCCGCTGGATAACTTACGAAGTTTTAGTTGGACAAATAAAAATTTAATTTATGAAACAGCAGGGATTTTGAGTGCTAAAAAAGAAATGAAAAATAGAATATATGTTTTATCCCTACATAAATTACAAAACCAAAAAAATGTAATAGTGTTGGGGTAGCAAAAAAGCTGTCATTGATTGTAACATAAACGCTCTGAAACAAAAGCGAGGAGGGAAGGTGATAGGAGGATTTGGGGGGGTTGTTTGAGAAGTAGGTGGCTATTAGCGTCTTATGAAAATAATCAAAAGCGAGTAGCTGCTATTTTCACTTCTACTTTGGCTTGAACAGTAGTACAATCCTTGTTCATAAAGGAGCTGCATCATCTTTAAAAATCTCCATCATTTTATTTAGTGGATGGAAATTGTGGCAAACGAATGTCTTTCTAACCTATTGTAAAAATAATGCTCAAGTAGAGCAAGCACTGCAGCTTCTTCAAACTCACAGGTGTAGTGATTCGGTATAATTTTTTTTTTAAGTTCTTGTTAAGGAATTTTCATCTGGTTGCTCCTCTTTGATCTTTTTAAAGGATAAGTGCTGTTAATTTCAGGAAAAAAAATATGGGCTATTATACAAATTTGGGCTAATCTCCCCTAAATTGCAAGCAACAGTTCTTGAGAGAAGGAAGAGTTATAAATGCCTGAATGTAAAGATGGGCTTATATTTAGCAACCTTTGCCCAACCAGTTTTGCAAGAAACAAAACTTTTCTCTTCGCTTGGCAATTCCTGGGAGCCAAATGCTCACCGTGCCCCAGGCAGCACCCGAGGGGCTGCTTTATCTTTTGTTTTCCCGGGGGCGAATGGCTTGGTTTCATTTCCGCACCTCATAATAACTTAATTCGGCTTGATGGTGCAGTCCCCAAGACACTGTCCTGCTTGCTCTAAAGACTGAGGTTATTGTGGATCCAGATACTTGTCATAAGGGAGACGCTTGTGTCTTCCTCCGTGTGCTGGCGGTGCCGAGGCGGCACGGCGGCCGGGGCCTTCTCCTTTCCCTGCCACCGGCCATGTGCACCGAAGGGCCCGGCTGCCCCGACCGCGCGCTCACCGTGTGCGCGTTGGGGTCCAGTAATGAGTCACCGGGAGCAAGAGGGCCAACAGCAAATGTATATTCTTAATCAGTGATGAACTCACTTAGGAGGAAAGGGCAGGGTAGAGTGAATTGTTTAACAGATTAATGTGAATGTCTTCTATAAACCTCCAAAGTCCCTGGTGTGCTGAGCCAGGTTTTGTTTATGTACATGGAAACGTGAAATCTTTTCCAGTCCCTGTGCAAATAACACAGAATTGGACTTCATTACACTGGTTAATTTAACAAGTCCTGGGAGGCTCTTTGCTGTGGAGTAACAGAGGAGGAGCCACAAAACCCAGAACTGCTGCACCAGCACAATCTCTTTGAATGAAATAACCCTGCTCGCTTTGCAAGCTCTGCGTGCAGAGCTGGGCCGAGGTGCCCAGGTCCACGCCGAGGGCCTCGCGCGCCCGCAGCGCGGCCGCACCGCGGGGGGACACCTGGGCGGCCTGGTGCCGGGGAGCAGGCGGGTGGTGTGCCGGGCCGGGGACACGGCCTCGCGTCGGCGGCTGCGCAGGGGCGAGGGGCGGAGGAAGCGCGAAGCTGCTGAGGCAGCGCGGGGCAGCTGCCGGTGCCGCTGGCCGGGCGCCTGGTCCTCGCTGGGCAGCAGGGAGGAGGGTGGCGGTGGTGTCCGTGGGCGCCCATCCCACGCAGCATCCCGGCCGTTTGGGGCTTTGCTCATGTTTCGTTGTCCAGGTGATCCCTCAGTCTAGCAGGCCGTGCGTGAGCTTTCCCTGGAGCAGAATTTGGGGCTGAGGTGGCAGCTCTGAGCGAGCCCGGGCTGGGGCGAGACCCGGGGCTGCTCTGGGGCTCCCTGGGCTGCCGAGCACCACGCGAGAGCCCCGAGGCACCGAGTACCCCCCGGTGCTCACTCCCGGGTTCCCCCACGGATAAACAGTGGGAAGCACCCGCTTCTGGTGAAGCTGGGAGCTGTAATGAAGGATTTAAAGATCTTTTCTGTGTAACAGAAGGCATTAACCATCTTAATTCTAAAGCAGGGAATGTATTTATCTCATATAACTGGTGAATAATCATGTAGCTCTGAGAAATGAAGTGTTTTACACTGCTGCTATTTCTGCTATGCCCGTTAAACAGAACTAACGCAAACATTGCATAAATATTTTAATAGCTTTTTACTGTATTTCTTTAGAAAATGTTTAAAGAGCCATCTAATGTGTGGCAGGGATACTTCACATTAAAACCCTGGTTAATTCTCTTGTAATGGCTTTATTAAAATTGTTTGATTGAATATTGATACATACAGCAGTCCTTTAAACATGCTATTTTATGGCTGTTGGTAAGTAGAACAATGTAAGAGTGTTGATTAATTGCATGTTTACTTAATTCTGTTTGAACTATTTTGACATGAAAGATAAAATGTAGGTACAGGAGGGCTCTTTTTTGATCAATGTTCAGTATTTTATATGCGTCATTTGTACAACTTAATTTAACTATATTTCGATTCCCAATCGTTACTGTTAGCACGTTTGTGATCACTCTCACAGAGCTAGGAAGTCTAAATATTTTACTCTGTGAAATACTCTTTCATCTCTTCTGTTATGAATAATTGAATAATTTACTTGTTGGTGCAGCTTCAGAAGTAAATCCCATTCTGCACAGCATATATATGTTACTGGAAAAAGTAAGTCTATGGCGATGCTAGCTTCCTCCTTGGAAACTGTTCTTACAATACGAGAAGTCTGCAGGTAGGTGGATGTCTTGCCTTGCATTACTTGACTTAAATAGCCAACTGCTTTTGCTGTACTCTCACAAGAGTGAGAAGCGCTGGCATTACCATACATATTTAATCATGACGTGGTTACTTTACTCATCTCAGTTTCCTCTTTGCTTCTTTATGCACACCTTTTACAAAGTTTAAGCAGGGTGAAAATCACTCCAAGAGCAGAGAGACCACGGAAGATCGTGTAGAGTACTGAAACCACCTCTCTGGGGTTTTTGCAGTGCAGTTTTTGCATAGGCCTTCTGTGCTGGGGTGAATTCTGTGGATTTTCCTAATGATTACTAAGCTTTTGTCCTGACAGTTAGAGGCCAGCAGTTTTATTAAGCTGGTTTTGCCATGTTTAGTATTCATTCATACAGTTAGCTGAAACCATAATATCCCTGTGGGCTTGAGTAGTCCTATCAGGTAGCTTTTGGATGGTTTGCCAATGTTTGAGAGTTAAAACAGAGCATGTTGTCTCCTTACCTGTTTTCACTTCAACAGGAAAATATTCTTATTTTTGGTAGTGGAACTGAAAGAAGAAAATCTCTCTTTTGTTGGATTTCCCATAATCCTCTTAAAAAAAAAAACATGGATTTTCTGTACAGGTAGGCTGTAAGCTGTACATAGAGCATTCAACCTGCAGCACTGCATATTTTGCGAGAGCCTCAGATTCTGAGATATGAAGTTAACTCTATTGATTTTGCCTTGTTGAAGGCATGTTTTCTTGAAAGTCAGGGCAGATATGTCTGTGAAAATTCAGCACGTGGCAAGTGAAACCTCTAAGAACTGCAGATTTCACGGTTTTTCAACATTTCAGATTAATGTATACTTCTGAGATATCACAGAGTTTTGGTGATTGTGATCTACAACCTGAACTCTTTTTACCTTAAAAATGAAACAGAACTGAAACTTCAGCCAGATGTAAGTTCCTCCTCCTCCCTTCATCTAAAGGGATCACCTAAAAGACTGTTACTGCTTATGACAGTTGCCTTGAGCTGTGCTCTAACACTGCTGTGGGATTGCAAAAAATGTTGTAGAGACGCTTGTGTGTTATTAGAAATGTTGGAGGAGGAATGTGAGAAAGGACTTGTGTGTAGGCTACGCATGACGGGAGCATGAGTTCTTAAGCGTAAGTCTTACATGTCTTAAGACATGTAAGATGGGAATGTGGGGCACAGGGAGTCTCTTAGCTAAAACTGCTGTGGTTATGACTTCATATCTTCCCTGCAATGAAATCGCCACCACGGGGGCTGAGGCTCTTCACAGATAGTCACTTATTGGGAAGGCTGTCTGTCTCGCATGTAAATGTTGCCATAGGTGCAACATAGTGCCGTAGGCTGTCTTGATGGAATTGATTGATCGATTGGTGGTGGTTAGACCTATGGAAAAACTGCCTCAACGATGAGAGAGACGTTCTAAAATTTAGGTTTCAGTAACTGAAATTTTGGGGTATTTCCACTTTCACTTTTGGGAACGTAAAGCGACCAGGGAATAACTGAACGGAAATGAATCTTGATTTGGATGTAAGTCAAAAATTCCCTTTACACATGGGCTGGATCAGAATCCAATTAACTCTTCTAGAGCTCCTCATCGTTAGCAGAAGTATATTTGTCAAAAATTAAGCAAGTGCGAATAGCAGACAGAGCAGAAATTCATTGAGAAAAACTATCATACTCTTTAACAGTTTCACTTAAAGGAGTGAGGCAAAGGTAGAGAAACGACTTGGTGGAGTAGTGGCAAAAGAGTCTGAGGTAGGAACTCTATGTAGTTAGCAAATTCGTAGGGAAAAGTCTATTGTGGAAGAAGACTACAGAAGTAGGGCTTTTGCCATCACTGATGGCATGGGAGAAGGGGAGATACGGAGACTCATTTGGCAAAGATTTAGCACTGAAAGGTGAACAGATCTGTAGGAAAAAATCTTGATGTTATTGACACGATCGACTTAAAAAAGAGTGTGTGCAAGAGAGCTGAAGGTGGCAGAGAAGTTGTGATTAATAGTATGCCAGATCGAAGAGGCAGTGCTGATACTTTGAGGGTGTGGATGGGTTTGTTAGTGCTACAAGTCACGGTATTAACTCACTCAGCTTTCACATAGTCATGAAATGATTTAATGAGGTGGTTGGGTAGCCTTCCCAAGAAAGCATGAGAGGAGGCTATGATTGCAACTCATTTTATAGAGCATAGAATATATGCTGTATCGTACTCAATCCTGGAAGCTACTTCTGGCTGTTCAGCCGCAGGCAGTGGAGAGCAGTACCCATGCTAAGTCTTGGCCAGCTGGACTACGGAGGATTAGAGAGTATAAAAATTAGGATAATATCTCAGTCTAAGCAAAAGAAGACTCTCTAATATGTGACTGACAGTGGAACTATTGATAGGACTAAAATAGGCAAAATACTTCAGCACTGAAAGTTGTACATCTAGCGTGAGATAGAGTGCCCAGCTGGCACTGAAAAAGGACATTGGGAAACTGTCTGTCCCCTTAGGAAATTATGTCAGAGATGAGCTACAAGGAAACCGATATGACATGATAAATCCCAATTAGAAATTGTACAGGAAGAATAGGTTAGGTCATGGGGAGACATTACTCATTTAAGGTTATTTAATCCCTAAAGCTGTCAACCCCGTTCAACTCCTTTGTGTTCTACATATCTTTATATTCAGTCACCTAAATAAAAACATGTTTTTAAAGAAGAGAAGAGGTAGACAGGAAGAGCACAGATAATGGTGGGAGGGAGCAGAATGATAACAGATAGATTCTTTTGTTTTACAAAACCTGTGTTTCAGAGAAAACTGCTGGAAAATATGCCATAAGAGAAAAGTAAAACAGAACCTAGTAACTTAAGAGACTTTGAAATATGCTGATTCTATTATGTGTTATTTTTGATTGTCCCTGGGACCTTGAAGAAACAATTTTATTGATACCAGAATTGGCTGATGGATTTTGATTGTTGAAGCTTGGATGGAAGGGGAAGCAATTCTCTTTCCCATGTGGAAAATGCCTGACATCTAGAAAGGATGCAAATGTAGGATTTTCTCAAATGGAGCACAGTTTCTTCTCTTTATGTGCGTTAGCAAATGAATAAAGACTTGGAGATGGTTTTGAGTTGAGGTTCAGTCAAGGAAATATTAGGACCCTTCAGGCTTAGAAAGAAGTTTATGATGAGACAAGTTCAAGCACTAACGTAGCTGAATTTGGAGCTTGGGTACAATTGCACTGTATATCAACTGAGCATGTTTTCTTCTGAGAAAATGGGAACTCCGCTCTGACACACTTTGAGAAGAGCTAATGTACTATTCAGATATTTTAGCGGAAGTCAATTTTAACTTATTTCTCTGTATTACTAATGGCATCACATGAAATGTTGCAAAAGATAGGGAGATGGGAATTAAAAAAGGTTAAACTGAAGAGGCCTGGTATTTTTCATGTCTTATCATTTATGACATTTAATCTTAATTTTGTCTGAATTTGATTGATTTTTCAATTGCCGGAGTTTAGCAAGAGTATGTCATTGCTAGGACACAGCTGCTTCATGTGATATATTTATCATCAATGTAAAAGACAAATTTTGAGAATTGATTCTTATATTTGCACTCACAAAAATATTTTGAGCGGTGGTGTCCAAAATGCAGAGGGCCTGTATCACCCTTGTTTTGAAGTAAAGGTATCAAGAGATGGTTAAGAAATGTCTCCTTTTTGAATCCTCCCATGGATAAATAGGAAAGAGGAGCATATTCTAATTGTATTCTTATTGCCTCTGATTCCTTAGTCATGGTTTGTTTATCATATTCTACATTTTAATATTCTCTAGTGAATTTGATTTATTTCTATTCTGTTTGTATGAAAGGTATCCTAGTACCATTCATTTCTGCCACTGATCTATTTTCTCCTTTGGAAAAGTAATGATCTGTTTTTAAGAACAGACTCAAACTCTGTTGTTTAAGCATTTCCTTGCAGGGTACCTTTGGGGTTTCTCTTTTTGGTATGATCGTGACATAAGGGAATTCGCTGTGTGCATGCTTATATGGGCTCCAAACTATACATGTATTAATTATGTTATGTACTATACTATGTACTAATTATATAAGAGTGACTTCCAAGGCACACTTTTGTAAAGTTATTCTGGAAAGATTTGAGGCTGTGCTTTTCAGTGGCCATAAAGGAGTTGATGCCTGTATCAGTAACAGTGAATTCATTTTCAATTCTCTTATCCCTGGAAGGTCGCAGTAAAATTTATATAACAATGTAGAAGAAGATTTGTAATATCCTTGTCATATTTGATTCATGTCCCAGAAGTCCACAGAAGCTCTGCAGGAGGCTTGCAGGAAGGGTTGTTCTCCGTAGCTGTAGTAAATGAACCTTGTACTGTTAATTGGTTTGAGCTATTGCGTTAGTTCTTGATAATGTAAAACAGTTGATATTGGATGTTTTGCTGTTTTGCTTACATTTAGCAAGCAGAATCACCCTTATTTCTTTATTTTTGCTTCTGTGATCCATCTCTTTTGACTTTGGTGATCTGACAGGTTTTTATCCGTAAAGACCAGTAGCACGAAAATTGATTCAGTAAGGCCCATTTATTAGTTAGGAGTCTTCCATACTATGGGCTTGTTTGGGCTCGAGTAAATTCACACCACAGCCTGGCCACGTGAGAAGTTAGCTTGGACGCATGTTCATGTCACTACATGGTTAGCAAATACTGGAATGGCAGCACAGCCACAGGAGCAAGAGCTAGTAAAATCTTCCATTCCTGTTGTTGTTCTGTCCTTCTGATGCAGAGAAATTCGCTCATCAGTTCTGATTTTGCTATCTGCAGTACTCAGGTCTATGTTATACTGTATGCCTGCTGTGGGGTTGAAGCACCTTAAAAAAAACATTATTTGTATTCTAGTTGTATTTCATTTGTCTCCTACTACTGTCTGCTGCTGGTAGTCCTTTTTCTCTCTTTTCTCTTCAGTATTTCAATGTTATCTGTTAATCTTCCTGCATTAGACGATGCATTTCTTAATTTTCTTCTTGACCGGTACTGCATTTTGTCACCCCCTTTGAGGAAGTGGCGGTTGTGCCTCCTGTCATCTTCCCTCCCCGCCTTTGTTTCCGAAGCATCTCCTGTACGAGCCAGGCATTTCTGGAAAAGACCTCTTATGGAAAACTGCTTTTTCTCCTGAGAAGACTCTTTAAAAGAAAAAGTTTAGCCATTCAGTTAAGAAGGAAAAATAGGTTTTGTCATTAGTGTGACAAAAATGTGATAGCAGGGCAAAAACCTCAAATCAACAAATTATTCCAAGTACAGTTTATGAGACTCCAAAATATTCATGAGTTTGGGCTCAATATGACAGGCATTCTTATCTAAAAATAAGAGGGCCATTTTGAGCATGTTAAAACGTTTCATTTCATGATTTTTTTTAGAGAATTTTGTTCCAGAACTGCTAAAGCTTGTCTTTGATGCCAGCTTTTTGTTGGAACTTAATGTTTCAACATAGCAACACAGTGCAAGACCAAGGCCATGGTAATGTATAATGAGAACAGTTAGAATATCATTCATCTTTAGAGTTCATGGAAAACTCGAAGAAGTTTGAAATTTATGATAGTAGAAGACAATGAGTATTTTACTAGAGCCATTTAGGACTGTCATTTGCATGAAATTAAAGATGTTCTCTTATAAATTTATGTATGAAGTTCTGACAATCCACTTCATTTTAGAGACAAAGATTTAGAATGTGATACTGGAATAACATTTGGCAGATATATGACTAAATCAAAGTCTGTTGATATTAATGTGAACTCTCAGTTTTCTCTATCTTTTACAAGAGACTTTTTTTTTTTTTTCTTTTTTCTCCTGGAGCAGTCTCCAGTAATCAGTAGTTCTGCAGGATTATGGCATACCCCGTGCAGGGAAGGGCAACATGCTGTTTTAGCATAGTTTACTGCTTTATATGATTGAAAGGCTTCTCCAAATGGGCACTTTTCAGGTGAGTATTCACCTAAGTGAATTCGGTGTAGGAAAAAAGGGTTCCTTTACCCAGTACCTAAGCATGATGTGCCAAAAGGACAGATAGATATTTAACGATGTACAGAGAAGCTCTTGTACTTTGAGGGTGGAGTAACATCTAGGACCATAATACAGAATTCAGATGCCATGAAAGAATGTAAGCAGCAATTCTGTAAGCCAGAAAAAATTAAATGGATGATGTTCTACTAATAAAAAATGTTTGTGTTATCACCCTTGGCTAGCGTTACTGACTTAGCCTGTTTTTTGTGTTAATTATTGAAAATGGTGTTTTTGTGTTTGCCCCAAAAGAACACTATTGTTACAAAAACAGCTGACATCTGTGCAGCTGCCAACACCTTCTTAACAAATTCCATCTTCTTACTCCTCCTGCGTTTTAATGTATACTTCAGTGTGCCAGAATGACACTGTCTTAGAGTATTAGATAGCATGGTAGTAACATGCAAATTAAGTAGCAGAAGTTAGGCAACGCTGAAAAATATGAGCAAAGAAGCCGGTAGAGTAGATCCTAGGTTGATGTGAAATCAATGGCCTTACACCAATTTAACTGAGCTATGCTGATTTACACGACATATATTAAAACAAGCATCTTAGAGCAAATAGCTATAATGACATAGGATTCGTTGTTAGGTTAATGATTAATTGATCTGATGTTCATCTTTGGTTAATAAATTTATAATCATGATTGCCAAAGATGTCCATAATATTGTGGTCCATAGCCACCATAAGCAGTGTCCTCCTGACTGAGACATCAGGCTATAATTGCTTTTTTAAGTGCCTACAGCTACTAATCTGGTCACATTTGAAGATCTTGCATCAGGATGTTGTCAGTGAAGTGTGCTCTAGACATCTAGTTTCACTTTTATAGCAATTAAAAACATAGTAACTCATACAATGTTTATTGAATGTAACTACAACCTTGTGGAGGGATTTCCAAAAACATCTGGATGGATGTGGATAATGAAATGCAACTGTAACTTGTCTGTATGCAACAGTACTTAATCTATGGTGAATGTTTGTGTTTTCTTTGGACAATGGTAATCTGTAAAAACATTGTTTGGATATAGTTATACATTTTTTTTTAATTTCTATTGAATTTGAGATTCGGTAACACAGGATTTCCTCTGTAATATGGAGGTAGGTGAGCAAGTACAGATGTCCAGATAATCTGGATTATCTGGGTGTTTTTAGCTAGCAAATCTGTTGCTGTTGGAAGGATCTGAGATGGGGCAATTCCTCTGATGTCTCCTGCTGTCCTCCTGTGGCACAGCAGTGTTATGGCTTTGGGGCCTCTGTTCAGGCGGCCTTTGTTTTCCTGTAAGATTCTGGGAATTTCTCAGCTTGGGATGAATGGAGCTGAGGGCTTCATGCACCCCTCTGAAGTGAACATCTATTACCAGGTGATTCCTTCCAGTCCTGCATTCCTGTGAGTCTTTTGCAAGCTATTATGTCATGCATTTTTACCAAGCAACAACATAATTTAGTCATTTGAAGGTGGAAATTTTAAGATTAGTTCAGGGACCTAGGTTATTGAATAAACTTCTGTGGTCTCTAGTGAGTGGAGTCATAGTTTTTGTGGTCAGTAAGTAGTAGTCAGCATCTATTGATTAGAAAACATTGGTATTATAATAGTTTGAAATCAAGTACAGATTATCTGTACAAGCTGCTTTAAAAATGCTTTAATATCAACATTTTGTTCTTTCAACTTGTCTTGAACTTAACATTTAAAACCTCAACTTGTGATGCCAGAAAATGTGCGCAAGGTTTAATTGGTGTTCTGGTATGATCAGTACTAATGTCATTAGCACATGAAGAGAAGTCAAAATAAACATTGCATTATTTTCGTGTTTGTGTCTGTGCCAGTCTTGTGTGGTGCAGTGACTGGGATTTCTTTAGGGGAAAAATATCTTTGAAGATAGTGCTAGTTCCTTCCAGTCTGTTTGAGCCAAGGTACCAGTATCATTTTCAAGCAAGTTTGTTTGAAGGAAATGCTTGACCTGGTAGATGATTATATTTCACTGTCACAGTTGTCCTGACCTTGAGAACTAGTCTTGTTTATCCTATTGCTCGGGGAATTCAGATGTTCTGCTAGGAAGCCGACGCTTCAGCAGCCGGGATCTGGCAGGGGATCGCGCGACCCGTGAGGGCAGACCGGCCGGTCGTGTCTGACGGCTCTTTCTCCAGGGGCCTCTTCAGAAGTGGACCACGAGCTGGATAAACTGGCCTGAGCGCAGCTGCTCGCTTCCGTCCACCCCCTTCCTGGGGGCCATGTGGGAGCGGAGCGGGGGATGTAACCTGTGCACGTACTGTGCAACGCCGGCCCAGCAAGTCGGAGACTGCAGGGGTGCTGGGCCCTCTGTGCGCTGGTGAATTTTGGAGTTGGAGTGGGATCCCGTGTCCGGCTTTACTGAGAGGAGGTGTGGATGGGAGCGTCACTGCGTGTCAGTGGGGGGACGAGTCAGCCCAGCATGGAAAACTTCCACGAAGGCTTTGAAAGGACGGGGCTAATCTCCATGACAGTTTTGTTGCAGCTTAGGGAGATTCAGCAGTCGTGTGTGGCTGCCAGTCTGAAGTAGTTTGGATTCCAGTGTTTTAATTTGTTCCTTTAGTTGGGTAACGCACTGGTAGCTGAGCTCTGAAGCATGCAGAGCAACCCAGCATGGACAAGGCTTGGAAGAAGACCCAGCTGTTTAGCAACCAGAGCCATCAGCTGAGAATCCTTTCGTGTGCCTGCAGAGGAAATAATATCAGATGAGCAAGTGCAGCATTCAGGGTCAGGGCTGAGAGGCATGCAGCGTCGGATAGCACACGTCGTAGGCGTAGACAAACGGGGACTGTACGTGGAGCTAAGGGAACTCTCTAAAGTCCTCCGAGTCTGGACAATATGTGCTTTATTATAACCTGATTTGTCAGGGATTTAAGCAATGGTCCTTTTAGAGACTGAGGCTGAATTGTTGACACTCACATATGTCCTCCAGCAATTTTTATCATACCTACGTGAGACTCGTTACATTGCGCACTAACATATCTTCCTGTAAAACTGCGTGACTGCAATGGTGCTGGGCTTTTAATTTTTTATAAAGGAAATGTGCTAGAGCGCGAGGGTCTGAAAGACTAGGACACTTTCTTGAAAGTGGCACAATTAAAAAACCGCTATGCTGTCAGGGAATACTAGTATTCTCCTGATACAAATCCCTGGTTAGGACAGCAAAACCGACTTCCCTGCTTTGCTTGCGGAGACTGAGAATTATTCCTCTTCCTCTGGGGATCACAAGGAATCGGTGACAGAATATAAAGGCTGTGCATGAGATTTTCCAGTACTGACCTACTTCTTCTCTCATTAAAATCATTTGGAGTTTTAGCACTGACTTCTCAAGCAGAGTCAGGCCAATATTGTGTGCTAAAGAAATTGCTTTCCAAAAAGCTTCTCCAGTAGTTGTGCCCAGCCATTCCAACCTGTGTGTCAAAATATGATTTCAAGGAGCCCGTCAGCAGCGTAAAACACATTTCCTGGCCCTGGGTGGCTCCGTCTGCCTCTCGCAGGCCGTGGGCAGGAGGCAGAGACCACACGGAGCACCCATTTCGGAAGAATCTGCTTGTGCGTTTGCCGCTGTGGTCTCCCTCCTTGCTGCTGGCGGGGCAAAAGCCACATGCGGAGCACGGAGGAGCCAGGCCGGAGCAAGCCGGGGGCTCGTCTGCTGCCACTGCCCCGGGGGGCTGTAGCAGATAAACCGCTATTCGGCCACTCGGCACAAAGTACCTTGACTTCCAGGCCGTGTTATTTCTAAGGGCACAAAGATACTACGGGACTAGTAAAGCCACGCTCCTCTTCTCCTCTTTTTTCTGGGATATTAATGATAGCTGGGGAGCCGCCACGGCTGGGTTTCCCTCGGCTTGCAAGGAGCGAGGTGCATCGCAAGCCCCAGGGCCGCAGCGGTAGGTTGGCGCTGGGGGGAGTCGCTGCTGCAGGGAGGGTCTTTGCGGGCCGGGCCATTCCCGCAGCACCCCGCGGGGCGCTGGCGTACGGGAGGGCTTGCGCCGTCGTCACGTGCCTGCTTGGACCTCTGCGAGTGCCACCACTGCTGCTTCTCTTTCTGCTTATTGCTTTATGATTCCTGCCCTGTAATCTGTGAATGTGTAAGAACTTTGTCTATTAATTCTTTTGCAATTTGCACCGTAGTTCGGCATTTCACCCTGCATGGGCCACGGCGGCTGAGAGCGCTCTGCCGAGGAAGACAGAAGCAAGGAAAAGATTTCCTTTAGGGTCGAATGCATGACCTTAAAAAAGTAGGAGCTTTGCTTGGGTCAGGTTTTTCCTCAAGTATCTGGAGGAAGTGCTGAATAAGCATAACAGCCTGGAGGGATGGAAGCTCAATTTTCCTGATATTAAGGGTAGTCAGAGCCAGGGATTTGGTTTTGGTGTGAATGAACTCCAGGATATAGAGCTGAGACCAAAAGAAAAACAGAATTGTAAAATCTATGCTTTAAAGTTAATGAATAGTTACACTGTCTGAAAAGCTACGCAGGAAATACATATATATGTATTTTCACCATAGCAGTCCATGATCTATAAAAGGAAGACTCGTGCATTCGGGTAATTTGAGGGACAAAAGGTTGTTTTTTGAAAGGGGAGAAAAGCCTGGTTTTCGCAGGAGTTGGGGGACGAGCCGGTGAGAGGCCGCGAAAGCAGCAGGAGTGTGCCCTCCAGCGACCGGAGCCGCGCAGCAGCGAGCGCGGCCGTCGCAGGCACGGCGCTGGGGACTCCTCCGCACGGGGCAGCTCGCGAAGTTCCCGCGAATTGATCAGCAATAAGAAGTGAATTCAGGTGAAGTGCACGTATCTGCAGTGATCTCTCGCCACCCTCCCTTCAGTAGATGCTTTCACTCAGATATGAAGTGCCCTTAATTTGCCGTAATCATCGTGCAGCTGGACATTTACAGAAGTGTTTTTGGCTTGTAGAAGAAAATACACCTGATGAAGGATGTCGTTTCCACATGCATATGTATGTGTTAGTTGTAAGCTTTTCAGATACGTCCATGGACTGGTTTGGGAGAGCTGCGTGGTGCTGGGGAGCACAGGTAACCCCGCGGTTCCAGTCTGCAGGGCAAAACGGGTGTTTGGGCAGGGGAAACCAAACAACTGCCTCAAGGCATCGCATTCACGTACGGTGTCCAGCGGTTACGGCAGCAGCTGCGACCTGGAGCTTGTCAGCGGGGCCCGAGGGTTTCCCGTGCTGCCTCCTGGTTCGTTGGCTTCTCCGCAGCGAGGCGGTGGTCTCAACGCTGCTGCGTTTGCCGCGAGCACCATTGCAGCGGTAGCTGCAGTCAGCTTTCCAGTGCTTGCGTGCCTGAGCAGTCAAAAGGTAAATAGAAATGTGTTTGTGTAAAACCATGACTTCAACATTGAATCGTGTTACTTTGAGTGGAGGGGTAAAAGCAGGGAAATGACGGGACAGCCCTTTGCAGCAATTTTGTCGGACCCTCTTTTGCCGCGGCGGCTGTGGGGGACTCGGTGCAGGACTCCCTCGCCCTGCCTCGCTGCTCCTCGTGTGCACACAGCTGTATGCGCAGAGAGGGAGGGAAATCCCACCACAAGCAGAAAACTGGGAAAGGGGAAAGAAATCCAGAAAGCACAGCAAAAGGCAGGGATATTTAAGAGTGGTGTTTTGCAGAGACTTATGCAGTTGCTTAGGCAAAAGTTGAATTGCGTGTCGCTTTGCACTGCTGAATAGCCATATTGCTCACAGGGCCTGCCTTAAAAGTGTGAGAAGGGAAATCCTTTCTCTCGGGTGAAGCGAACTGATCATATGGAGAACAGCTGAAATTTAACTAGATCCTGATTTAATCAAACAGTAGTATTAACACGACCTTACACTCTCACAGCAGCACTTCGGAGTGCCGCTCAAAGCAGTTGCCAGGTGGGGATCACCTGCTTTTTGATTATTATTTCTTGCCCTTTTTTGTATGTTACTTTTTTAAAAGGCAAAAAGTACAAAGAGACCTTAGCTTGCATGGACTTAACCAGTTTCCTCTTGGATAAAAAGCGATATTTTGAATAAAACCCATGATATTTTGACCAGGTTGTAATGATGCTGCGGACGTGCCCTGGCTCGCCCTGCTGCCGGGGGACTCCATGGCTCTGCTCGCGGAGCCGGTGCGGAGGATTGCTCTCCAGCCCGTCGCCCCTGCGCTGGGACGGCTGAGAAACACTGGCCCAGCTGAAGACCGTCCTCGTAGTTTGGTATCCATGCACCTGGCTGGGCACAGCAGGCCTCATTTAAAAAGTTTTCCTCTGCATGATTCCTCAGCTGAGTTGGTTGATGGCAGCGGCAGGTACAACCCGCTAAGCCGAGAGGGGCTGTGTCTGTGCTGGGCGTATCTGTACGTTCAGTGCCCTTCTGTTGCTTAATTCCTGCTTTGGGTTCCTCGTTTCTGCAGCCTGAGTTATACAGGCACATCTCTCTCCGCCGTAGTCTCGCCGTGTTGCTCAGCCCCAGGGCGAGCGCAGGCTGAGGGCATGGAAACGGGCGCATTTACATGTACCTCGAATAGGGAAGAATCGAAACTCCTAAAAGTGCCTTGGCACGGATGAATATATTCTGTTTAGGAATGCCATTGCAGTGGCATTCCCAGGGTAAAAATGTTAATTTCAGTATTTGCTTTAAATTAGCTATGATTGAGCTGCCGTACAGTTTTCTCATTTAATTTCCCAAAATATGCAATTCTGTTTAAACGCATGCTAAAGAAAAGCGTAAAACTATGAATAAAAAATGTACCAGACATGATAGGGCTAGTAATTCCTGATTAGAAATCACTGCTGCAATTATTACTGTTGTAGATCAAATTTACAGCTATCTGAAGGTGTTACATTTCGAATACTTTCATTTGGAAAGCATTACCAAACTTTGAGTACACGTTGGGGGTTTTTGCGCTTTTTTGACCTTATTTACAATCAACATGTTGAAACAGTTTCTCTTTTTATTTTTCTTGTTTACTTCCTATTTGTGTTTTTAGAGCTGCAGACATTTAAAAGAAAATATATTCATCGCAGGGGAGGACCATGCATAATATAGAATTCATGCTATTTATCAAAGCCTGAAAAATAATTACAGAATATGTGCATGAAGGAATAGAATTTACACATGTTAGTAGGATGATATTGCTGTTTATCCACCAGAATAAATCTGTTTGCCTGAGGCAAAAAAGTGTAGCATTTTGCAAGACTCGCTAATCAAAAGCTTTCGCTAACCTTGTCTGATTTTTTCTGTGGATTTAACTGCCAGCGATGCTCTTCTCTGAAAGAAAACAAAATAACAATAAAAATCAGAGCCTTTGGTAAAATATGTCTTCTTTTTTGTGGTTTTGAGGTATTCTGTCATATTTTGACCTTCCAAATAATTACAGAGATCTTTTCAAAGAGGCATGTCCTAGCGAATGCGAAGCTCGGCCCATCTGGGAGTGTACGGTGCTTTGAAACCGCTTGAGCACTGGGCAGTTATTCCTGGTATAATGACCATCTTGTAGAGGAATTATTCTGTCTTTGGGTACATGAAAAATTTAAATGCATGTTAAACTTAGTTTAGTTTTCAATTGAGGTTTTTGCTATGAAGATTTAACTACAGCTTTAATTTTATTGTCTTCATGAATCTGCCTACGGAAAGTTGTCGTTTGAAAGCAGGTCATTTTTACCCACTTGTGGTTCTTTGCCTCACTTTCTTCGTAAGGATTTCAGAAGCTGAGGGTATTTCTAATTTACCTAACTCACAGGTTATAGGATAGACGGCTCTAGACCCTCCCGCTTCCCCCACAAATCCTCCAAGCAGTCTTGAGCAGTGAAGAAAACAATTCAACATTAGCCTGACAGTCTTAGCCTTAGATGCACGTTGTAGATGTGTTTTTCCATTGTAAATTATTCAGGAGGAACAGGTAGAAAGAGAGGAAAGAGCTGCATATCTGAGTGAAGCCCCTTGCCCTGCAAAGCCCCACCTGAGTAATTTCCATCTGAGTTAGACCTCTGTGAACTTTGGTCATGATAGACACGGTCCCACCTGTATCCCTAGAAGCATGAAAACAAAACACCAAAAAGTCTCCCTTCAGCTATTTTTACCAGAAAGGAACCTTAAAACTTCACTGGAAATATTTACATTTCTTTGAGACAGCATATATATACAATCTTCTAGTTGCACAACAGCTACACTGAAATGAATGCAAAATGGTCTATGTATTTTATGACTTGGATAACCCCCGGCTGTTTATCTGAAAAATATATGCAATTTTATGCAATAGCAATTTGGAATGCTATAAAAATAATTACTTTTAAAATCTATACTGCACATATGCAGATGGTTAACAAACTCTGGCTCACTAAGCAGATGAAAATGATATGGGGAAAATCCATGCTCTGGAGATAGTACCATTCCCTTCTAAATGTACAAAATATGCAGAAACATTACGGCTATATTGTATTCCTGAACCTACTGTATTTTAATGCCAGATGTTTCCTTCCTTGCGTCTCTTGTTGTAACTTAACAATTACTGTACTTTGAGTTTGTCCAGACTGGAGTGAGAAACATCTATTTTAAATGCACTAGCTCAATGCTTGTCTGGTACAGACCGAGGAGGTGATGTCTCAGTGAGCCACAGCTGGCTGATCTATCCACCAGCTCTCTGCTGCTCATTCAGCATGCCTAAATAACACGTATCTTAGTTTGCTTTGTCTATACTTGGGTTTGAAGCATGGTATTAGTGACACTTGAAAAGCGTAGCTTTTGCTCCAGGCCGGACAGGGATGCCACTGGGAGAGACGGGAATGGCTCTCGCCGGGGCCGCGCGTGGCTTGGGCGGTCGGTACTGCGCCGGGGAGCCACGTGCCGCGGCCGTGCCTGAACAGCCGCGTCGAGGTCTGTCCTTCCCGTTGCCTGGGTGGTTGGTCAGCAAGAGCAAAGACCGCTTAAAAATGTTCATTTCGTTATAGACCCAGACCTAGGGTTTGCTGAACTGAAATTTGTCTTGCTTTAAATTAAACATTTAGATGCACTTTTAGAGAATATTAGTATCTGCGTAGTCCATAGCACTGCTCAGTCCCTTAGACCTCTGACCCTCTGTATCTCCCCTCCGTCCGGGGTCGTTACCGAAGTGAGTAATACTGCTGCGCTTTACTTGAGCAGCATCACAGGCATCAGACGTTTACAGCGATCCCAACAATCACATTTTTAGTGAAATCAAGATTTAGAAAGTCATTTGTTTGGTTAAGACTATATGAGAAGCAGTAAATTTCCTGGTTTCCTTTCTTGAAGTCAGCTTTTCCTCAAATTTGTAAAGCACAAGTAAATTCTGTAGCACGCAGAGGGATTTTTATCATGAATTAGATCTATTTCAGTTGTCATCCTTTATCCTTATTACTGAGTTACTTAATTAGTAATTTCTGAGAACAGCCGTAATAGTAGTAACTGTCACAGATATTATAGGAGAGTCATCAACACTCTGCATGTTAATAAAATTTTAGAGTTTTGTTAGTTCTGCAGGCATTCCTGTTAAGCGCCAAATGCTATTGCCAGTGTTTTGCCCACAGTATTTCATAATTGAAGGAAATCTTTCTTTAAATAAATATGGACTGCAATTGTAGGAGTCTTCTAAACTGCAATACATTTTCTGCATAAGTATACATTAGAAAAGGCATCTAAAATATGATTTAACAAGCATGTGACAATAAATTAAGGAAACACATTTTGATATGTGAGAAAAATTGGTTTCCATGAAAATACTCATCTCCTCCTAGTCACAGCTGTGACTTTTGAATATGTATTAAGCACTGCAAGGATAGCTAGGCTAGGAATTTGGCAGTAATAGAATATTCATAAATATACATGAAATGTGAAAAAATACTTTGCAGAATTGAAAGTGAGCATTGGAAATGGGAGGCATAGATACCTGGAGATAAAAATTGTGATTCATTGTCGGCATATGAAGCCTTCGCATTTAACTTATAAATGTTATACCATCATTAGATTTTCTTATATATACTGCATTTCTTATAGCCAAATAGTGTGCTAAGAATTGAACAGCTCTTTAAAGGAACAGAAGGAACCCTCTACCAAGGCAGTTCAAGTTTAATATCTACTCTCCAACAGGAACAACTTGTTTAACATTCAAAGAGGGGTCTTGGATTTTTCTATCAACTCACTTTACCTCAACAAACCAGATGGCAAATATTTCACTGAAAGAGCCAGTGAAAACAGTGTCTACATCTGGCCACTCCAATGTTTTTCTTGCCAGAAAAGGGGAAAATGATATTTAAGTTAGGGTCTTCTATTAAACACTGCTAGCTACGTTTCTAGTTTTCCCCGTTTTGCATTCTGACACTTCATTGCGCCAACCTACCGGCAGATTTTACTTCTTCTGATTTATAGCAGGGAATGAAATGTGTTTGTTGTCATCACGTTTCATGTGACATCTGCCAGCAATGAGCAGATGTGTCTTTGACCAGTATTTCTTATTTGCTTGAAAGTGTTTCACTTGTGTGTCTAGAGAGCTGTTCTTTCCCATGGGAATCATCTCCGATTTAGAGAGAGAGGTACCTTGTGGATAGGTGGTTAATATATAGCTCCAAAAGTCTTACCAAACAGACATCTTAGCTTGATTGGCCATTTTGAGGTACAGCATTTAAGTCTTCATATTTAATGTGATCTGAACAGCAGTGAGATTATTTTTAGGGTTTTTTGTTGTTGTTGTTTGCATCACCACTGAGAGCTTTTGAAATGAGCATTGCACATTGTCTTCAGAATTTTTGATTTCTTCTGCTATCTGTTCGCTGGTAAGCGTCAAGAAACTGGACAAATGGAGCACATGGAAATTGTCTTCAGATTTCTTCCTGTGAAATCTACTTGGTGTTAATATTATCATATTAAAAATTTGATTACTGGCTGATAAAATAAGAAGTGAGGTAATAAATCATGTTTTCCATGAGTCTTTGTAGGAAGGGCAGGTGTGTTTTAAAGAACACGTTAAATTCTTATGACCAAACTGCAATGATTCAAGAGTTTATGGTCCACATTGGTGGTAAAGCCTGGAGAGATCTTTGGAAAGGAATGGTATTGGAAGAAGGAATGTAAAATACCAAGAAAATAAATGAAACTGTTGAGTTGGATTGTGTTTAATAAGAGCTAGTGATTGCATCTCATATATTTTTATCACACATATAGATATTTTCTTTAATTATGTTTTAGGTTGCTCCTTAGTGAATTTTGCAGTTGAGGTATACAGTCGTAAATGGACTGGTGGTTTTAAAATATTCTGAAACTCAGACGAGAAATACATTGTCAAAACAAGTGCACCTTAAAATCGCAAGTGAACTCAGAGCAACAGTAGTGCCTTCATAGACCTTTTTCTAAAAGCACCATCACTATTTTCAGTGGGGGTGGGAGGAAAGTATAGAGGGAAATTTGATGTTTTTAGATTACAGTTCAAATAGAAAATAGGTGTGATCCATTGAGAGAATCGAGATGGATTTCACTGGCATAAGTTGTAGCTACTCCACATATTTAACCTTGAAAGACTTCTGCCAGAGAAATACCATTTTGCTATAGAAATACCACGTCCCAAGCTCCGAGTGTCTCATTAAATGGGAATACCTGGCATTCCCTGGCAGCCAGCGTGTGCTCCGGACCCTCTGTCACCTGCTGCTCATCCACTTGAGAAGCAATTGCAGATGTGTTTATCCCACCGAGAAATGCTCTTCGTGGAGGGTTCAGATTAATACTGGGCAGAAGTCCTTCCTGGAAGTTAATGCATGGCCTAAACTGATTAATTGCATTTTCAGACCACAGTATGATTTAAAGAAATACATATATGTATAAAAAATTGACTTGTGCTGTTGGCTGTTTTAACTTGCATGACAATAACCTAATGGACATTCAGTGATTACAGGCAACGTGTACGATGGTCGTTGGCATTGGCATGGGTTCCATTAAGCTAAAAGAGGAAGGAGGCCTCATAACAGGAACAGTCCCCAGATTTATTGCCAGCAATGCCGCTAATCTTTGTATTCTCGATTTAAGAAATCTGTAGCTCTCAGAAGGTCTGTTATTACACAGAAATTAATACATGAGATCTCACTGTCATGAGATTTATCTGTAAATATTGGTACTCAGCAGAGTTGCAAGTGCCTTGGTATTCTCCCAGCCACTTGATATGCTGCTTTCTGTCCCCTCCAAGGGTATGGTAATAAGGTCCAATGCGTCCTACATCCCCGCTTCCCCCTTCGTGCTGCGTTGCAGTGGGAGATGGTTCCCAGCAGCCTTTTCCTCCTTGCAAGGTCTCCGCAGCTCGTCTCTCAGCTCCTAGTTGAGCATTTACACTAGCAGCGTTTCCTGCGGCCGTTGTGTTGGATGTTGGCGCGTAGGTGCAAGCAGAACGTGAGGGCCGGAGGCGCTGGCATACGCTCCAGCCTCACCTTTCATTTATTCCAGGCCGCCCGATGCCATCCAGCTCTGCCTGCACGGCTGCCGTTAGCCGTTAGCCAGCTTCAGCAACCCGGGACGTGCTTTTGGCCGGGCAGCCGCCCCGTGGAGCCGATTCAGACCTTGCAGAAGGGCCTGGTCTAGAGCGGAGCGCTGTTCCCTCAATAATTTTCTCTATTTTCTTCCTGGTGAAGGCCTCGGAGCTGTTAAACCGTCTCTCCCTCTTCTTTGCTCTGTTCTTAAAGGTACTCTAGATATCCTTTGAACCACTCGCCAAATCATCTCAATTTTCAGCTATTTTTGGGACACCATTCCTTACTCGCTCAATTCTGGGTCCTCCTTTCACTTGGCCACTTTTTGTCCCATCCAGGGACTCCGATGGCTTATGTTGTCTCGTATGACCGTGTATCCTTCTGCAGGCGCTGCTTTCCAAGGCCCCGCTCCCCTCTCCTCCTCTCCGCTCTGTAGGCACACCCCGCATTCACGCTTGGGTTTTTAGTACAGCAAAATACAAAGATGGATCCATTAGAAACCCCCACAACAGGCGTAATTCAGATTTTCTTATTCATCTTCCTCGAACTGGCCCAATTAACAAAGCAGTCATTTCTTTCTCATCAGACAAAATTTCTTCCAAGTTTGGGGAAGCTGCATGTTTTGTATCTCCTTCAGGGTTGCTGATGACAGTGTGGAGTAACAGAGTACCTGCTGCAGAACCCCGTGGGAGCTCTCTGGGAGCCAGGAAAGCACACGCTGCACTAAGCCCTATTCCATTTAATACGTCTTCTAGGTGGATTTTTGTCAGTACACTGTACAATACCAGGTCAAACACTTTCCAGCAGTTTAAACCATGTAATCATCTTTATAAAAGCAAACATGTAATCTTATCAAAGAATAAAATCAGGTTTGTTTGACGTGACCTATTTTCCTCAAACAAAACTGACGGACAGAGATTCAGTTACGAAACTTTATTCTGCTTATAATTGAGTTATCAGACTTTTTAAAATGCTACTTCCATGGCTTTCTGCTTGAATTCAGGCTGAGCTCTTACCTTCGTGAGAGGAGAGCAGCTCGTCGGGAAAACCCTGCCGGCATAATGATGCAATGTCGCTCAGGGAGGTGGGTAGGTGAGCTGAAAGTCACGCTCAGTATTCAGTGCCTTCTGCAGCCATCTGATAAAGGGGGAGAGAAAAGGGCAGCTACATGCACTGAAGATGTGAAATATGGCCTGTTATAAAAATAAAATACATGCAAGCCTCTGTGATGCTGCTTTAAGAAATAAATGTTGTTAAATTGTGGATAGGAAGGACATTAAACAGCTTGGCTTTAATATTTCCCCATTTAAATTCCTCTTGTTGGTTTAAACCCATTAAAATGCACATTCTTGTTTTGATTTGAACTACCGATGTTTTATTATCATTATTATTTACCTGTAGCTTTTAGCCTGCTGAACAGCGTCGCACTGGCCAGGCTTAGGGTTTTCAGATACTCTCAGCAGTTGGTCTAATTCTGAGCCCACTGATATGAGTGACAGAACTTCCATCACATATTCCCTGTAAAATTCAGAATGTGAAGCAAATGGGTGCCATTCAGGTAGATGAAATGGTGAATATGTGTGAGGAAGAAAGGCTGGAACAGAGCTGAGGAGAATAAAATACTGCAGTTAGGAGAGAGCGAGCACAATAGGGCGCTGAGGAGGTCTCTTTAGCATGATGCATGCAAGATGATAAAACCAAAAAGTCTATGAATGCAAGAACAGGCAAAGTCACTTTCTGTAGAATTATTGCAAAATTTAGAGCTGGAGAAATAGCTGTTAAAAGACAGCAGAATCCAAGTCTAGCTGCTTTGAATTGCATTTTTTTGCATGTGTCTGCACCTTGCAAACCACTTTAAAGCCTTGTCTTCCTGAGGAACAGGGTATGATTTTTTACATGTATTAAAAAGGTGCATTGAAATCCTAAGATAGGCAAAGTGAGTTATAATTTTAATATATTTTAGCTGGTAATGCTGAATCCTCTCTAGGTTCTCCTTTAACTACCTGATGTTAAAAATTACAAGTAATTTGTGGATCATCTCTTTGAAAAATAAAGTGACTTTGCAAGATCTCCTTTCTTTGAATTCTTTGTATAAGAATTGTTTTTACACTTAAGAGAAATAGTAGTTATATGTACTTGTAACTCATGCTGTGAATCAGAGCTTTGTCTTTTGATGGATAAGAAGAGTGTGCATGTAACAATAACCTTTTTAGATGAGTGCTTGGAAACTCACTGTGCCTGAGAACAGAACAGAGGCCATTTGCTGCCAGCTCTTCCATCTGTGCTCTCATTGTTCCTCATTGTTTCTTACTGGCTAAATCACATTTTTAAAAGGTAGTGATTGCTAAGTATCTTAATAGAATGTCATAGCTGTTAGAGGTTGTCTAAAGCTCCTGCAGCATGAATACCTGACAGCAGGACATCACAACATTTATTGCTTGAAGCCTAACAGGGTTGCGGTAGAGTTTTACTAAAAAGTTAAAGATAGAGGTATTGATGCACTCCTTAGATCAATTAACAGTAAAAAGAGGTATATTTTGATACAGATATCAGTATTGTGTTTTTAGTACACTAATTAAATAATTTATAAATGCATACATAAGTGTGTTATTATTTAGGTGTAGTTTCTGTAGGACTCAATGTCTGCCAGCCACTGTGAACAAATCCATCCTTCCAGCATGTTTTTTGACTGAAGAGTTTCCATGCTGCTATACTCTGAGTACTGTGGAAGGTGCTTTGTGCACAGTGGTGCTCTCAGCACACTCATCACATTGGTTTCCCCCCAGGATTTAGGTCTGTGGGTGTAGCTGGAAGATCATCACCTGATGTCAACTCAGCCAAGACAGTGCTGCTGGGAGAAGACGCATGCCCTAGTTTTCAAGTGGCTGAGCAAGACAGGAAAGATTTTTTGTTTAGTATTAATATTTTTATTCCTCTCTTGTGTCCAAGTTATGCTTAAGTTTTGATTAGGAATTTTAATTCTCTTTTGGATCTTGCCTTAGAAGCCTGATAAAATTCTAGATATGAAACCATTAGCCTTGTCTAACCAGGGAACCGTGTATATTTTATAGCACCAGAGTCCATAGGGCTGTATGCTGTAAATGGTGAAGATCTGCAGGTACCGCTGTCTAGTCTGCAGAACTGGGGCACAAAAGCATCACTGCATTTCGCAGGTGGATCAACAAGGCAATCAGACCGATGAAGAGAGTTTCTGAAGGTGTCTCAGCAGAGGAGTTTGCAGTAGACCCCAGGTGTTCTTGCTGCTCGCTTTTCCCTTTCATCTCCCTCATTACTGCATATTCTCAAGTGTTATTTCAGGTGTCTCTCCTTTAGTAGTCCTTTAAGTATCATCAGGTGTATTATTATTTTCTTCCTTGTTGTTCATCATATTAAGGAAGCTTCAGTGCATGTTTCAAGGTTGGTGTTTGTTAAACTGTTATCCTCACAAGGGCTAAGTCCATCCTAGCACTTCCCAGTCTATCTGGGGCAGAGAGCTGTGCTGACCTGCTTTTTGATTTCCTCAGGTAAAACAGCTAAACTCGTTCACCTTCATGCTGTGGGGTACCATCACAGTGTGACTGCATAAATGAAAATCTGCCCTTTTTGCTTTAACCCTTTGACTTGTTTTGTTTTATAAAATGGATTGATACCTTTACAAAAGCCTTTACAGAGCATGAATGCCCTCCCCGCTCTATAGTCGTTTGACACATGGCCGGTCTTACCGCTTTTTTCTTTTTCTTTCTTTTCCCCATGTTTACGTTGAAAGCTCTGTGCTGTTATCAATTATGTTTTAAATCAATTCATAGTGATGCAGCATTTTACAAACCCACACACAAGTCTAGTACAGTATCATGGTAATTTTGTAGCTGAAGATATTAGAGTTATATGGCAAAGTGATAAGAAACAGTGACCTCGCTGCAGCTGCATATTTAATAAGTTGTGATGGTTGGCTTGAACTGGTTATGAACATTTAAGAGGCCACACGTAAAAAGATACTTGTATTTTGGAAACTGCATAACGTGCTGACTCCTCAGAGTACCATTTGGTTGAATACCAAACAGCATTTAGTATTCACTGGTGCAATATTAGAGGAAAATAAAACTACTAGTATGGGATAATGATTCTGTCTTGTAGTGCACCAGGCCACAACGTATTGCTGCGCTGTCCTGCTTGGCTTAAGCTGCTGGTCGGAGAGGCTGGAGGTTGTGGAGATGGGTGCTGCAGCAGACTGCTGGGTTAGGTAGCCTCTGCCATTGCCCAGGAGAAGACAGACAAGCGAGGAACTGCAGAGGCAACCCACCAGTTTTTGTGGTGCAGTCACCAGGCACTTTACAATCTCTGGACATTTTAATTAACTGACACAAATAACCTGAGAAAGTTGTATATGCTGATTGTTCAGAGCCATATTTCTTGTATCTTTTATTTTCCCTACGTAAATTGTAATTTCTCCAGGGAATTTGATTGGATTCCTTTCTGTCTGGTGTTCAGAAGTGGCTGATGTTGGAAGTGTAAATAGCATGATGGTTTCAAAGAACTCTCTTCTGTGGCTATCACTTCTTATATTTTAATATAGAATTTACTAGTGTTTTCCAAACCTGTATGGCAGTTAATCAGATGAGCAGCAAGCTTTTGATGCCTATGGATCGCCCCAAAGACCTGGGAGAAGCAGAAATTGGCCTACCATCATGTGCTGCCGAGGTCCCGTAGCGGCATAAAGAGCGTTGAAACGAAACTGTGCTGGAAACCCGTTGGCCTGGCACTGAGCGCGCCGGGCCTGGCTGGTTTGGGGGAGATGGGAGCCAAGCAGGCAGGGACAAGTGACGTCTCAGCTACGTAAGGCAGACACCAGGTGCCGGAGGATAGTTGTAGAGAGAGTGAAGAGGCTGTTGGATCGGAGGAAGGAGAATAAAATTTTTTTGCACCTGAAATGCTCGATGGTAACTTGGAAAAGAGAAAGAAGTAGATAGACTGCTTGTTTTCTCTGAGTACAGTCTGAGTATAGTTAAATCTTTTACTTTCATGAGAATTATGTACCTAGGGATGTGAACCACATTTGTCTGGCTTTCTGTTTCCTTTTCTAGGAAGTTAGTGAGAAAGGTAAACGAAGTAGTAAAAATGGAGAAGCCAGGTTAATTTTTTTTCTTCTTTGAAGGAAGAAGCTTTTTCCTTGCCTATGGACTGACTTTGTTGTATCATCCATGCTTCCTTCATGCTAGGATAGGGTGGGTCTTGCCATATGCTGTTCTCTTGAAGTTTGTTCTCCTTTCATACTTCTCTTTCCAAGGTCGTCAGAGGAGCCCATGCTCTCTTGTTTGCTCTGCATGGATATAGTAGCTGCTGCCATCCAAATCATGCTCTCACTTTTCGTAGGTAGACTGAACACTGGTACTCCGTAGTTGCTTTTCTTGTTTTAAGCATGATTTCTGTGTTTATTAATTGGGCCATGGTTGAGAGTCATACTTTTGTCTGAATGTTTTCAATGGTTACTATGTATGACGGAGATGTAGTACTTTTTCTTTTTTCTTGTTTTTTTGCCTATTTGCTTTCTAGACATAGAAATGTCTTGGTAGAAAGTGTCCTGAGCAAACCTAGGCTTATATGCTGTATATATCCCAGTTAAGACATGCACAGATGAGCACTGCTTCTCTTCTAAAGGGCTTGGTTACTTAAACATATACTCTTACAACTTGTTTCAAAAGAAAAAAAAAAAAACACTTAAAAAGCTTCAGCCGTGTGCTTACAGCCTCTGTGAAGAGAGCTGGAAACGCATGTGTTTCTACTTAAATGGGTGCTGAAATCTCAGCTGGATCCAAGCCATAATTCTGCAGTTTCCTCTTTAGTTTTGGTAGGCTTTACCCATTGGGAAGGGAGGGGATGTTTCTCAAAACAGGAAAATGAAATTGTACCCCCCCACACACACAATTGGCAGCAGAAAAAGGGAAAAGAGAAAACTTGAAAATACTCTTCACTGCAATTTAAATTGACTAGACTTCATTTTCTTGGCCTCAGCTCGCTATTGGGATATTTGATGCATGCCTACCTCCATACAGACTCTATTTAGCTCTCTTGTGTATTATCTTATCTGATACAGTTCTGGACGTCTGTCTTAAATTGAATGCTACCTTCTGGCTTACCCCTTTCTCCTTCTACCTGTAGATAAACCATATTTTCTGTAAAGCTTTGAGGGAAATCCTGACCCCAATGAAGACAGTTAAAGTTTTGCTATTGACTCCAGCAGCCAGGGTTTTATCAGGTGCATCAGAAAGCGACTGTGACCTGCAGCATCACCTACGCCAACCAACTGTCAAGGCAGCTGTGCCAGAGCAGCTAATGCCTCGTAATGAAAGAAATAGTTTTTCCTGGAAATAAAATATTCCTGCTATGGCACACCTGCTTTTTAACATAGAGATGTACAGTGAGAAAGTGGCTTTGTTAGCCTTTCTTCTTCACCGCTACTCACACCTGACACGTTGCAGTAACTATGCGGTAGATTCAAGGCTCTGCTATGGGGAGACCGGTGTCACCATCAAAGAGCAGCATCCCTAAACACACGACCACAGCAGAGGGGGAAGAAGTGTCCCAACAGCCCGCAGAGAGCTGCATCAGTGAGTGCAGGCTGACCCGTACTGTATTTGTTACATGAGGCAGCTTTTTCTGATTTTGTAATCTTTATAATGCCACTTCCCTTCCTCCTCCATTTTAGGTGTTTTTTTTTGTAGATATTTTTAAATCTATACCTCTGGACAGATGTTGTTTTCCAGAGGATTTCTCTGCAAAAGACTATGTTCTCCACATTTGTCATTCCAGGAGCAGACAATTAGTGGGAGATGGTAGAGCTTAAAAAGAGCATTGAGCATTCTTAATTTTGCTGGCGCGCAAAAGCATGCAGGTAGTCTGTCGGGGTGGACTGCAGAGCATGTCTTTCTGTTACCTTGGCACGGATGCTGCGCGAAAAAGATTTTCTTCCTTTAGCTGTTAAGTTTTCCATAGCAACTCAGCAATAAGTGCTGTGATTTAGCAATTTTACATTAATTTGCCTTTCAGATTAATCCTCGACATGTTAAATTTGGCACTTCATGGAAAAGATACACTGATACAGAGTGAATTAGTTCTACTATTGCACCGACTTCAGTTGAGGAAATAGACTCATGCGTTTGAGAGGCCAGAAGAGGAACATTCTGGGAAGTAATTTGAACTGATATTGTTGGGAGGGTAATATTGCTTGACATATCTGTTATGACAGCTGAAGATATGCTGAGGCAAGAAATAGAAAAGGAAAAGACAGTTGTTAGGCCAACAACAAGATGAAACCATACCATTTATGACAGCTGTTGGCAGCATGATATCACTGTGCTCATGCATTCCACTGATCTACTGGAGTATTAGAAACTTCAAGATCATGTTCATTGTGTGTTTCTAGACATCTTGTTAGAGGTAATGCTCCCTGACAGCAGCCGATGGTAATTGGCAATGTGGATTCTTCAGATACAGACAGACATACAAAACTTCACCATTTTCTTGCTGACCCTTTCATAGAGTGTTTGGTCATTCCCTTCATCCTGGAACCATGGGCACACTCTTAGACTTCCTTGCTCTTAGACTTCCTTGCTTTTAAGATCTTCAAAACCAAAAATACATGAAGACATATAAGCAAAAATAAGCTTAGTGAGATGCAGAGAGGTATTTTGGGAAGCGGAGAGGCCTTGCCTTCTCTTTGAGGTGCAGAGTCACAGGCCAAACTGATGTGTTGTATATCAAGCCAGCCTTAATTTTTCACAAAGCAATGTCTTAAAATGTCTAGATAGCAGCAAACTGACCAGTTGCAAAACCTCATTGAAACCTGATGTTCCTGTGTCCCCCCTCTTCCAGACATACTCCTAGCTCTTTTTCTGCCACCTAGGCTTTCAAGGTACTTTTGCTCAGAGTCTGCTACCTTTCCAGCTTTTAACCATCAGGAAGCTGAGACGAGCCAAATGCTCTCTGGTCAGGTCTTGTTAGAGTTGAAAATGCCTTTTTGGCAGCATTCTTTGTATCCTTTGCAGTTTGGGGTCTCTATAGCTGCACTTACAATGTCACTGAAACAGGAAAGTACCTTGAGCCTCTCATCCATCAGAGGGGATAAGAAAAAATTCCTCTTAGTAGAGCAGATTTCTGGAATTCCAGAGTGCTCGGATGTTTTTTCTTCTTTTGTAAGCTACGATTGCTGTCTTGCATTGAGTTCAAAACTCAGCTTTGTGTGTTTGCTGGCTGATTTTAATCCATGGAACAAATCTCTTTTGCATTCTGATTTTTTTATTCTTTCATATCTTTCTTCAGCTGAGATGAATCACCACGGCTCAGTAGGAGCTAATGAGGTTCTGCTGGGTTGCACCAGTATCTGTGAAATACTGCTTCCTGTGCACTTTCCAGGTGTGTCGAAACTGTGTTTATGAAACCAGGTATGCATATTCATCAGCTGCTGCATTATCAACTGTGTCAATTTAACCCTGTGTCTAGAGAGAGACACAGATGCACACACTTACTCTCCACCTAAATGTGTCTGTTAGTACCACCACAAGGAAAGTCTGATCTGTCTGTTTTAGGAGTAGAGAACTCTTCCGGATCAAGGTAAGCACACAGACTGCTGGACTGAGGACCAGCTTCCAAGGAAAACTTCCTCATAGCTCTAGATGCTGCAAAACAAGTACTTTGAGACTGCAGACCAAAGCTTATCTCTCTTGGCAAGTCACAGTGTGGGGAAACAGCGTGTCTCGAAGGGTCATGCGAATGGCAAGCCATTGCGCTTCTGAAGTGCAGCCGCAACATCCATCCTCTCTGCAGCATGAGAAATTGGAGCAGACCAAGGGGAAATGCAGGGCTGAGCAGAGTTGCCTTTAAGGGCAGGCTGAAGTAGGGGGAATTTCACTAATGGCATCTAGAAATGGTAAAGCTATAATAACAGTGGTTGTCATAGATACTTCTACCCTACCTAAAAGCTGTGGCAGAGTACATTTGGTTTATTAGTGAAATGAAGGAGCTGACTCCCACATGGAAAATCAAGCCAAAATGGGAATAAAATGAAGGTGAGTGGGTTCATTTGCCTGCAGTGAGAAGTATATTAGGAAAAAACAACCACTTCACATTAAAAATAAATCAAGAGGTGGGGAAGAAAAACATTTAAAGCAGTGGAAGGATGCCTTAAAGCGTTACTGATAGCTGGAAAATACCTACGAATATTAAGGAAAAACTCTACATACTTCTTTGGTGTTTGTTGCTTTGGCTTTCCTAGAGGTTTATCTTTATTTCTTGTTTTCTTTTGTTCCTTTTGTTGCATTTGTTAGCTGTCTGAGATGTTGGACTAACACCCCTGGCAACTGAAGATATTTGCAAGCTACAAAAGCAGGAATGCATAAGCCAGCTTTAGTGCACCCTTCTCTATAGCCAGCTTCCTCTTCCTCAGTCCCGCTCTGCCTCCTGTCTCCTCATAGCGAGAGAATAGCTGGGAATTTATACGATATGTCCTTCCTGCTCGGACTGATAACAAAATAGCTGGCAGAACTGAGGAGGGAAGGGGGAATGTGGCTGGTTTGAGGTGTGTTGTACTGTGATACCACTCTCTAATCTGAGACCAGCTCATTTTTTCTACACATGAGCCATCAGTTGCTAAAAGGCTTTCCATTATTTCACGCAAGGACCTAATTAAAACCAGAAGTCTAGAGGGGAAAGGCTTAGTAGCCCATTACATGGTTCGCAAATTGTTGAATTCCCTGCTTTTTTTTTGTTGCTCTGATTCTGTCTTCTGTTCCTTCACCTAACTGAACTGGCTTAAAGCCTTTTTGTTGTTGTTGTTCAATATATCTGTATCTCCCTGGCAACCTGGCATCAGTTCTGTAGCGTGTGCTTTCTGTAACCTTTGTCTGCAGCACTGCTGTTGCCTCCTCCGGCTTCGCGCAGCAGACAGACGCCCGGGCAGTGGAACGGCTCCCGCACACCTTTAGTCCCTGCTTCGTTGTTTGGGCAGCTGGTACGGTACTGATAAAATTTATCTCCTGCTTTCTGCCACAGAAGCATAATGGCTAATTCCTATGGTGCAGTGCAGTGTAACTTCTCTAATCAAAAAGATATTGTCATGATTTCCATGTCAGTGTAGGCCTAACAGCAGAGCCCGGCTTAAGTGGAAAAAATGCCCCTTATTCTGAGTAGGACAATTAAGAATAAGATATCATATGTATTCTCTTCAACATAAATAAGCTTAAGGAGTGAGAAATAAGCTTAAGAAGTTCGGCAGCATGCAAGGAACCAAACACAAGAGTTTTCATGTTTCCAACACAACTGACAGCTGCACACTGATCACCTTGAAGGTCTCGTGTCTCAGTAGTTCTTGAAGTGACACAAGGGTGTCTCATCTCTTTTGCAGGGTCCCACTCTTGAGGTTTTGTTGTTTTACTTCTCTGTTGTTAGAAGCAATCTCTTGCCTTATCCAATAGGATCCAACACTAAAGCTTGGAGGAACACGTGCTGACTTGACTAACTCAGATAAAAGAAAGATAATTCTGAAGGGCTTGTAAACAACCAGGAGAATGAAGAAAATATCTTGTCCTGTCATATGATTAATTAGCCTTTCCTTTGATAGTCCAGATGTAAAGGTTGCAAAATGTTTCTTGTGACAATTGAGTGTGCCTCATTAATGTGTGTCTTTGTGATCTCCTGGCTTGGCTTCACCAGTCTGCACGGCGTTGTTCTGGGGAGATGGTTTTGTGCTGCTGGCATGGCCTCATCTAAGGTACCACCTCCTCATCTGTTGTCAGGAGACGGCAAATTTAAAGGACAGTGTAATACAGTCTTATCTTTTCTGACTGAGCTACAGTTGCCACAGCCTAGTCTTAAGCCTGTTGAGAGACCGAACTTTTCTCCCGCATGAATTCCTTAGTGATGAGTGCCGTTTCTGTGACTGATACGCATAGGCAGAGGAACATTTTTACATTGCTGCTGGAACTTTATGAAATGTATTTATTACTTAAATAATTCACATAAAATCCAAATCTACATGTGAAATATTCACATGAGTTCAAGTGTTAATTCACTGTGAATTCATTCTGCAAATAGGAGGGAGCCTATGCAGTTCCCCAAATGACTTGGCTAAAATGGCCTTCATACAATATGGACCCACTTCCTAATATTTGTGTCCAATTCTACTCATTATAATTTTGTTTTTGTCTTTGTTACCTCAGTCTGCAAGTACCTCGTCGGACCCTGCTAGCAGTGTTTCACAGGGATGTTAGTATTAAATCCTGAGAATTTTTTGTGTGCCCTGTGTCATTAAATAATCTCTCTCTGATTTACCAGAATGTGGATTATAATAGAGGCATTAAAAAGGCATGTGTCTGTAATTGGTTTTTAATGTCATTGCTATTTATGGGTAATTTTAGTTTCAAAGTAACCTGGAAAGTGATGTAGAAATATAAAACATTTGATGATGAAGCTGTGCCAAGGAAAATTCATCATACATGATATTTCTTAATTGAAGCACTGTTAAGGATCCCAGAATCGAGCAGATTTCTGTGTGTACTATATGATACTTATGCAAGCCAAACTTGGCATTGCATTAATTATTGCAAACTCAAACAGTCAAAAACTTTGACGTGTATGTTTTATATGAACATTTTTAATAGTTACCATAGCAGATTCAGGTATGACGGACATAGCCCAGTGCATGAATAGCAGGAGAAAATGCGCCAGATTGCCAAGTCTAAAATACTTAAATCTGATGCTAGTTCAGTGTTGTGCAGAAACGCAGGCCCTACATTCATACTGCAGTCCAGCTTTTCATGTGTGAACCACCTAGTTCTCAGCGCAGAGGAAGCTGAGTTCATCAGAGGTCTCCTGTCGGGTCTCACATCACTGAACAGCTTTCAGCTTATCACTTGCATCCTAGCTTGGTAAGAACGGCTCTCCAGCATCCTCTCAGCTCGTGTTTCAAATGTAGATTTGTTTCTTCGCTACTGGGCACCTTCTAAGCTAGTAACACCTCCACAAAATGAAGCAATATGCTGCCAAACCAGCTTTCTCCACTCATGTCAGCAGTAATAGTGTACATCTGCTTTACTTACGTGTGAATAATTCTGTGGGGTGTAAGATATTGTACACAGATAACAGATAAATATAAGTATGGAAAAGATTTTCTAAAGGGAATTTGTGATTTTGTATGTCCAACTTGGCCAAGTGCCTTAGAGCAGACCGCTTTTCAAAAGGGGGTTGTACAAGTGTTTCAAACTGTGTATCCGAAATAACCATTGTCTTCTAAGACTATTTCATGTGTGTGCAAACGCATATAAAGTGCCCCTATGTATGGGGGGGTGTGTGTGTGTTGTATATGCACGTATCATTTGTGTGTCTCTCATATATGTGTGTGTATATATATATAAATATATGTGAATAGTATGTATACAATTCTGAAACTTCATTTTCCAGCAGATGAGTTTACATTAATTCCTAAAACCCTGAGCAACAACAGAATTACTTTGCAGTGTTAAGGGGAAAAAACATTACAATAAAAATGAAGCATACTTTTAATTATCTGTAGTCATTTGGATGAAATCTATAATGAGCTTGATAAATGCTGGTGCTGTAGGCATCAATTTTTCAAAAGGCAGCAGAACCAAAGATGTCTGGAAAGGCACTGTTAGCTTAGGCTTCACAATATTTTTGAGGTCTTGGTTAGTAGGAATAATTAAAATGACTTATGTGAGATAAGTGTCATATCTCTGTCAGCAACTAAATGTTAAATGTTATTATAAACTAATTACTTCCTTGAATTGTAAAGAGAATTATAATTTTGTATTTTAACTGCTAAAAGATGATGTTTGATCCTCATCTCGCCCACGCTTTCTACCAGCGTATTTTCAGTGACTTTACTGCAATGAGATTTGTTCAAAGTGGGTGAGAAGAAAGCTTGGACCCCGGGGCCTGCAGCTGCGGTCTTTGCTCCGGCAAAAAAAACTTCCGTCAGAATCTGTTTCTGACGTTAAATCTGTTTCCTAAATAAGGGAAAGCCCGGCCCACTGACGCTGCGAGCTTTTTCCTTGGGTTTCTGAAGGCAGGTGAGGCCCTGCAGGAGCGGCGTGCCGGGGGACACCGTGTAGCCAGAGGAGGTCTCCTCCCGCCTTGGTCCTCCCTTCCTCCTACCCCCGTGTCCTCATTTCCCTGGCCGTTCTTCCATTCCTTTCTGGAGAGTACGAACTCGGGGCCTGAGCTGGCAAACGGGTGATGATCTTTGCCACCTCCGTTAGAGCTCCCATGCGTGGTCGTGTCTTCACGTGGCCTCGGCCACCTGGGGACTGCTGGCCCCACAGTGTGCCTGGCTTTGTGGTACCCCCAGAAGCAAGGTTTCGTGAAGAAAACACCAATTGCTGGGATTGGGTTGCTTTTTTGTGTCTTAGTAAGCAAATGTCTTTTCTGATTAGTGGTGTGATAGTAAGCATAGCACGTGAGAGGTGATGGAAGAAGGACCGGGGGGTGTGGGGAAAAGCAGAGGGACTGGGAAGAAGATAAGGACTGGCTAGGGGAACATGCAAGGACTGCAAGAAAAGTAATTAAAGTGGATAAGGAAGAGCAAAGAAAGGGGGCATGTTTGACCCCCATCCCTTTTGCACATACCCCCACCCTGTAAACTCCCTGCTTGCTTGATGTCTCTGGCCCCTGCGTTTGTTCTGCATACACCCATGTTACTTCATTCCCATCTAAAGTTATATGTTGAAGCAGACTTAGCTGGAAATGAGCCATCATCCTCTGAGAGTGAAGCCTAATGTTACCTGAAGAGTCACTGCAGGCTTTTCTTCGTCGCTTCAAGTGCCACTTGCAGAAGGCTGGTGCAGAAGTCTGGGTGAGGTACGGAGGTAGCTCCCCGTCGTAGGGCAGGCACGTGCGTGGCGGAGGACGTGCTCAGTTGAGAAGCAACCTAGCAAACTTGGAGTTACCCCTTTGTGCAGGAAACGATGCCACAAGCAAAGCAGTGCCAGGCGCTGAAATCAGAGCCGTACGCGGTGGTTCCCACGGAGCAGCCGGCACAGCGCACCACCGTCATCGCTGCTGCTGGCCTGGACGCGTTCCCCCAGGTCTGCAGCTGCGGCCCGGTGGTGTGACCAAATTAACTGATCTGCGTGGAAGCTACTGCTTTAATTGGAAAGGAAGAGTGTCAGGGGAGCGTTCTTGTTTTACCTGGCTTTCTGCTCTTCAAAGATTTTTTCCATTAGTCCCCACCTTGTAAATGATTGGAGGCAGCCGGGGACAGGGGCAGTATTTTGGGGAAATGCAGCCACCTTGCCCTGTTTTTGTGTTATTTCCTTAGCATCCACGGTTGGCCACGTTTGGAGACAGGCTATAGGATTAGACAGACCTTTATTCTGGCAATGTACAGCCATGCTTATGGCTTTCCCACCTACTTAGTATTAAATGGACATGTGTGTAAGACTTGTAGGCCTGCGACATAAACCTGTTTTTACCCAGGGTTTTCGCTACGCACCTGCCCTCCTCGTGCAGTGTTTCGGAAAGGGCACCGAGAGCGCCGGCGAGGCACGGGGCAAAGCGAAGGCAGGAGCGTTCTGCGGGTGACATATGAGCACAACCTGCTTAGAGCAAATGGCTGATCCTCATGGCAAGGAAGAAGTTGTGGGTTTAGTAAAACAAAAATACTATTTTGTGTTTCATCAAACTTGCAGAAATGGCTTGACAACTCCATTTAAATTAAACATGCAAATGCAAACATACAACTACCCATGCAAAAGCAAGAAAAAGTTACCGAGAGAAAGTGAGGGTCTAAAAAAGAGCTAGCGTCTCAATGATTTTTCATTCGTAGTGGAGCCTGGCTTTCTAAAAGTATTAGAAATGCTTGCATATAACCTTTTGTAACCCTGTAGTGCTAGCTACGTTTTGTTAGCTATTTTTTAATAACTTCTGATTTTTCATTGCAGTGGCTTAACTTTCTGTGTTTATAAATTTTCTGTATTAGCACTAGTTTTCCTGGATGCTTTCAGTGGAGTTTTGTACTGTTCTGGAAATGTTCAGATGAAGCTATAGTTATACGATTTGCCCAATGACATTTGTTCAGCAGTGTAGTTTTGCTTGGCTACAAATGACACATTTAATTGAATGAAACATTTCAAATAGGCTTTGACAGCTTTCCAGCCCAGTATCTCCAAGCTTACTACTTAATGAAAATATGCCATCCTAGAAGTGTCGCAGGGAATATAAAGAATTTGTTTTATTAAAGGCAGTGCTGTGGTGTTAGAAAAGATGCATTATTAAAATATTATGTCTGCCACTTGTGTATATACTTCTTAGCTTCTGAAACAAATCAGTGTTTTCTAGTGAACCTTTCGAGCCATGATTTTACCGTATTCTGTATATGAACATGTCTGTGTTGCATGCAGATTTAATTGTAATACTGGATTCTGCATGCGAGAGAAGTATGTTAAACAAAGCCCCTCGATTATCTTGTGCAAGTTTTAGTGGAAGTTTTATAATGGGAAGTATGCATTTCATAAGAAACCACAGTATTGTCATCTGAGGAACAGATCCATGGAAGGGGAGCCAGAAGTTTCGGAGCTGTGTTAGTCTTTAGTCTAGCCAAAGCCAATTCCGAACGCTCTGGGTTGTATAAATTTGTCTGGGTTCAGCCTGCAGAGTAGCAGTGCACTTTACTTTTGATCTTTGCCATGGATACTTCGGAGATGTAATAGTTTAGTGGTTGTCTCCAGCATGAAGTTTAACTTTTGGCACGTGGATTCAGAGTTTCACAGCCACTGCCATTATTCTAAGTTAAAACTACTTAATGTGGCCAGCAGAAAAATAATTCTAAAATAGTCAGACTGCATGGTTTGTCTAAATGTACCAAATTGTGGTTTCCATCAAATATCAAGTAGCCAATAACCCCTGTGATCCCTCTTTAGCTGACACAACAAATCATGGCCAGTGGTGTTCTGGAGCCCTTTTTGAAAGTGTCTGCTTTTTGTGGTACAGTGCCTAGTTGAACTGATAACGTGATTTCTGTTATGCTAAGCTACTGGGAAGCTCAAGGGAGTAATATAAAATATTCCTAGCTAGGAATTCTCATGGGATCGTTCTTTGAGAGATGCTGAAAATTGTCAAATTCTATTCTGAAAGCTGGGATAGTTGAGTTGGTATATGAAGAAAAAAGTCGGAGCATCTGTGACATTAACACGAGCTAGATGGTAGGAAGCCATTTCTGACTTTGTCTTTCTGCTCCTGTGAGTTGAGCAGTTTTAGTCCAGATGCAGAGAAGTGGGGGGAACCGTTCCCACTCCTGCTGGAGGAGTTTCAGTGTAACTCTAAGATTCCTTGTGAAGACACTGGAGTTTTTTGTACAAGAACATCCCAAATATGAATTGGGTAACTCCAGGTGAGGCATTTCTTCAGTTCAGATGCCTATTGGCTATCAAGTAGTTCAACTAAACCCTTTTAGAAATTCATTCAGGGACTCATTTTTAATATAAAAATCTTCCTTTCTGGGGCTTCCAACTCTTTCTAGTTGTGCTGCTTATGCTTTTATAAATCCAAATATGTTCTTTTTTTATTATTTCAGACTGAGCAATAGTTGCATCCATTATGAAAATTCTTCAGTGTCTTGAAACGTCTCCTGCCGCCTCAATCATGTAATGCAGACAGATCTCCAAGCATTATCCTGGATTGTGGACAACCTATCATTATCATGTACTCAATAGCCTAATTGCTTTTTTTAGCTGATAGTAGCCTTTTCAGGGTATAGAAACAGCCTGTTTGTTATTCATTAGGCATTCTCCAATTGAGTATAACACAGAGCTGTTGCTAGTATTCCTCTCATTCCTTCACACGTACCTTGTGGCTTTCCCTGCTTCTTCCTTTAATGACCATCTGAGTGCAGGCGAGCTAATGCTGTCCCATGATAATTACGCCACGGTTTTTGGCCAAGCCTAAGCCATTTTAGAGAGGGAACTTCTTTTTCCCCATCTGCTTTCTTAGGAAACATGTTGTGTATCTTCTTTTACAGGAGAGTGTGTTTTCACTGCAATATTGGTTAACAAGTAGTCTCTGCATTAATGTTTTGGCATTAGAATGAAAAATAAATGCTACAGCTTTGGCAAGTAACTGTTTGCCTTAAATGTTTCAGCGAGTGATGGGAGCAGTATGTGCAGCCTAGAGCCTGGAGCAGCGTGGGAGGCCGCTGATGTGCTTAATTTCATTTGCATCTTTTGCTACTGCAGTTTAGGGAGGTGAGGTTTGCAGTTTGTTTTCCTAAGAGTAGTCAGGAACGTAGAAAGCTCCCACTCACTCCTTGGTTCCCAGCTAAAGCTAGGGAGGTGGTTTTCCCCGTATTCAGAACCATTTGCACAGACTTTTATTTGGGTTTCTATATGCAGAAACTTCATATAGTGCCTGCTCCTGAAGGCAGGATGCTTGCAGGCTTTAAGGAAACACACATCTCTCTCTCTCGCCTCCCTGTCCCCAGCACGCTCAGCTCATACCTGTGCTTCTGCACGCCATCCAGGGACAACTCCGAGTGTGGTCTCACTTTTGGTGTCGTAGCATGTGTTTATGAATATTTGCTCTGCTTGTGCCAGATAATATCCCACTGCTGCGAGGGGGGAGTCTTAGCACGGACTCCAGTAGACACAGGATTATGAGAGTTCCTGCGTCGAAAGGATCGGGGAGAATGTTTCAAAGGTAGCGTGTGATGAACTCAAGTTGTCCATGTGAAATAGGCCGGAGGCTACTACCATCCACTTAATATTGACGCTTGGGATGCTTGGCTGATTTCCTAGCTATTACAGTTTTATTTTGCTCCCCTCTTTTTCTCCGAACTGTTGTGCTAATTAAGCTCTGCGAGTTTCAATCTCTCAGGTTCTTCAGTTATGACGTTGCCGTCCCTCTATGGCAACATGCTGGAGTGTAGCAGATAGGATATTATGAAGTGGAGACATTCAATGGGAAAATGTCCAAAAGCATTTCAAATTACTTAAGATAATTAAACAAGGGGAAAGAATGTGGCGTGTTTAAAGAATATGTGGTGGTTTTGTGAATAGGCTGACGTTAGGTGCCTGTGCATGGGAAACTCATTACCCATGCTTCACTCATTCGTTATATTGTAATGAAAAACAAGAACTGAAAAATGCCACCGCCGGGCTAGCCTTTCCGAGTGCGAGGAGATACTTGCACTGAAACCATGACTGCAGAAGCAGCGAGCTTAATAGACTTGTTTATTTCTCTGAATACATTTTTGAAGAAATACAGCAATTGAAGAAATAACAACTAATTCCAGTGTAAAGGTCAAGATGGCCTGAAGAGAGATGCTGTAGAATTAATGGATAGTGGTGGTGTCAGTAGGCAGAGATTTAGATGGCTTTTTTTTATGACTTTTCTGTATGCCATCCTGTTCCACTCTCTTCCCCCTCTCATAGGCAAGGTTTAAAATGCACTGCAAGGGGGCTTTTAATAAGACTTTGCATAACAGAGTGAGACAGCACTTGGATAGGGGAGGAAGCAAGCACTTTATCATTCAGGAGGAGAACAAGTAACAAATATGAATAAAAGTCAGTCGTCTGTCTGAGCTCCAGGCCACACATGTGAAGAGAAGGGAAGCACTGTAGGCAGGTTTAAGACAGCCTTGCGCTACCAGTTTCTTAATGCAATTAATGCTCTCATAGAGTAGGTAGAGCAGCTGATGGTCACCGTGTAATAAGTCATAGGATATGTAATATTCTTCTTAAAGCAGCAGCTCTTGGAGTAATGTCACCACTGAAAAATGGAGTGTTTCCATTCCAGGACAGGCATGGGATTTTAGCCAGTCGTTCGGTTCCCGCTTCACTTCGCTGCGTCTCAGAGTCCTCCCAGGTTAATGCTTCACGGCAGCGGGCTGCTGACGCCGCCTTCGCGAGCGCGTTGGGTAGGTTTGGGCCGTACGCTGCTGTGTGCCGACCGGCGAGAAGCAGCCCCAGGTCCTAGCTCGATCGCTGGCGGGGAGACAGTGCTGGCAGAAGCAGCATTTATCATTTTAAAAACTTGTTTTCGTCTTCTGCCCCGAGTCCTCACTGAAGCAGAGGCCAAGTTTTTGTTGCAGCCGTTCCGGAGCAAGGCACGTTCCTTCGGAGATGTGTCGCGATGGGCCCCGCTGCACCCAGGACTTGCGGGAGACGCGTGCCAGGCCATCCAGACATCGTCTCGGCTGGCTTTAAAGCAGCACTGCTGAATCCCCATTGCTGTGTGTCACTCCAGTCTCACAAAGCTGCGTTAGGAGACAGATCCCACTGCCTGTAGATCCTTTTTGAGCCGTAATAAAGTTGGTGCCTTTCTCCTTATGCCTATGTTGCTGGGGGAATGTCCTGGAGCAGGGTGGGCAGCCAAAACAAGCTTCATCCTAAAAGAGCAAAAACCAGGCCCATGAGCTCCAGTGCTGTTAGGAAGAGATCTGCTCTCCTTAGCCTTTTGTGTAGTGACTTCTCCTACCTCGCAGAGGGCAACCCTGTTGGCGGCTGCTGCTGCTGTGATAAAGCCTAGATTTTTCCTGAGTAGCACCAGCATGAACTCAGTTCTTGTCATTTTTATAGCCTGATATGCTGTACTTGGCAACTGGTTGGTTAAGGGAGAATTTGATAATAATCTGCACCCATTCGAATGATCTATGTACCAAGAAGGAAAAGTAATTGTTTCAGCTAGTAAAAGAAGTGCAACTAGGAGAAATTAAAAAAGGCTGAGTAGTGGGAAATGCATCGTGACAGCAGCATCTGTTAGGACGCAAAGTAATCTCCCTTTGAAAGTGGTGGACTCAGCACTGCCTTTGACGTTTGGAAGTAGACGAGACAAAAACTAATTTGATCTACGGCATACTTGGCTTTCAGGGAGGCAGTCTGCATGATCCACTAGATTTTTCCCATCTCTAACGTCTGCGACTCTGTCTTTCTGACACTCCCTGGGTGATGAAGTATCATTATAACCTTTTGAAATAATATATTGGCGCTTGGAGAACACAGAGTGATTTTCTCATTTGTAAGTAAGAGGCAGTGTGTTAAATTACTGCTCCTGTTATTAAGTGGATTGAGTAAAGAGTCTGATATATTAAAGCAGGATATTTCCCTCCTCCCAAGCAAACCACCTAAGACTCCACATCATGGGGGGGCCAGGAAGAGTTAGAAGTTAAGTAACGTTCATCATATTCCCTGAGGCTTAGGTGAGTGGAAGCTGCTCGACACCTGAAAATGCTTCAGCAAATTTGACAGGTAAGCTTTGTACTGATTTACGGCAGAGGAGGAAGCCTGGCCTGTACCTGTCGTAGATCAGCGTGGGTAAAACTTGTCATCCTGGACCTTAGAAGCTGCTACAGGTTAGTTCAGTTGTGGGAAACATGGACAGATCTACGGCACTAGCAAACGCAATGTCTAAATACATAAGTAACTTAACTCAAGAATCCCACTTTTACACCTTCAAAGAATTAATTAGAAAATTGTGGTGTTCCTTTAATTGATTGTTTTAACCCTATCCAGCAGTTGATGCAGCTCCTGATGGCATTCGTTTCCACTTCTTCATGCAGTGCAAAAAATTGTTAAGGGTCTGACACTGCTGAGCACTGTGGCTGGCAACATTTGAAACTCCAGACGTAGTGATGAATTGCACTATGATATACTCGTTATTTTGATCCCTGCTCTTTAAAAATTACATTGATCCAATTAGGTTAAGTAGCTTGCCATCTAAATTAATTTACTTTCATCTATTAATCTCCTTTACTGTGAGTCAGAAACAGAAATGTAAATCAATTTATTATATTACATATCTTTTTGAGGGAGGCAATTAAATTACCTAACAGATACATATGGTGCATTTGTTGTTCAATATGTTAAACATTATTGCCATAATTGGAAGCCAAAGTGCACCGCTCTTAGTTGTGGAATTTGAGTGCTTGTTGCACTTATTTTTGGTAACCTTTCAAGAAATGCTTTTACATGACTTGCTCTCCCCAGATAATAAAGCTACATGCTTATTCTGCTACATAGCTTTTAAGATATTAGACATTTTGAAAGTGGGATAACAGCTTCTTTTCCTGCCAGAAATTGTTTGACTCCCTGGTGACATGTCTTATATAGGTCCCCAACCTCTACAGCACAGAGAAAACCTTCCCTCTGGCTTGCACTCAAACCAGTGCTAGCACCGTACACGGTAGGAGAGCAAACAGAGGCCTTAGCTGTAATGTCTTAGTTGCTAAACTGAAAGAGCGCTAATATATATTCCTGAAAACCTTTCTCATGTTCCAGAGGCCCTTCCGCTGTACCTGAAATTTCCATGATTGGAAACCTGCTTTGGCTGCTACATGAGGGCGTACTCTTTACTTTGTTAGGTGGCCCAGTAGTGGGACTCCATCATGTTGGTGGTCTTGCCAGCCCTCCCTTTGCCTCACTAGGAATCCTTCTGTTCAACTGGTCTTTTCATCAAGCTAGATAGCAAACCTTCACCCTGGATAGAGGAACTGGTGAGAGCAACACCGGGAATTTGTTCACCTGCTGCATTTCCTATTTAGTAACTGGAAATATCCTTCAAAGACGCAAAAGAAAATGGAGCATTGATGTAAGGGAATGAGACCCAGTAGTTGGAAACTGGACATTGACAAATTCAAGCTGGATGTGAAGTGCAGTGTGTTTGCATTGGGCGTAGTTAACTGTTAGAAGGTTACCAGGCTTGTGGTAGGTTTTTGTTTGTTTTTTTTTTTTGTCTTGGGAAATCAAGACAAGAGCTCTATATACTAAGAAAATGCACAGCCTCGTTCCATCATGGTTATTGTACTGGAAGCAGGGACTAATCAAGTCAAATGACCTATGTCATGTGGGAGGTCACAGTGCTGATCACAGCACTCCCTTCTGGGGTTCAAATCCTTGAATCTATGAAATACTTTCTAAACTTGTGCCTGAGGGTAGAACCAACAGAAGCAGAAAGGTCACCTTTGTCATCACTGCTGTTGAACACTTTGGAAACAGCAGAATACGAACCAAATTTATTGCTCAACTGCTTTGCCCTTTTATCTGTTACCCTGTCCCCTCGCCTGTGTTTTGTCCCATTAGCTAAGACAGGCTCTGGTATCCTGAGTGAAATCCCATCTCCAGATAAGTGCACAGCAAAATCCTGCCAACCTCAGCAGCAGCGGAGTGTTACCTTTTGCCGTTACAAAGGCAATGAGCCCCTGCTAAGCACAGAACTTAGCCATGTTGCTATATAAATAATTATAATCAAGAAAGCAGCTGCTCTTTCTGAGAATGAGTGGCAGTATGGGAATGCAGATACAGCACGCTATTTCAGGCAGGCTTTCCGGAGGGCAAGATAAACAGAGGTGTCAAGTGCCATCCGAGACACCATCGGGTACTTGGGACGTCCTTATAGAGCTGGTTGGTGAAATATCTAGGGCATCTACATTGACACTTAGAAGCTCATTTTAAGCCACCAGATCCTGCCCTAGGTGTGGTGGATGCCTAAGATCCAGAGCAGTTTTGTACAACTCACCAGTCATTGCTGTGTTTTAACATTTGGTATCTGTTAATATGCTAATATTTCCTGTAGGCTGGAAAATATCAAGTGAGAACCCATGCTTGAATACCCATTGTGCTGGGTTTTGCTATCTTTATCATTTTACTTTGCTATTTCCTTCTTTTTTTTGCCTTGCTTCATTCACTATGTTTCTCTATTCTTCCATAAGATATGGGCTTTTTGAGATGGGTTCTCTCTCTAAGTGGTGTGTCTACAGTTGCTAGCTCAAAAAGGACCTGATCTTGACTGAGCTGTTGGGTATTAATGTAATGCAAATAAATAACGACAATAACAGAAATGAAATGTTTGTTCATGTTCTAGTGTTAAAGTTCATACACGGTGCAAGAAATATGTACGGAGACTTCACTAGTTTGCATAGTATATATGTGAGAGTACGACACTCAGCGTGCTTAAATAAGAATGAAAGGCCTGGTTTGTTCAAGTGAACAACCCCAAGGAGAAAAGTGTCTCTGAAAGGGAACAGAGCATTTTGAAACCCTGTGCCAAAGACCTTCAGTAGTCTGCATCCTGCAATTTGTGGAGGGTGATGGCGACATTTAGGTTTGATTTCTTTTATATGGTGCTTTTGCATTTCACTAAAATGTGTGTCAAAATGAAGCACATTTGTGTTGAGAGCTATAGCTAAGTACCTATGTTGTAAATATTTATTCTTCCTTCTGAGCTTGTTAGAAACGTTCTCTAGATAAGGAACCAAGACACAGATCAAAAACAGGCTTTAAAAGAGGCTGAGCAGAGGCTGCTTTCCCTATTCCATGAGTTTACGACGTGGGGAAACTTTACGTAATTATCACACATAAACCCTCTTGGGACGTTTCTGGAAAACTGGAATAGCAAGTCAAAATTCTTGGTGTCGTTGCCAAGGCGGGAGGGGAGGTGCGGAGCGGGTGAGAAGAAAATACCTCATCGCGGACATGGTCTCTCACTGTCTCCTGATGCGTCAGGTCGAGTCATTAGAGCTCCATTCATGAATATCCTTTTCGGGTCATCAGGATAAATCCAGGACTCCGGTTTCTGGGACGTCCTTTGAGTGTTTTTCCTTGAATGTCCATGGAAGAAGTTTATTTCGTTTGCTTGAGCTGAGCTAGTCTTTGGGTGGTCACTGGCTGAGGAGTCCAGCACGTTATGCAGTTAAATGAGTAAGGCAGGGAAAGCATTTTCCTCTTCCAAAACCACCATTACTTAACAATGTCTAGGTTTCAGATTTAATACAAAGTGTGTTGAAAATTATGTGGAAGACTCGACGCTGAGATGTGCTGACATCGAGTGCTCATTTGGAAGAGAAAACTGCCTGCAAGTCTTTTTGCAGCTAATGAAGGAAGAGCTCATGTGCTAGAGCTTCAGCACTGGCGTTATATTCGTCATTATTTCATGCACAGTTCTGGTGGTCACGGTATCATTAATGTCAAACTTTTCTAGCCATCTCAAATGGAAGCATGAAGGGAAAAGTTAAGGCGGCTGACGTTACGTTTGTGCTCTTTTCTTTTCAGGGGCCTGTTAGCCAGCAGCTTCACAGAAACGCACTATCTGCAGGACGGCACCGACGTGGTCCTCGCGCGCAATCACACGGTGAGGCCGGCGTTTCGTGTTGAAACCCCGGGCGCTCTGCCAGCATCTGAGCCACGGGATGAAACAGCCGCACGTGTGATCTGTTCTTCTCGTTGCCTTTGGTACCTTTCTGACGGCTGTGATCCTACGCGTGAATTTTTAGGGAGAGACTTTACAGGGAAGCTGTGGGGTTTTAACCAGGTGACTGTTAAAAACTGTAAGATTTATTCGTCTTCTTGGAAACGTACCCATTAAAATTTCATGAGCAGTTGCAGGCAGCCATTGGTGAACAGTTAAGGAGGGAAGTCCTGGTTCAGCAAGGAAGAAGTATCTGATTTCTGTAGCGCAGAAGCTCACACGAGAGGGCTCGCCAGCCTGGGTGGCTTTCCGCATTGCAGAAGCCATGGCTGAGATTTGGGGGAGGGGGTTGTTTGGGTTTATTTTTTAAAACAGACCATAAGACTGTTTCATACATATGTATACATATATAAACAAACAAACACACACACATGCATATATATATATATATCTCCCTTACTAATCTGCTCCTTGTTAGAATCAGCACAAAATGCTTTTTATCATAAATAATTTAAACTGCTTTTTATAAATAAAAACACTTTAAGGCAGTGAAGTTCTTGTCCTCTGACAGTATGAATGCCTTAATTAGAAACAATGCAGCAAGTGATTTTAATTACAAAGTTTATCTTTTATCTGCCTAAGAAGTTCCAGCTCCCATGGAGTATTTGTTATGTTACGTTATTAATTTATTGACTGTGTCAGTAGAGGCATCGCGCTTCGCGTTCCCGTCCATAATGGGCTTTGCCGCTGTCGGTGAAAGGCATTATTTCTGTGCATAACATCTGAACTCAGAAGAAGCGTCTTTGTTACAACTCTGGACCTCCCAAGCAAAGCAATCGTTGTGAGTTTTCAGTGTTTTCTTGTTGCTGGATGCTCACGTCTTGTTCAAAATAGGAACAGTAGAAAACAGTCATTTGTTTTAGAAGCAGGAAGACTGCATGTGCTCCTTAAGGAAGTAAAAGCGAAGGAACAATGCACACAGCTCTTTGTCAGCTTAATCATGACTATGTTTACTTCCAATGGAAGACCAGGCTTTCTCTTTAAAAAAAACAAAAACAAAAAAAAACAAACAAAAAACAAAACTATTTTGGTAACAGCAGTAAGTCATGAATGCTACTAACATTTTGGTGCCTAAGAGATTTTTTTTTTTTTTTTTTTTTTTGAGGAGACCAATGAATTCATTTTTGATCAAACATTGCAATATTATTTAAAGGAGATAAGTCTCTGATTTTATTTTTGTATCTTTTTTTACACCAAGGACATCAATAGAGTCTGTAGTTGGAACCAAACCCAAGTTCCTGCTGTAAAGTTGCCTACTCAAGCTGTGCTGGGAAGTGGGTCCCAAGTCAGGTCTGGGCAGCTGCAGTTACGAGTGTTTCCCTACTGCCCGTGCTGATGTCGGGTGGGGGATAGCCAGGTTGTTTTGCTGCTTTGTAACGCTTGAAAAATTTCTCAAAAGCTGTCCACTGCTTAACCATCGTGTGATGATCTGCAATAAGGCTAAAGTACTGTTTTAACTGTGAGAAATCAGCCACAGTAATTATGTGTTTTTAGGATTTGTTTTCATCCATTTTACATGTTAGTTTATGAGAACAGAAAGCTTTTGATAGGCGAAAGAAAATCCTGTGGTTCGGTGGACTTACTGAGCAGCTGAAAATCAATTCCCTACCACTCCAGTTGCAGGACCTGCTCCGATAAGTTAGTTTGTAATTTGGGGTACTAAACTTGAGGGAGCTTTGGCATCATGTAGCATGTGGATCTCTGCGAAGCTGTGAAACAGGCTACAGCAAGGTGTTCAAAGTTAATAAAATGACAGGTTGTGTATGGAGATGGAAAGAAATCAGAGTCTTTGCCATAATTCGCTCTTCCGATAAAGACAGCTGCTGTTCAGCAGCAGCCGGTGAGATGCTGGATGTTAACTTGCCCCTCCTGTTTCCAAAGTACTTGCAAAGTACTTTGCTTAACAGCATAGGTACAAAATGCCATAGACTGGCTTCTTCAATACCCTGAACTGCCTTTCTGCCATATGCTTGCTTTAAGTGGCATAAATAAACCTGCTTTATTTAAGCTTTTAGGCTGTATCAGTGTCATTGTATGAGAGTCAATGTTCGTTCGATTGGGGGGTGCTATTTTTTCTTTGTTACCAACTGCATGACTGTAACTGATAATATTAAAATAAAATGAACTAGTATACTCATGCTGAAAACTTTGATGACCATAGCAATTGTGACTGAAGCACTCTTCCCAAGAGTCTATGATTTCCTCCCTTCTATTGTGGCTTTGTCCTTGCTAATGTGTTACTGGGTCTTTATGAGCACAGATGATAAAAATACCCCAAAGTAAAACACTTACCCTGTTTCTGACAGTCCATTCACTGAGAAAAGCTATTGAAAGCTGTGTTTAGAGTATCAGATGTTGCTGTTCTGTGTTTAGTTGCTCATGTCGGAACTAAAAAAATGCTCTAAGTAAGTATTTTTCATGGTACAATCTCATTTGCAGAAAATTCATATCTGAATTATTCTGTCTTGCCCCAGCATTTTCATGGTTATTGCTTTCTTTAACAAAATCAAGGTGGTCTTTAAAAGTCTGCTGCGCGAGGCTTTGTAACCAAAAACCATGCCCCAACACTGAAAAGGTTAATTAATGCAGCTAGATAGATGTGAATGAACCGAGTAATAAAAAGGCAGAGTGAGCTGGCCGTCAGGTTGAAGCATGAGTGATAACTTTCCTCTGCACTAATAAGATAGCAACCTTTTACAATAGTGTTTTCAGTTTCCAGGTGGCATTCAAAGGAGCCACGAGAAAAGAAATGCTGGACGTGACACAGTCATTACTTTCCAGCCAGTCCCATAATTGGGAATGTAACATAACCTTTAGTCAGCAATAAAATTAACCTTGATTCCAGACAGATATGTATATGTGCTGAGAAAGTATCTCTGTTGTGGTTGCCTTTTGCAAGCTGTGGATTATTAAGGAAATACAATAACCTAGCCACAAAATGAAATTGGATTGTTGCCTCTTAAAATAGAAGACCCTCTTATTCTTGGTTGTTCTTAATAACGTGCAGCCACTCAGTTGGGTAATTCAATAAAAGGTTTCCTTTCCAACATGCTTCTCTTCCCCTTCATTTGCTCTGTGAGGTTTTGTTTTTTTTTTTTTTCAAACTACAGGGTTGGGATTGGCTTTATTGTACTTCTCTTTATACATAGCTCCTCCTATAGATATACACAGATGTAAATTACCTTTAATAAAAATAGGCAGGTCTATAGGAAGTAGTAAAATGTGTCAGTTGATTTGTACTGATTATTGACTTTAAAAATATTCCATATCTTAACCTTTTTTGCCGTGTTATTTTATTTAAAGCTGTCACAATCATGCATTTTAAATGCTGTTGACCCTCTTAAAAACAATCCCTCTGGGATTTTAAAAGACCCCAGGTTGGCGAATCCTTTGGACGATGAAGTATGGTGAATCTTTAGTGGAGGGGGGAAAGATGCTGTCAGTTTAATTCTGAATGCTGTAGCCTAAATTAAAAACAGCTTTAAGATAAAGAGGATGGAAAATCATGAGAAGACAAGGTATCGAGAGTGTTTTTGGCTATTGAAATGTTTTCTCTTTTTTTAATTAGGGTCACTGCTATTACCACGGCAATGTACGAGGGTACCCGGATTCTGCAGTCAGTCTCAGTACCTGCTTTGGACTCAGGTGAGCTAGTTTTTCAGTAATACTTGAGCTTTTTAAGAAACCATCCTAGTGCCTGTTGCGTTTTTGTTCTGCCCTTTTAAAAGTGTACCAGTATATATGTTTTTAAATGTTGCTACCATCTGTGCAAAAGCATTTTCCCTGTAGTTGTCCCAAAGAGGATAGTATAGAAGAAGATACGGTATGGGGGTTGTCCATGTGGCCCCATGTGTTTCTATATTCTTCTCGGGCAGTGGGGTGCTTGCTGGGTGCTTGGGCTGTCCCGTCCTCAAAGCTGCTCCGCTGGTAGCGGCAGGACAGTGTGCAGTGCTAACCTGTGCATCCCCCCGCAACCTCGTCCTTAGGAGAATGACTTCCTAAAGGTGGCTGTGGAGCTCAGTAAATCATCTTCATCGCAGGTATGATGTTTTGCATTAGTATTTTAGCTACTTGTTAACAGGAAAATAACAGATTCACATTGCTGAAAACAAAATCTCTTCCGAGTTTGAGAGAGGAACAGGCTGACAACATTTTAAATACACAATGGACACAGTTCAGGAAACAATTATCTTCCTTCCTTGGACAATCAGAGGCTGGTATTTACTCACAGAGCTGTTCCAAATCACAGTAATTAACTGTAAATTGGCTCTAGTGTTCTCCCTGGAAAACCCAGTTTTCCTGTCAGATTTCCAGCTGTCTCAACCTTTTCTGGGTTTGTTTAATTTATCTGCAAACAGCATGAGTAGCTGGAGTCTTTTTTCCCTTGATTTGACGTTTTGCGTGCTAGCAGTGTTATCGAGGCCTTTATAGCGGCGTTCTGGGACGAGTAGCAGCGGAGAGAAGAAACACTTTTTTCGGCGGACTCCTCTCCCTGCTGCAGGGACCCTCTTGCTGCGGCTGGGAGATGCCCGTGGTGCTTCCCGACAAGGAGAGGGCTTTTGTAGGGGTTCCGTTGTGTCGCTGGCATCTTCCGCTAGTTAACCCGTTGTGCGGGCTGTGGCCATCAGCACTGGCCGGTCATTCTTAGTGTGCAAAAAAAATAATGCAGTGCTCTCAGGATTTTAATCACTGTTAAAGCAATTGCGTTGCTGCAAGGTCCACAGAGGTAGGGAGAATTTGTGCTGTGTGAAGCAGCGTCTGTACCAATGTTTTGTTCCAGAGCTACTTAGAAACTGAGGAACTCTCAACAGAAACAGCTCTTGTCACCATTAAATGCATTTTCTTTCTTCTTGAATTTACTCAGTCTCTCCTTATGCTTCCGGAGTTGTGCTCCCAGAGCCATTTCCCTGTGTTAGCTACCCAAGTATGGCAAGGCAACGTACGCTGGCAGTGACATTTTTCTCTCATCTGGCCCTATTGCAAATAAATTCCCAGCATACAAGCTGACAGTATTAGACTCATTCCCTGCAGAACAAGTGTAGCGGCAGCTTTGTCAGTGCAAGCTTTCCTAAGCTTCCCTCCCAGCGCGTGTTTTTCTCTGGCAGGAGAACACCAGAGGATGAGGCTCTATCTCCATGCCCGTTTAATGCTGCGCTCACGGCTCAGGCTAGCCAGGAGAGTGTCCATGGGTGATAATAGTCTTGTGATAAAGATGCCTGTTGACTTACTCCACAAAACTCATTTCACAGCCTGGTAGCCAACAGTAATAACTTCCAGTCATTATCTGTGCTTGATTTGAGCCAGGGATGTCTAGTGGAAAGGCTACATAATGCACCATCAGCTCCTTTAACTGTCCAGGCCCTCTCATTAAAAGTAATTAGGAATAAAAGGCCAGGTGGAGTGAAATCTTAAGTACCGGCAATGAAGTCCTGAGAGCCCTAAGCATCTTTCAGAGTCAGGCCCAGAGGTCACACTCTACCTCTTCCATCAAAACATTTCTGATAGGATACTATTGTAGCAGGATGTCCCTGGAGAATTTGGGTGGAAAGATTTACTGCACGTGACGGAGTCTGAAATAATACGAGAAGAAATAGGACAGTTCAGGCTACTTCACAGCTTACTTTTCTGGTATTACAGCTTGAAGGGATAGCTATGTGTATGAAAACTTTGTAAGAGAAGAAATAGGACAGTTCAGGCTACTTCACAGCTTACTTTTCTGGTATTACAGCTTGAAGGGATAGCTATGTGTATGAAAACTTTGTAAGGGCGCAAAAGATGCTTGAAAAATATGTAGGCGTTTCAGAGCTAACACAGTCACACAGCAATGTTCTGTGTCCCGAGGCTGATTTTCGGTATCGGTATTCAGACGGGAATTCAGAAGGAGTGAAGGCAGGCACCGCGCTTCCTCGCACCGTGGCTCGGGGGAGCTGGCTGGCGAAGGAGGGGACTGCACGGCAAGCCCGTGTGCTCTCTGAAGGGGTGCCTAAACCAGCCCGAGGCGGAGGAGAGTCCCTGAAAGCCAGCTCTCCCCCGGCTGCGATGCCTCCCCCAGCCCGGAGCTGCATTAAATGGGGGCAGGACTCGCTGCCGCGGTCCGTGCAGTGCCACTGCTCTCGATTCCCGGGATGGCGGCCTTGCCCCTGCCTGGCTGGCGAAGGGACACTTGCTTTTCCCACCGCGTGGAAAAGACTGCAGGCTCAGGGGTAAAGACAGGAGACCGGAGACAGAGCGTGGCCAGGAGCCCTGGGGAGGGCAGTCCCCGGGGAGCAGCCTTTTCTCTAGCAGGAGCCTGTGGAAGGAAACCCTCGTCTAGTTCTCAGAGCCCGTTCTTGGCTTTGTGACAATTTCTAAGTCGATTGGACAAATCCCTCAGCCTTTTGCAGTCTCAGTTTCTCCATCTGTGAAGTTCATTTAATGAGTCTTACCTACCTCACATAGCTGTTGCGTGAGGCTAAAGTTTAAGCGCCTTGAAAATGTCTCATGAAAGGAAGTGCGAGCTGTTAGCTCATTGAGATCTCGGAGCACTAATATCCTCCCACTCTCGCTGGACAGGCAGCTTGGGCATCGCTCCATGTGTGGAGGGGTAGGAATCCTGCCTTTTCCCCTAGATTAGGAAAGGTCATTAAAAAACATGAAACTAGTCATGAAGAATAGGTTCCACGTTTTAGAGTGCTCTGAAGCTTGCGTGCTCAGCAGTAGTCAAAAAGCAAAAAGGATCATAGGAATTACTGAGACAGAAATAGAGAATAGAACAAAAGCCACCATTACCACTTGATAAATCCATACTGCACTCACACCTTGAATTCTGCACGCAGTTCTTGTTTTCCCTCCCCATCTCCGTCTCAAAAAAAGGAAACAGTGTCTAGAAAAGGTACAGAGAAGGGCAAAAATGATGATCAAAGATATGAGCAGCTTTTATCCAAGCAAAGAGAATGGACTAGGATTCATTAGTTTTGAAAAGAGATGCCGGAGAAAAGGGTTACGATGAAACTAGGTTTAATGTCATGCTGAGTAGGGGACAATTGCAGAATACTTTTCATAATCCCAGAATTAGGAGGCATCGTGTGAAACTTTGGAGCACATAGCAGTACTTTTTCATTCATCACATAATGAAGCTGCAGAAGTCACTGTCAGAGGTGGTTGTCAATGTCATAAGTATCTGTAGATTGAGAACGTGATGGGACAGTTCGCAGCGGGGGGAAGCCTCTCTGAGACTACCAAATGTGCGGATTTCCACAACTCTCAGGCTGTCGGAGCTAAGGAGCTTAGCCATGGCTAAGCACTGGAGATGCATTAATAGCTTATAAACAAGACATGATTAGTCTGCCTATCATATGCTACAGAAAGAATAAAGTGTGAAATATGCAAACGAAGACAGGTTTGACTGGTTTACAGTTTTTAGGCAGATAGAGAGGGCAAGATATAAAGATAACTGAGAAGCAGACTCGGTTCTCTTATACACAGACGCTCACATACTCCAGCTGTGATACATCCTCCCAGACATAACAGCAGAACGTCTCACTTCGTATAGGATTACAATGGCATAAATAGTTGGATTGACACTGATAGCTGCCTGCAATGCAGGTTAGAGGAGAATGTAATCATGCCAAAATCTGTCGCCCTGCTGGCGTCTCTGGAGGAGGAAGAGCTGAGTGGCAGGGAGGAGACAATGCATGCCTGATGCACGGAGCGTGAACAATGGATAATCAGGATTTCCGGCACTTCCATCTGGGTAAGAAAGCCAGTTAGGTTGTCAAAACTCATGGGAAGGTGAAAATACAACAAAGTCGTTTCCTTCCTGTCCTGTGGAAGTACCCTTCTGTTTATCTAGCTCGGAGGCTCTTTGAGTTTATTAGCAAATAAGTGCATCTTCCATACATAATTTTGGCCTCTAGCCATCACATATGCTGCTTCGATCATAAATTTTTATTCACCTGAATGCTTTTTGCCCGATTACTTTCTCTGCAAGCACACAAGGTAGCATATACGTACAAAAACACAGCCTAAAGAAGAGCACAAACTCTGTGCTCCACATGCTGAAGATCATGGGCTGGCAGGTAGCATGAGACCTCTGCTGAGACCTCTCTGGTGGTGGGAACCTGAGAGGGGTTCTCAGAAGACCCTCAATGGTTTAAGGACACAGGTCTCACAGGAAGCCATTTCTTACTAAAATACCTAAATGCTCTAGAAAATCTTAAGAATCTCTGTGAGTTACCTAATTGCCAGATAATCAGCCCATTCACACATGCAAAAAATATCCAGTCCTTGTCCAGCCTCATCAGCAACTGAAAGGTGCTGTGTCCAAGATGACAGTGACGGGGATAAGGCCACAGAACTGAATAGACAGTGATTTTTAATGGCATTACCTAGCTGTGCTACATAAAGCTGACAGTATTAGCACCATCCATTTGTCAAATGGCTTGGCTGAGCTCGCTGCATCCAAGACAGTCAGATGAAGCAGGGATTTAATTATGACACTCCAGACATTAACTATTTCAAAAAAGAAATGGAAGTAGGAAACCAGTGAGAAAAGCATTAAATTCCTCATAACTCCTCAAGCATGGCTTCCTCACAGAAGGGGTGATTTTATCCAAAAAAGAGGTTAGAAAAATCCCAGCTGAGAAAAGCATGGGTTTGGATATATGCTTTTTCTCCATACTTTCTGAAGAGCTTTTAGTTCATGTAAATATCTTGCATGGTTTGTAAGTTATCTGACCGTGAAACTACCAGAGGTTTTTGAGCTTAATGTTAGAAAGCATTCAGCTTCTGGGGCTGAATAGCTTCTCCGTGCTGTTTGTTCAAAACATTAAGAGCTCCTGGATCACTTCTTTGATCTGAGATGAACATTAGATACATCCATTCTTTGTTTGACGCAATCCCCCAAGGGTCACTGCTGCCGCAAGGACAAGGTAAGAGGCTGGTGCTTAGCCAGCTGTTTGAGCCTGCGCCTTTCCCAACAGGTCCGTGTCCTGTCAGCACTTACAAAAAAAGTAAACTGGAAATTTTCCTATACGTTTTGCGACTTGAAAAAGCTTCTTATGAGCTGTAATACGATCTGCTAATTTGAATCAAGCTTTGTTTCACTGTTACACTGTTTACTGCTATAAAATATACTCACTAAATTGGCATTGACGCCAATCTCTCTTTCCTCCTTCATTTTCCTTTATTCTCCTTCTAGGTCTGTCTCGTCTCAGTTGAGATACGACACTTTCTCTGATAACATAGTTAGTGTTTCTGGCCTCCCAAATGCTGGACGTGAAATTGCATTATCACTTTCAATTCAAGTAACTCCCTGCTTAAATTCCAGGCATCAAAGTTGCAGACCTTTACGCATTCGCTCTGGACAAATCTGTCTTGCACAGAGAAAGGATTAACGTACCTAACTGCGTGTTACAGTAGTCTCTGAGTATGACCACATTTTGCACGCTGTACTGTAGAATAGATTTTCAGATTAATGTAAGGCATTGGCTAGAATCACATGTTTATTTGATTAATGATGTGTCTGAGTAAGAATACCTCTACCACTATTGCAATGTGTAAAACCAATAATGCCACTGCTTTAGCTTCCTTTTGAGACTTTTGCCTGTGTTGGTTTGGGTCAGATTTGTTATTTTAATAGAATTCTGGTGGGCAGTGTAGAAGGATAATAGTAATACTTGGTCTTCTCTGATGCTCTTCACCAATAAATCATTATTATATGCAGTCACTACAATTCACGCCATTTTACAGATGGGGAGCTGATGCACAGAGAGGGGAACTGCCAATCCAAGGCTGCCTGGGGCAGTGGTGGAGACAGGGGAACCTCTCTCTCTGGATTCCAGGTCCCATTGTCTGTGTTTCTCAGTCTTTTTAAGTTAAAGCTTCCTGAAAATACATAAAGACTACCTAGCCCCTTGGAAAAACAGTTCAAAGATCATCTAGTTCAGTTATCCCAATAGTATTCGTTTGCAACTAACTAAAAACAGGCTAAAACTGAAGCTTTCATTCATTACTTCAGTTTTCCTGCTCTTTCGCTTGTTTGCCTGCTTACATGCCTGGAAATCTGCTATATAAAGTCCTGGGAATGCAGGATTTATAAGAAAAAGAAATAAAAAAGCCTTATCACTTTGCAGGTCACCTTCTAAATATCAGAAATGTTGAGAAACACAACACTGAGTAACTGCTATAATTGCATTACAAGCATCATGAGAACAATACTCCAGGGCCGCATTGCTCAAATTCTGTTATCTGTTCAGCTAAAACCCTCATGGAAATCCGTGGTATAGCTGTGAGATTGGACCCTGTGTTTGGAGAACTGATGCACTCTTAGATTAAAGTCTTCCACAAATGCTACATGTCTTCGCCATTCCGGATAGCCTTCCTTGCATGCTCATCGCTTGAGCGATCTTCCGTGTTGGCAAATACATATTGTGTCAGGGTCTGCACTCACACATCTGCTTTGCATCATGGCACAAGGGCCAGGTACTTCATGAATCCTGCAGGTTTTTAAGTAGCACGTGAGTACTGCGTAGACTTTACTGTGTCGCTGGGCAGAGATGGTTAGACTCAATGTGAATATGCAGTGTGCAAGTGTGACAGCCCTCTGCTCTAATTAATTTCTTCCAAACTGAAGACATCTGCGTTCTTCTTCCAGTGGTAATAGGGCTTTTTATTATTATTTAGAAATGAGTATAACTTTGAGCTTCATTAAAACCAAATGTTTAATTGCGTTCATGGATATCAGTTTTATTGATTTACTTAACTTTCCCCTTACAGTACGGCAGAATAATATATCACGGTTTCATATACTGCTGTCCTAGCCAAGTTTTACTTCAGCGTCACAATTTCTCAGACAACTATGCATTGATGGTTTATGTTGGCAGGGCCTTTGCTTCTGCTGACAAGTTGGAAAAGAAGAATCCCATTTATATTTTGAGATTTCCTAAAGCCTGTTGATTTATGAAATTCAACTGGCCTTGCATTAGGTTTTGCTTTATTGTGTTTTTTCCTTTCTTTTCTTTTTAAGGGAAAAATACCCCATTTGACTTTATCATGCACTTATGTAGTGGAGTTATTCCATCTAATTGCATTTTCCCAGTTGAGAGATTCTTGGCAAGTTAAGCAGCAATTAGGAACAAATTAATTATTTTAAGTTAGATTTTAAGTCCTTTTTCTTCGAGATGGAGGTAGAGCTCCCACCACAGTGCATCCCATCGGCAGGTTCCCTGGGTGTCCGTATGGCCTACGGTAGGCAAATACCAGCGAGCCGCCGCTTGTGCTTAGGGCTGATTAGGAGCAATGTGGATGTGGTTTATTTGGTGCCGAGCACCAGACACAAGCAGAGTTCAAACCCTGCTGCGAGGTAGAGTAAAATATTAGCTCAGGCTCAAGACCACACTAACGCAGCTTCCAGTTGGCACCGAGCCTGTGAGCTGATGTCTGGACATGCTGCATGGTATAATTTTCCTTTCTCCCTCTCTGCTACTGTGGATGGAGAGCAGGGGCTGCTTGTTTTAGATGGGGGTTGAATTGTCTCGTCTCGTTCCCGGTGACGGTGGCGGTAAGGTTGTACTGTGGAGCTGCTCTGGGCATGGGGTGAGGGTCAGGTCCCACCACTGGGCATAGAGGGAAGGGTTTGGGCAACAGGAGCCTGCAGGGGCCAGGAACCACCTGGGAAAGTTTTACCATCTTCTGGGAACAAGTGCTGACACAGGAGTGCGGGAGAACCGTCTTCAGGAGGGGACACAGAGGCAGTACAGGAGTAACAGAGCCTGTTTTGAAAAGCCTGACACAAATACGGAAGGAAAGAAAGTAATTATGAATTTATTTTATCTGCATCAAATTCTGAGCACTGAAAGACTGATAGGTGTTGTTAATTTTATCCTGCTACGCCAAAAAAGAAAGAAACCATAGTTTTCGACTAGCTATATTTTTAAGGTGCTGTGTTTGGCCCCTATTCAATGGGAAAAAATGCAATAGTAGGAAAAGAAAAGTAGTCAAAAACAGAAAGTGGGCCAAGATAATTCATAGTTGATATTCATTATCTTATTACAGATGGTCACGAGCCAGGTGCTGATATCCTGTAGGTTGCACTCGAAGGATAAGGGTGCATTAAATGAAATGTATATTTCCCTTATGTTGAATCTGCACATTTTTTGACCATGGGATTGCTTCATATGCAAAGGTGGAACTGTTCTTAAAGGCCCTTGCTGTCACTAGAGAGATGGCAATTTCAGTGACAAGTAGAATTGACTGTCCTTGGTTCTGGTGTGCTCAGTAGAAAATAAAATTAATAGCTTTGGTATCTGCTCATTTGTCCCTATCTCCTTGAGCTAAGTAAAATGAGGGGAAAAGAACTGGTTAGAGACGTTAGGCAGTGGCTGGGTATAGAAGGTGTGCACCTGGAAACCTGGCACTGATGTTGCATGTTTCTGCGAGGAATACTTGGCACCAAAATGCTGGGTTAAAAAAAAAAAAAAAAGGAGAATGTGAGCGCTTTACCCAGCAATAGGATACTATGAAGTCCCTCCCTTCAAGTGTAAATAATCAAAGAAAATGATATAAGTATAAATTTTTTAAAGTGAATGTTCTAAGCAGGGTAGAGTTCAACATTAAAAAAAAAAAAACACAAAAAAAACCGCTATGTGTGTTACGCTGTTTTAGAGTTGTCAGCAGAGGGAGAGATGGTCAAGCTGGCCCGTTTCAAACGGCGACAAACAGGGCTCTGCCTCCATTGCTGGCTCCAGCAGCCTCCCAAATTAAATGATTAATTGCACAAGGGAAAGACGACAACCTTTATTTAATTATGCTGATTACAGAGTTGCTGGTTATCAGAGTAAAGGGAATATGTTGTCCTACTTTCCTAAATTCTTAAAGGAATGAAGTAGGTCTAACCTAATTTCTTGGAGTAAAGTTACTCAAGTCATGGGGCAACTTGCTTGGAGGTCTCTGCCGTGTCACTCGGGCTGTAGTGTCTTAGCTATAGGTAAAGGGCTGCTGTGGTAATTCAGTACTGCTTTTCCATCTATGACATATTTAATATTCACAGTGTTTTCAGAAACACTTAATCTACAAGCATGCCTGTGTGGTGGGTAAATAATACATCTTAGCTGACTTGCCAGGGCTACTAAGGAAGCTGCACATGGATTGTCAGACTCTGAGTCTCTGTTCAGATCAGTACCTGATGCTCCTTCCACGTGTAATGGCTCTGTGAGTGCTATTGCATGGCCTTTTTAATATATTCTAGCTACAGTTAACTGAAAAATGGTTGTTTATTGGCTTGGCTGAATTGAAGTTAACGAGGATTTGTAGCAAAGCTGTGCTGTCAGTTGGCTCAGAACCAAAGTTTCAGTTTATTGGTTAGGGGGCCAAAGACTTTGAGTTTCTTAATCATATCTTTCTGTTCTATCTAGGACAGCTTTTCCTAATAATTTTATTTTTTTTTAAATCAACATTTATGGTGTCATTAACCTGCTGCTGGGTCTCTGCTTGGTTTTTTTGGGCATTCTGCAGAGGGGTTGTATAGAGACACGTGAGATACGTGCTGGTCTCACGGTGGTTGTAGTATCTCCTTTCTGTTGCAGTACAGACAAGAATTATAGACACTTCCCATACACCAAAAAGACACACTAATGAAATGTAGCCAGGTTTGGGCTGAAAATGATAGCTGCTAATAGCATATATAGACAGCATAGAGCAGATTAAAGGAGGAATTGAGGAAGAACGTCTTGGCCAATTGCAAGTTCCATAGGAATTTTAGGCAGAATGTTATTATTACTGCTGAAACTTTGCCAGCGCTTAGGGATTCATGCCCACATAATTTAAAGATATGTAAGAAATTAGTAATGCAGTGCAGTTTTAATTGATGAATACTTGCAACGCCCCTGTAAGTGAACTTTTGTCCATCGTTTACGAAAGAGAAATGGGTTTTAAAGGATGCTTTTCTTTGATTACACAGTCAACCAGTAAAACCTGATCTCCAGTGCTGTGCAGTAGCTGTCTAGCCCTCTCCTGCTTGGTTATTGCTGTGTGCTCAGGATATAAGTTAGACTCTTGTAAGTTAGACACTGAATATTAAATTCCTTCTTCTTACAGTAATTTCTACCTGAGGCCTGGCTTTAAACCTAATTCATACTTTCTAATGGTATGCCGGTCCTGGTGTAAAGCACAGCAGTCTTTTCATTCTGTGGTCCTTCCTGCAGTTGCAGTTACAGTTGCTAGTTCAACCAGCTTTGCTGGAGATTGTCCTACTCAGTGCCAGAAAGGTCCAGACATCCTACCCCGTGTGTGCAGATCACGGGGACCCGTGCCGTGCTGCTCACCTGCCTTGTGCTGAGCTGGAGGAGCATCTCTGCAGCCGTACGGCAGCGGCCTGCCTCAGCAAGAGGAATCCGAAACAGATCACTCTTTGGTCAACTTTGCTGTACTGCAGCAGGTCAGGGTAGTTGGGCAGGACCCAGCACAAAAACCAAGCACGACTTTCACCGGGTGAGTTGTCAGCAGCGTACAGTGAGAATGGTTTTTGATTAGGAGGCAGGACATGAAGCCCACAATTGGTTGCGTGAGTAGGTTCTTCCACAGGTTTGCACAGGTGGTGCAAGGTGTTGTATGTCTCTCTAAACCCTCATTTCCTCTTTGCATGCTATAGCTGACAGTAATGCAACAAGAGTTCTTCCATTAATGGAAGATCTTTGAGATCCTCAGATGGCAGATGGTACTGCAATAAAAATGATTATTCTTGGGAGCAAAATGTGTTAAACAGGAATCCATTGGTTAATATATCTGAGCTTCATTTTAGCACCCTACTATGCAACATTTAATAACCCATTTAGATACTGCAGTGCATCTTTCATCTGGCAGATTTGTTGCTTGCATCAGCGTTTGGTTTAAAAGGTATAATGCACACTGCAGATCCTAATGCATACTTTCACTCTGTACCTTTTCTAGTAAAAGCATTTACCACATTTCTGTTCCTTACTGTTTGCCATGGGTCCTCAGAAACACATGCATTGTGACTCCGCTCAGCAGTGGCAATGCATCACTGGGAGAACAGAAAACACATAAAACACAAATGTAATTTTACTCTACAGCACAGCACTTCAGAAGAGGAAAATTTTCTTTGAGCCATTGCTTTTTGTAAAGTATAGTATGCTGCAATGACAAATATACAGCTTCGATGTCTCCAGCTCCAGCCAGGCGTGACGCTGTAAATCAACATTTTGCTTTTTCATACTCTGTCATTATTAAAACCTGTTGTAGCTTTGTTGAAAACAAACATACATTAGCACTTGAAAGCCATGCATCTTACTCTGCTCTCTTATGTAACAGGGGAATTATTGTATTTGAAAACAAAAGCTACATTCTGGAGCCATTAGAAGGTGCTGCGGGTGAACACAAGATCTACCCATCAGAGAACTTGAAAATTGCCCCAGGATCTTGTGGCCACCATTTGGACCTTTCTGCCCTGAGGGCTGATGACACACCACACCGTTCTCAAACATCTGCTGGCAGGGTAGGTGGATGATGCAGTTTTATGTTCCTGGTTTGCTGAGTACCTGTCTGGTGGCATTTCCATATTACTGTCTGCCATAGCTTTGCTCCAACTGGAAGAGCTACTCCTTACGATTCTCAAAGGCAAAGAGTTTTTAAGTGGTTATCATTCCTTCTCTGCTACGTAGGTCTAGATTACAGGTTTCTCAAGAAAGAGTTCTGCCTTGGAGAAGGGCAGGAGCTTGTGCTGCTGTCCTTCGCTCAGAGGTCAGCTGTGATCTGCTGGGGGGTTGGATGGGCTGCTCCCTACGTGTTTCAGTCCTGCTGCATCGGCTTTCTCCGTGAGCTAATCCTGGAGTTTCGTATATCCCTACTGAGCAAACCGTTACACCATATACTCACTTCTGTTGAAGTCAGGTATTTAAGTACATGCTTAAAGTTAGGCAAACATGATTTGCTAAAACTTTAGTACTTTTTCTTGGTCTTGCTTACGGAACTTTTTTTTTTTTCCCCCACTCTCTTTCTGGTAATGAGATGGCACAGAAAAGTGTGTGGTGTCATATTATGGTAATATACTTTGATTCATGTTCCAGTTATGATTATAGCAACAATTTAAGACCCCGTAAGAACACTGAGCTGTGTCTAGAATAGTTCTTGCCTACCCAAGATGGAAAAGAACATGATAGCGATGATGCTTTGCTAATAATATGTTTTGAAACTTAAATGAACCTTTAATTCTAGTAGGAAAGTATTTTATGCAGACAAAACAAATTCTCACCATTTTATTCTACAGATGTATTATTGTAATTGTTTTTATGTAAGAAGCAATGCTCCTAATGTAAAATGCATCTCGCTAACAGAAACAGGAGAAAATGAAAAGAGAAACAAAGCAGGAAGAAGAAATACACTAACAAATTCATGTGCATATTGGATGGGGAGTGTAGAAAAGACTGGTTTAGGTGTTCAAAAATTATACAATGGTCCAAATCTGCCCTCCAAATTTATTAAATGTGGCATGTTACTAGTATATGTGACTATAAATCCGAAGCCTTTGCATCAAGTTAATTGTTAAGGAAAGCAAACTAAATGGCATCACTAGGTATCACTTATGTAGTGGGATTAAATTATTTTACGGTGGAGGAATATTAAACAGTACATCTCCAAATTTCTTTTTGCCCTATAAATATTTCATTAGCTATTATATATACTATTTTATGGGGCAAGCTTATTTCTGAAAATGCCTGAAGTCTATAGGTTGAAAGTGCTGGCATATATCTGAATTTATGCTTTCTGATTAAATATTCCCTATTAACGTTTCATGATATTTTATATAGATGACATGCGCTTTCTATTCTTTCTGGGAAACATGGAATATCAGAATAAAGCCATGGCCTTTCAGCCCGTCCTTCTGTAAACACAACTATAACCAAACACAATTAACCAAAATGTGCTTCTTTACAATGAAGCTTCAAATATCTGTATAGGTCTCTACACTGTGCTAGAGTGTGTCTGTAGACCATACCAAAGCTTAGAAAACTGTATTTCTGGATAGAGGGGACTATTTAATGTGAATGCAAAAGTACTTTCTACATCTTTATTAAGGCTATCCCAAAATATTTAGCAACTTTTAACTAAAGCGTGCTGACATAATCAGTTTAACACTAGGTAATGGAAATAAAAAGTGTGCATAATCAAAGTAATTTTACTGTTGCCCTCAAGTTTCTTACATTTTGTTCATGGCTTCAACTACATGTCAGAATTCACTTTAAATATCTGAATAACATTTTTTACTGTGGCTCAGTGGACATAATTATAAAACCTGTCAATGTATATATCATATAGATAGGTGAAATATATATAATGAGTACGTTGGATAAATTTCTAATATATGAATTTTGCAACTTGTCAAATGAAATCTGGGGAGTGAATTTTCACATGTCAATGTTCTTATCAGCTAAATAGACTGTCAGGATGCATTGAATAAAGATGACCCGCAAAACATGGAAAAACAAGCCTGTTCCAAATTTTAGTGGGTCACAGAAGTAAGCAGAAATTCAGTCTCAGCTTTAGTGCGCTATGAGTATTTGGGGCTTCTGGGAGGGTTGTGGGGGGCTTTTTCTTTTTTCTCTTACCCTCCACTCAGCTGCATCTAATGCTTATTGAGCTGAGCTGAAACATTAGATCAATATATCACAAAGTTAGATTAGCCCTTGGTTTAGATTTAAGTATAGATAGATGATGGAACAAACGGTAGAGACTCGCTCAGCTTCCCAGATCCAAACACGAGGTATAATTGGCCAGGTCAGATAATATAGCAGATGTGTGCAGACACTTTTTGTCCTGTTAGAAGTGCGTCCCGATAAATACTGGATGATTTCATAACTCAGGGACCCTCAAATTGCAGCATGGGCTGGGTCTTCCAGTTGAGGATCCTATGGAAAGCAAGTCTGGTGTGTAAGACAGCCCCTACAGCATGTCTTGCTGTAGTAACACAAAATAGTCATTTTGGTGGTGCTGGTGAGCTACAGATCCCGCTGGTCCGTCGTGTGTGGCCAGCGGATCATGGAGAAAGAGAGAAGCTGCAGCTTCTCTCCGGTGCCAGGAATCCAAGCTGAACCCATTCCCAAGGAAGGGAACGTGAGGAAGGGCTACAGTGGTATGGGACAGCGGCTTTGTGGTAGGATTGGGCATGGCAGAAGTGGGGGAGAAAGACAACAGGGAGTGGAGCAAAGTGTATTTTCTTGCATCCATGTCTGTCTGTCATGGCTGCATTATTGACTCTCCGTTTTAATTCCAAATGATTAAATCAGGAAATGGATTGTGCAGCGATGCAATTGGCTGCAGAAAGCAAGCTGAAAGAAGTGATAATTAGGTACATTTTATAAATAAATATTGTATCCAAGGAACACACATCACCTTTGGGCAAATCACAGGAATGGATTTGTTATGCTAATCGGTCACCAGAGGCTCATCTGATGATACCACGCTGGCCAGTTTCTCTCAGGCTAAATCTCTGCAGTCCAGACAAATTTACTTTTGGTTAAAAGTAAATGGTGTAAGCTGACTGATGTAACAGAGCTCTTCTCGTATCTCCGTACCTGGGCTACCGTGTCTGATCTTCTGCTCTTCAGCTGAAGGAAGACCAGAGGCATCTCAGAGACACTTCTCTGATCAGGACCGCATAAGAAATTTCTGGTCTGTATTAGAGCCACAGTGTCTGAGAAATAAATTCTGTCCCAAACAAATCCCCCATGGCCATTTTCGTGCTTCCCTTGTGTGACGTCTCACTCGCGTCCAATGTATTTTGCAGAGGGGTAAACTGAGCTCTGCCGGAGAAGCCGCAGTAGCCTCGGACGGAGTCGGCTGCGACGTGGCGGGCCCTTTCTCCCACACCGGCTGCTCCTGCAGAAGCCGCAGGAGGGAGCGTGTGCTGGTTCCCAGCCCAGCGTGCTGCTTCGCGCTGCCGGTGCCCCGCGCGGCAGACGAGGCGCGGGCGCGTGTGCCAAGCCTGTGCCGCACCATTTCCCCATCGTGGTGACAGCTGCCTCCAGTGCAGCAGAAACGACGTCAGAGAATCCTAATGCTGGAAGAAATTGTGAGACTCTCTACCCGGGCTCATTTGTCAGGCCTCAGAGCCAGTGTCATCCAACAAAGTGTTTATACCGTCGATGTTTAGTTCATTAGTGATATCTTCTACTGCTTTCTCCATTCAGAAATACTGCCCAAATTGAGTTTATTTTTCAGTTTCAAAGCTGTATAGCACTCCTAAATAGGAGATTTGTCATGTTTGAAAGTTAGAGTTAGGAAGGCTGCGTTTGTCGCTCCCCTCTGACCGTAACGCTTCTTGTGAAACGGTCTGAGCCGCGGATCAGCGGGGAGCGAAGAGGAACGCACTGGTGGTGTGAGGAAAGCTTGCTGCAATCTGACTGGAAGGTCTGGCTGTGAGGTCCAGTGCTGACTTAGCTTCTTAGGAAAATGCCTTGGGGATTGCACAGTTTGCCTTGGAACACAGAGTCTGCATTGGAAAGCTTTGGTCATGTTTTAGGTTATAGAGGTTCAAGGCATCATGGTTACTTTGTAAGTCATACATCTGCTTAAAACCCTAAAGTTCTGGCATGAAGGTCAGATAAACTGCTGAGAGCTCTTTTCACCAACTTTCTTACTCCAGAAACAAGGGAGAAGCGGTAGAAGAGATGCTCAGCTGGCGTAAATCAGAGAACCTTTGCAAACATTAATAGGTCACTTCAATTTAGAGTAGCAGAGGAGCAGTCGTATGATTACCACTGTTACAAAATCATTTAATTTTCTTTAGCGATCTTTTTGCAGATAAGCATTATGATTAGATCTGCATTTAGAACTGCAAATATCATGACATACTATTGTACATGAAGACACGGATGCAGGATTAAATGTATGCCTTTCATTTTGAGAGCATTATAGTTTGCTTCCCCAGACACTAACAGTTCTTCCTGTTTTTTCCTGCAGTTGTTCTTGGGTTTTTTTCCTATGTAATTTATCAGCTGCCCAATTGCTCTCCCCCCCTCTACTTCACTCAGTGTACCTTTATCCCTCATTTTTCTTAGCAGCCCGCTTGTCTATTTTGTGGAATGATTGCTAAATGTTGTATTGTCATTTCTCTAAGTGTACTCAGAGAAGAGCAAGGGTCTTTCTACCACAGATGATATTCTCCTAGGAGGAAAAGATAACCCAAACATTTCAACCACAAAAAGCTAGAAGGTTGTGAAAGACTTTGCAACATTTTCCTACTTGCTCTGATCAAATCCGTGTTGTTTTGTGAGCACCACGTTATCTATATCTGTTCTGGTAGATAAAAGGATGACTTTCATGGGAAAAAGAAAACAATAAAATGTATGTATGCAGTGAAACCTTTAGAAATCTGAGATGATGTGTATCTCCTTTTGCAAACACTCTCTTGGACTGAGGCAAAGCTGATTTCTAAGGATGACTTACTGCAAAAACAAAATACTATTTTCATCTTTTTTGTCAGTACAAGAGGGAGACTCTGAAGACAACAAAGTATGTGGAGCTTGTTATTGTGGCAGATAATCGCGAGGTAAGAAACTTAAAAGATATGGGAAGTACAAGTGGGAAACGGGTAGCTCAGTTCAGTTTTCATGGTGCTGCGTATAATGTGCTTCAGATAATAATATATGGTTCTCAAAAGTAATGCTTCTTACCTGACGAGGGCTAAGCAGTGGGAGGCATTATTAAGATAAGTGTAAGGCTGATAGTCCCATGAAAGTCAGCAGGAGTTTGCTGTTGGCCTTTGGTTGCCCTTTGCAATCCCCAAACATCAGTGACAGTGCTGGCAAAGTAAGGTAGCTGCTGGGGGGAAATATTACTATATTAGTGCTGCTAGCATATTGATCTTTTACATTCTAAGTTTCAGAGACAAGGCAAGGACGTAGAAAAAATTAAGCAGAGGCTGATAGAAATTGCAAACTATGTTGATAAGGTAAGAACATTAGAATTATTTCACTTTTTCAAGCCTTACTACACTTCCTGAAGGATATTCTGGTGAAATCTAGGTCACTTTTACTAGTAAATTAAAACAGATTCTAAAACTTAAAAATTACCCTTTCATGGAGAGATAAGGAGCTTGTCACTGAGATTTGCTGGTAAAAATAAGTCCTACATTTCCAATATTCCTTTTTTTACTAGATCAACTATGAGTCAGCTCAGACGTTCTGTCGCAAAGCCCAGCCTAATAGTGAGGAGAGCAACAGCAAGGAGGAGCAATAGTTCTGTAACTGAAAACAGACCTTAGCTTAGTCCTGGAAGAATTCCTTTGTAAGCATAAAAGAACTGCCAAAGAATTAATTCAGGCAAAGGTACTTACTAAACATTAGGCCAGATATACTGTTGTGCCTGCTAAGAAAGTCTGCTGTCTTAGCCAGTTTTGCCTTTACTACAGTGTTTTTAGGTTACCCAGCACCACCGCAGACCCACCATTCCTGTAGTACTCCATGGACACAAAACTGTTTGCACAAAATGCAGACATGTGCGTGGTTTCCCCGCGGTTGCTTGTTCAGTGCCATGCTGCATGCGGCCGTGCTGGTACAGGTGGAAGGCGGTGCGGGCGATGTGGTTTATGTTCCCAGCACCCCCTTGCAGGGCATCTGGCCCTACTCAAATCAGCAGCTTTCCCAGCTCCTAGCACTGGCTTTGCCCCATCTCTTTATCCACCCAGATGACTCTGTGCAGGTTTCCAAATGTATATTTGATAGCCTGGCCACTGCTCGCTGTTCACCTCCGCTGCCTGTGATAGGCCCACCAAAAACAGTGTCTCATATTTTCTGCTGCCTCGTTTGAGGAGCTAACACATGTGCTGCTTTCCTGATACTCCAGTATTTCAGGACAATGTTTCTCTCCAACCAGTAAAACCAAGAACGTAAACTTAAACTTTTGACATGTCTTTCAACATCCTAAGCTGTGAGCTCTCCTGTGCTCAGTAACTGTGTGGAATACACATATCTGTGGATGCCCTGTTCCTTAGGAGCTGCACAATTTAGCCCTAAGATTTTATTAACCTGGGAAGAGGCTTGTTTTGAGGAAGAATTTGGAGGAAAAAAATCTCTTGCAGTATCAAGAGATGTTCCAATTGTAAGTCAACAAAGGAGAAACGTATAAAGACATGGCCAATGAGCTGAATAGCCCAAGAAACATAGCAGAATTTAAAAAAAGCTGTACTTAAGGAAGCAGGAGTTTATAGCTAGGTGAGAGTGGCAGTGTTTTGCCTGTGGAGATAAGAAGAGACATGGCCCGGATTTTTGTATATGAAGTACTTTCTTGACAATATACAGTAAACTCTTGAGTCCTCTAGGTGAATGGCACTACAGTGTTTTTTGAACAGGTTGAAGTTTACTTTTGTTGTGCTGTATAGTCAGAAAAATGAGGACTCCAGTAATGAAATTATAACTGAGAGAGTCTAATTTAACTGAGAACTTACCCATTGATGCTTCAAGGACAGTAGCTCAAGGAGAAGCATTCTTGATTAAAAACAGGATGCCGAATAGACCTCCACTTCTGTAATTGTCTTGCTGACTTATTACTGGAGGAAGGGTGTTTATATGTTACCTGTTCAAAATTAATTTTGCATGTTATAATATATTTATGTTTTATGCTCAATTTATGCTGAGTAAATGGCAGTACTATCCAAATGACTGTAATGCATATAGACAAGACAAAGATCTAATACATGTTTTTCTCAGACTATCAGTCAAATCGGTACTTGATTGATTTTTGAGTCCTTCTTCACATTAGTCGTAGCTAAAAAATGTTATCACTGCTCCATTGTTAACACTGTTCCAGCTCCCCTCTTGTAGCAACTGTGGCATTTACTAAGGTGATAATAGTTTACGTAGCCAACAGTCCTATGATTACTTGTTTTAAATCTGCATTGAGCAAAACTTGATGACTGATTTAATTTTCAGCAACTATTCTGAACCACAATTTTAGCAGAGTACAGTAATACTGCTGCTTCTACCTCCTGACTTGCAGTGGTGCTAGTAACAGAGGGAAATTGTGGAGCGAGTCATCTGCAAGAGCAACAAGTTTGTTCAGAAAGTGGAGGGTATGTTAAGTAGTTGCAACTTTTTGTCTTGAAGAAAGATATCAAACCTAGATGAGACATAGCAAAGTCACATGTCTATGGATGTCTTTGAATGCCTTGTGGTATTTAGTTAGGTCAGACCTTAACTAATGCTTTCTCTACATCACAGAACATAGATTGTCCTAGTCCAGTCCTATAACGTGCTTATTTTTGCCCTAGAAGAGGAGACCCTTTAAAGGGACCGTTAAGCCTCTGCAAGAGGGGTTCATATGCACATTATGCCTCTGTTGACATTTTCTGATCTAATGTGTTCTAAAACAGGTCTTAGCATGTATTTTTTTTCTCACTAGTTTTATAGGCCACTAAATATTCGAGTAGCCCTGGTTGGCGTGGAAGTATGGAATGACATGGATAAGTGCTCTATTTCTCAAGACCCTTTCACTAGCCTCCATGAGTTTCTGGACTGGAGAAAGCTAAAACTACTACCTCGTAAACCTCATGACAATGCACAGCTAATAAGGTATAGTTGACCGTCTATTTAATATTGGCTGGGATTTCAGTGATTCAAGAATAGCTCTACTGAATTCTTGTTCAGTTGTTAAGCTGTTGTGGTGAACATCTGTGCTCGTGAGGGTTGAAGGCACTGCTTTGTCTTTCCATTCTGCAAACATAAGGGAACTTTTCAGGGCCCTTCAGCAGTGTGGGCAGATGGTACAGATGAATTTCCTTTCATAGCTCTGCAACAGCTCTGTTACTTATAGGCCTTTCCTGTATACAAATCGCAAAGCATTGTGGATAGGTTATAACCTGATAAATATGTTGGGTATGAATTCTCAACCAATTTAAGCTAGTCTAAATTTAAACTGTTACTGAAAGAGGTAGTTCTGTCCTCCTCGCTGAAGTAGAGCTTTGTCTGAAGCTGATCAGTTAGTAGGAAGACCTCAGTGAACTTTAAAATGGAGTCTAAATTGGACAATTCATTTGTAATTTAAAGTTTAAATCTTTTATATATAAAATCTTTTATATATATTTTCACCCCGCTGCTGTTTCCTGGATTAAAATAATTGAGTAAGCGTGCTCAAGGTAAGAGTACTCTTAAAAAAAACACCAGTAAGAGAAGCACCTCTTTCTTGAACCAGATATCATTATGAGCAGTGAACCATTCTTTATACTATACAAATAAACATACTTTATGTATTAGTAATTGAAAGGTGCTCTCTTTGCTCATTGCACAGATATTCTTACATTATCTGTGTAAGAATAGAGTGAGCCCTTTCATATTGTCTGTTGCAAGATATTTGATTACTCTGCATGTCTAATAACTTTTTGTTTAGAATAATTTTATTGTTGGCAAAGTAATATATTAAGTAGCCTATAGACTTCCCACTGCATAAAATAACTCTTCTTTGAGCTAGGGACATTTTTTATGTTTGTATTCCCAACCTCAGTCAGGGAAAAAAAGAAAGGGAAAAAGAGTCCTGTTACAGCGGTAAATCTGAGGGATGGTGATCAAATGCATCTTTCAAGTAGCAGGGATGCTGTCATTGACACTCTGGAAAGTCTGCCCGACTAATCCGAGCTTTGCATTGTTTTCAACTTGCGAATGTCTGGAGCTGACACATTTGAAATGGGATCTTTGTCTGAGGTTGGCAAAAATACAAGAGTGAAAATAGTAGGGCTCTCTCTTGACATTAAATGGTGATTCTGTGGTTCTTTTCCTTTGCTGCCCTCCTGCAGTGGGGTGTACTTCCAAGGGACTACCATTGGCATGGCGCCCATAATGAGCATGTGCACTGCAGAGCAGTCTGGCGGGGTTGTCATGGTAAGTGTTGAAGCTGGCCAACTGATGCAACATGTTCCCGAGGGCTGTAACACTGAATTCTGTACCAGAACAGCAGCCTCTTCTGTCCCGTTTTCAATCTCAACCTTACCTCTCTCTATATGCAGCTTGCTTGTAAATGTTTTAAATCATCGTTTCCATAGTGAACAAAACAAAATCTTGCATTGAAATATAGCATGACCTATTTGCAAGAATCCTCAAAGTGGATGAAACTACTCCTAGTTATCAATAAATCAGCTGTAGAGGTACTGTGAAAGGTGAGAACCATGTATTTGTTATGCACCTGAGTATGCTAGGTAACATGCAACATCAGTCTGTTCTGAATCTCTTATTATATTGCTTTTGTTCTGCATATACAGTTTCCTGAGTAAGGTCTTATTTTCTGTCTTTGCAGCAGAGTGGTTTTATTATATTGCCAGAAAACAAGCACAAACAGTGGCAGCATTTGTTCTACCTCCGTGTGTCTCTCAGAGTATTACTGTTAGATTCTAGACAGAATGAACATACAAGTAGGCATCTTAGCCAATGTCTGAGAATAGTTCTGAAATACTTTATTTCAGAAAAAAAGTGTAAAATTTCTGAATTTTGAACAATATTTTGTGTAGGAAAGGGCAGAGGAGAAGTTTTGAATTAACTAAGCTTTTTAATTAAAATACTTTAAATTAAGTGTGGAGTCTCAGAGCTGTTAGGCTGCTAACATGCTTAGCTGGTGACCTCAGAGCTTGGTAGCCATGGCTCTCAGCTTCAGAGCCCAAAGCCAGGAAGCCCTAAGAACCTCTCAGACTTTCTCTATTTCTGAGTTCACAGGATGGCACGTGGTTTTCAGCACCTTTGTGTTTTCTACAGTTCTGTCTAGACTTTATCCACCTTAGCTGATTTGTTGATTCTCTGCAGCTCTGCTGGACACCTCAGCTGCAGATCCCTTGGTGGACAAGGCTCAGGGGTGCAGGAATACACAATGCTCTTAGAGGCTGCATGCTCTCTGATTTCAAAGCTCCTAGTTCTTCAAAGCATCACGGTGCTAACCTGGAGCCCAGGACAATAATGTTTTTGCCCCAAGACAATCCTCATTACAGGCTAATTCCAGAGATACAGCCGTTTGAAGCACTTTTCTTCTTAACTAGAGTGCATGCTGAGGTTGTTCCACAATGCAGGGCTACCCCGTGGTCTCTCAGACGAGCTGGCAAGAAGCCAAGCTGGGATGGTGTATGCCTTTGTGGAAAATGATGGATAGATGGTCCAGACTAGAAGAGCTTACCAGGTGAGCTGGGAAGCTGGGATGTAGAAAATGTGTGGGGAAGAGTTGGAACAAACAACCAAACCACATAAGGTGGAGAAAGTCACATCAAAATTGTAGAAAAGACAAAGATCTCATCTCTTGGTAGCTTTCGAAAAGCTGAGTTTCTTACACTTTTTTGTTACAGGTTTGGGGGGTTTTTGTCTTTTTTGTCTTTTTTTGTTTTTTTGTTTTTTTTTGTTTTTTGTTTTTTTTTTTTTGCTAAGTACCTGGGGGATAGGTGAAAAAGGAAAGGAAGAAAGGAAGGAAAAACTGTTAGGAGTCTCCTGCAGCCGTTCTGAATCTTGACAAAGGCATGTATCAGGCAGACAGCCCCCATTTTATCCATTTCTCCATCAAGACATCGGTCCCTGCTTTGGCTTTATCAACAGTCAGGAATGCCCTTAATTATGACTTTTTTGTCCTTTTAATTTAGACCATAACCTTGGAAATGTGTTACAGTGTATTTTACTGCAAAGTCAGTCCTCTTCACTCTGGAAGCTGACACTTTAAGCAAACAACAAAAACTATTTCATTCCAGTAACAAGAAAACAAGAATCAGCATTTCTTTAAAGTGCTTTCAGGCTCTGATGGAGGAGACACTGATTTATAGGTCCATGAGAAATCTAGTGAGTGTGTAAAGAATTGTGGGCCAGACTGCAGCTTTAGTCATTCGGGGAAGCTGGTTGTTTCTCAGAGACTCCCATCTCAGTGCACCGACACTTCTGAGGTGCAAATTAACTTAGGCTTGCACAATACAAGGAGAAATGCTTTCCAGGTCTTTAGCCAAATCCTCAAAAAGAACCAAACCAACACCCCAAAACCCAAATGGGCAGCTCAGTCCAACCTCTCCCTTACAAATTAACAAAGGCTAATTGAGGTGTGTATAAAAGAGTCTTGATACAAACCTGTACATACATAAGAAGAAAGCTCTAATTGGAATATATGCAAATTAAATAGTGAATGCGTTTTAACCTGGGCGGTTATGGTGCTTGGACATCTCAACACTGGGCAATCAAATGTGTTACCTTCCTTGTAATTTGACCTACATTTTACCGATCTCGTGCCACACACGCATTCCCAAAGAACTCCCGCACTTTCAGTCCTGAATGTAGAGGCAATGGAATCATTGCATGAGAAATAACTTTTGAATGTAAAATTGGAAAGAGTTGTCCCTGTATGATCTGATTTTCTTGACTGGTTTTGTAGTTACTCAAATCTACTATATCTAAATTCTTCCATCATGCCTCTCTGAATGCCTCTCTCCAGCCTGTTTTTTTGTAGGGCTGAATTCTCTCAGCAGTGTAGGAGACCGCTGTCTCCCACTAACACTAACAGGAACGCCAGGTGGGTGGGCAGAGCGGATCTCTGCACACAAGAAGCTTTTGGTGTATCAAGGGCATTATCGTTTTGCTTTATTGTGATAGCTCTGTTGCTGTAGGGAGACAAAACAAATGATAACGTTAAAACAAGTCTTTGAAACAGGCTTCAGCCTTCGTTCTTCTATTTGAAAAGATTTCCCACTCAGTTCATGGATTTAGAAATAAAATATCTCTAATTTGCTGTGATGTAGTGCAGTGTTTTCAGCCATGTGAATTCCCTGTTGAGGTTAGGGGGATGCTAGGCTAAATGACAAGGGCTGGGACTGAGGCATGAACATTGCAATGAATTGCTTAAATTACATAGAAGTGGATTTTAGAAAAGTTGGATTGCTACAACTGAGTGAACCTGCATGGGAAGTTCCAGGATGGGGGCATTAGTCTCGTCTAGCTGGAGGTGAGAGTATTTTATTTTTAAGGTCGGAACTGAATCTCAGTGAAATGAAGCAGCTGTGTGTTTTGTGCGACAGCTTAGGATGTCTTACCAGTCCATGGCTGCCTATTCAGTGGTTGTGAAACTGTTTGGTTATGACTTTTACTACTCAAGTTAACTTTGAAAGACCTTAGTGGAATCAGTCAAAGTCACACTGCTATTCATTTCTTCAGTACTTGTAGTACTTAAGTAGTCTCAATATCAAGTGGGACATGTTACTGTTTGTTTTGATACTCTTCATTTATGCTGTCTTCAAATAACCTCTTTTGCTGAGACATCACATTCCTTGTTTTAAAAACCCACTCTAGAAACTGATAAAATAGCATTCCAAGTGGATCTGAGCAAGTAATGAGAACCGCATGTGTTGTAATAATTGTTTGCCTATTCAAGACCCAAATTGCATTTCAGAGCATTTATTGCTCTAATTCTAGAGTGGACTGTGCACATTCTTTTTTTTTTTTAATTGCCAGCTTTGGAGGTGTTCAAATAAGCAGAATCTCTGTGAAGCAAGCAGAGAAGTGACTGGCAAGCTGAACAAAAACTGAACTCAGTTTGTTGTCTGTCTAGATGGTTCAAGTTTTAAAGGAATTTCTTGACCACAGAGCCCTAATTTAGAGGAATCACTCCTGTGCTTCTCTGGTA